>NW_024424452.1:10321488-10336653 GCF_017311325.1 Ursus maritimus | reverse complement strand
GTCCCTCCCTGGGTTGTTCATGAGAAGCAGCATGGCAAGATGCCTCGGTGAAGCAGAGGGGGTCAAACACCGTCCCTCGTAAATGGGACACCTCTGGAGCCGGACCACAGAGCCGGGGAGGGGCCCCTTGAGGACCTGTCTGGCCTGGGGAGGGGCAGGGGGAGCACGGCAGCGGCCTCTGTCTGTCCCTGGGCCCCGCAACCCTGAGTCCCTCCCATGTCACTCCCCATGTCACCCGTTCTCCTTGGAGCCAGAAAGGACCCCTATACCACCTGGCTTGGCCTGCCTCCACCTGAGGCCCAGAAGCAGGTTCGGGGAAGGGCTGAGGGCTCCCGTTCACAGCCCGCTGCCGCCCCCTCTTGCCCACCATCGCCAGGCAGTGGTTGCCCGACCCCTGCAGGTGGCTCTGGACTCAAAGGGAGGGCTGTAGCCCATCAGCAGGCCTGGCCAGTCCTGGCCACCGGCCTTGAAGCCTGGACCCCCTTCTTCCTCAGGCCCAGGATGGATTCCAAAGCCTCAGGCGGTCCCTGTGCCAGCTCCCAGCTCCCCACTGGGGCCCCGGCGCCTGCCCAGACCTGTTCCCAACACTCCCCCTGGCCCACTCGAGCCACACTCTGGCCCCCAGACATCTCAAGACTCAGGGTCTTTGCAGCCAGTATTCTGTCTGCCTGGATGCTCTTCCCACCTTGGCTGGGCTGGTCGCTACTTGTCACCTGAGCAAGACCATCCCCGACAGCCTGAGCTGAGGCAGCCTCC
Source organism: Ursus maritimus (assembly GCF_017311325.1). Lineage (NCBI taxonomy): Eukaryota > Metazoa > Chordata > Mammalia > Carnivora > Ursidae > Ursus > Ursus maritimus. The sequence goes on along the minus strand of NW_024424452.1, from coordinate 10,335,897 downwards.
AGGGGGGCTCCATCCTGTCTGGCTGGGCTGCCCCCGACCTCACGAGCCCCTGCGCACTGGCGGGTCTCAGACCGCCCTCCTGTGCACCTGCCGCTCTGACCACCTCTGGGCCACCTCCTAGTATGACAGTCCCCCTCCAACGGCCCCTTGTTCCTGCCGCTTGCTGTCTGCGCCAGCTCGGGGGACTGACGCAGCCCCTCTCCGTCCCCCACACGGTGGGGGGGCAGGGGCATCGGTCCAGGCCCGGCCCTTGGCAGACCCTCTGCCCGGAGGCTGAGCTCATACTTTGGGAGACAGCCACTGCCCTGATTCCCAGAGCCGAGTCCCGCTTACTGCTGCCGCTGCCCCCCCATCACCCCCAGGATCCAGCCTCCACCAGACCCACCTCTGGGGCCCCAGCGCCCCTCACACAGGGTCCCGGCCTTCAACAGGGGTGGGCACGTCCTGCACCTCGGACAGCAGATGGCCAGGGCCATGGGGTGGGTGAGGGAGCCCGAGGAGTCAGCGGGGGGGGGGGGACCCTGTCCTCCTCTGGTGTTTCCACCTGCCCCTCCTCCTCTGCAGAGACTCTGGTTCTGAGACCCCAAGCAGAGCAGGGACAAAAGCAGCTGTGGGCCTCAGAAATCTTCCTTCCCCTCTCACCAGGCCAGTTGCTCTGGGCTCTCTGCTCCCTCCCCACCGCCTGGAAGTCTTGCTGGGACCTGCAGGGGCAGCGGGTGCCAGAGACGGGTGCCAGAGACAGAGGGAGGGGGACACCAAGCCCAGCTGCGGCCTTTGCCGCCTGCGTGCCCAGCGGCGGGCACGGGGGTGTGGCTCTGTCATCAATTGGGCATTCACGGCGTGGCACCTCCTCTCTCTGGAACAGTCCTGCGGGGGGCGGGGCACGGGGGGCCCCAGGCAGAGTCAGACCACCCAGCCCCCACCCTCAGGGGCTCTGCCCGTGCAGTGTGACCGGAAGCAAGCAGCAGGCTGCAGAGAGGACAGCAAGGACACCGCAGCAGCTCAGGGGGGCACTTCCCACCGAAGGCAGTAAGACGTGGAACAGTGAGAGGGAGATCTGGGCACGGCCCATGACTGAACGGCTTCAAACGGTACGTGCAATAGGAGAAAAGACCGGAAGGAGCTCTATCGCAGCGGTGGCTGTGATTAGGTTAAGCAGAAGGGTGGTGGTTGCTGCTTTTATCACTCGCGAATTTTCCTGTAATGGGACTACGAAGGGAAGGCGAAAGGAAAAAAAAGGCTTCTTTCATGAGCTTCGTACTTGCAAGCACTTCACACTCATTAACTCTCTGGATCCCATTTGTAGCTCAGAGAGGCTAAGTCCCTCTTCCAGGGTCACACAGCAGGGGCAGTCAGAAGGGGCATTAAGGGCTGGACCAGAGCCAGAATTCAGGCCCCACTTGATCAGGGAGGGAGTAAAGGACAAAACCCAGAAGGCGCTACGGGGCCTCTCTCCAGAAGACAAGAGGGTTGGGTCGGGCTGGTGAACTTCTCCCAGAGAATGGCCACACGACCCCTACTTGGACCAAGCTCAGCCCCCTTAGTGCCTTTGCCGGACCCTTCCTCCGCTGCCAGCACGTCCTCCTCCTCTCCACACTCACATTCCCGCCACGCTGAAGGCTGAGCTCACTCCCGCTTCCTCTAGGAAGCCTTCCCTGATGGCCCACTCTTGGTGGTCAGCCTCTGACCTCCCCTAGGCCTGGCAGTGAGCGCAGGACTCCTGACCTGGGTGGCTACACGCCTCCTCACCCGGCTCCTCATCCCCACAACCCGTTCCCCACTCCTCTGCTAACACCCTCCAATAGCTCGTCACCCCGAAAACCAACCCGAACCCCTGCCCTTCACAATCTGCCTCCGCCCCCCTCCCCATTGCACACTCCTCTCCACCCAGACTTGTCTTCCTTCCTTCTCTCACAAACCAGGTCTGTTCCTGCCTCAGGGCCTTTGCACCACTCATACTGACCGCATGGAACATCCTTTCCTCCTTGTTTTCCCCCTCTGGCTTCTTCCCATCGCTCAGTAATGTCTCTCATGAGTAAGGGAGAATTTGCCACGTTGGAGAGGAAGTCTGGGCTTCCAGAGGAGCTGTTCTGGACAAGCCTGCCTGCAGAAATCTGCCCGGGGGCTGCAGGGCCACACCACAGTTTCCTTACTCTCCCAGCCTGGCTGTCAGGCTCTGCCAGGGCCCTGGTTCTGCCAATTGTCCGTACCTTTGGCTCAGACTTTCCTTGACTCCACCCAGGGCCCAGATTGCCTAATCTGGCCCCTGGCTATTTTTCCGTCTCTCCAAACTTCTGTACCAATCAGATGAGACGGAAAGTGTCTTACCCTGCTAGCTGGAGTGTAATCAAAGCCAGGAATTGTGTCCAAAGACATTCATCACAGTGTCATTTATCAAAGTGGAAAAATAGGAAACAGTCATCCCCAACTGCAGAGAGTGAGTTAAGAACATGTTTCCAATTCTTTTTTATCATATTCTTTTTGATTTAAAACTCTCCGGTGGCTTCCTGGTGTTACTACAACAGAAGTGAAATGCCCTGGAGAGTCCCAAGCTGTCCCCACCGTGGCCCACCCTGTCTCACCAGCACGCTTGTCACTGGCCACATGCCAGCCTCACTCTCTTTCTTTCCCTCCCTAATATTTGCCATGTGCTCTTCTGCCACTGGGCCTTTGCACGAGCTGTTCCCTCTGCCTGGAACACCATCTCCTCTTCAACTAATAGACCGTCACCGTCTGGACCTCAGCTCACCTGTCCCGTCCTCAGGTCAGGCCCCAGTTCTAGGATCTCCGACACTCCACCCCCCCCACCAGATCAGCAGCCCCAGGGGAGGGCTGGGCCCACATCCGGTTTTGCTCAGAAGGAGAGCTCTGCTGGTTAAGACTGTGTCAACAAAGCAGGCCTTTGATTTATAGTTGTTGGAAGAACAAGATATCTTACAGCCATTAAAAATGACGTGGAAAAATCCACTTTGATCATATTAGAAGGAAAAAACCCAGATTTTCAAGTTGCATATGCAGCATGATTGCAAGTAGGTAGGAAAAAAGAAGTAGAAGGATATAAAGCAAAATAACAGTTGCTTCTGGGGGTAAGATGACAGGCAAGTTACCTCTGCATCAAATTTCCTGAATATTCCATCGGGGGCTGTCTGACTCTCATCTTCATGAGAGCACGTAGCTAACAGCTGTCTCCCACCCCCAGCCCAGGCACTCGGCCCCCACCTCTGCCCACCAGCAGGAGGATGAGGGGTCCGGTACGGAAAGGCTAAAGGACACGGTCCTCGGTGGCAGACAAGGCTGGCGGGAAGATGGGGCTGGCTCGCTAGGACACTCCCAGACCCTGGAAGGGAAACCATGGGGGTAGGGAAGCCACTGGAGGCTGGAGTTTGAACCCTGGCTGAGTGACCTTGGGCCCAGTGTTATGCCCACCCAGATCCCCGCTTTCTCACCCCTAAGCGGAGCCCGCAGGAGGACCTGCCCCCCAAGGAGGGGCAGCGTGGAAGGAAACGACACACTAAATCGTGCACTGGTGCTCGGTGCTAGATAATTAGGAAAGGGATGACAGCCAGACAAAAGGAAGAACTTCCGTGTGCTGCTAGCCCCCAGGCTGGTCTCTGACGGGCTCTTCTGGAAGCACCACTCCCCACACCCGGCCCTTCACCCACCACCTTCAGCCCCGCGCACCTTCCTTGGAGCCGGTGGCCGCCGCTGCCGTGGACACAGAGGTCGACCCGGTGGACGTCCGGCCCACGGGGCTCGAGTGTTTCCCCCCACGGCCGGGGGGCTTCAGGCCGCTGGGCTTCTGCATGGTGGTGCCAGTCGGTGTGTGGAGAAGGGTCCGTGTGGGTCACGTCCTCTCCACCATTGTCACTCACCTGCGGGCAGACAAGAGCCATCACCTCATCATGTCACCACTGGTCAGGGCCCCTTGATGGTAACACAGCGGGATTCCTGCACCCTCAACCCAGTGGGGCGGGGATCACCACACCCCTCTTTCCTAGATAGGGAAACTGAGGCACAGAGCAGTGGTACCAAGCATGGCAATGGCGTGGCCTGGCCCGTGTCCTGGTCTGCTGGACTCCGAGGTCAGGCATGCTGTCTCTGCCCACCTTGTGGGCCCGGGAGGTGAGAATCAGGAGCAGGCTGGTTTGGGGGTCTGCAGGAAAAGCGGTAGTAGCCACAGCAGCCCTCCACGGGACCCCGCAGGTCAGTGCAGCCACCAATGGCTGAGCGTGACTCCCACCGAACAGAGGCTGGTACGGATTGACACGCATGGACAGCCTGGGGCAGACAAGACAGGCCCACCGTCCCCTGGCCCTCTCCTCCGCGGCCCCGCGCGCACACCCTCTCTTGTACCAGATGCTCATGGAGGGCTCGCCACGGGCCAGACCCGGTCCTGCCCCAGAGCTGCAGGTCTCTCTCTGGCAAGCACATTGTCCAGCGGGAAAAGAGAACACAGAGCCCCAGGAGATGGGCAGAGGATTCTGGGCAAAAGCATCACCCCCGGGGACCAGGAACAGGCGAAGTCCGTGCTTTCCAGGTGTTCGGTTCTGATGCGATAGGAGATGCCGCCTCTGCTGGTCCAGCCCCATCCTTACCCCATCCATGGTCACGGGATGCTATTCCCTTTCAGAGAACCCTTTCCTCCATTCTTGATCCATAAGACTTATACGGGCTGACCCCGCCACACACACGGGGAGTGGACACACGACCCAGGCCTGGCCAGAGCTCCCGTGGTTAGTTAAGGGAAAATCATATGACCCAAAGAACACCAGGGCCTGGACTCTGGCTAGTACCTTTAGGAAAGGTTATTTCCTTCCTCTGGGGCTGCCTGGGTGTGGGCTGGATGCCAGGAACTACTGGGCCAGACCAGTCACCGCCTGGACAAGCCTGCCAGGGAACGAGGCCAACGTGGAGAAAGCAGAGCTGAGTTGCTGGATTTGGACGGAGACCCTGGATCCAGCTGAGCCTGAAGCTGGTCCCTTGAGCTCTTCACTTACACCAGTCAACAAATCCTCACACACCTGCATCGTTTGCTCTTTTTGCCTAAACTTATTTGAGGGGCACTGTTGCTTGCAAACAAAAAAGGTTCTGACTCATATGGAAGCCAACCCACAAGGCTCACAGCAGGAGTCTGCAAGGTGTCCTCCGAATGGCTGTCAGGTCAGCAGGTTGAGCCAGCGACACTATGACCTGTCTCAGCACAGCCACGGCAGGAATGGCTCTTCATGGAGGGCTGCCAGGCCCGATAGCAGAGACAAGTAATCCCCCAAGGTACACAGTGGCGACACCTAAACGCCCAGGTGAGCCAACAGGAATATGGGACATGGTCGGCAGCCTTGGCCTGGTCCTAGAGCCTTCTAAACCCAACACTCCAATCCTTCGACGGGAGACTCTGACACCCCAGGGACTCTGGGGCCCAGGAGACGCTCGATCAGCTGGTGTACGAGGCTGCTCCCTCACTCCCCAGAACCTGGCCCTCCAGCAAGCTCGTTCCCCAGGGAAGCACCTGTGGGTTGCAGACATCACTCTCGGGTTAGGTTAGGCCTTGCTGGCATCCCCCCAAGCCCGAACGGCTCACTGAGCCAGCAGGGGCAAGTGAGCATGCTCTCTGGTGACAGCGAGATCCCACCCTATGGGTGGCTAACTGGCTTCCCGCTCCAGCGGCTTAGCAGGGTGCCCTCTGACCTAGGAAATCCTGATGCAGGGTCCCACACATGCGGGGCAGAGGAAGGCCTCTTGCTGGGATTAGAGACATGCAAGGAGCCCCCTCTCCATGCCTTTGGGCCCCCTCTCTGCCTGAAACCCCCACCCCCGAGAAAAATGTTACAAATCATACATCTAATAAAAGACTTATATTCAGGGGCACCTGGGTGGGTCAGTCGTTAAACGTCTGCCTTCGGCTCAGGGCCTAATCCCAGGGTCCTGGGATCGAGCCCCACATCAGGCTCCCTCCTCTGCTGGGAGCCTGCTTCTTCCTCTCCCACTCCCCCTGCTTGTGTTCCCTCTCTCACTGGCTGTCTCTCTGTCAAATAAATAAATAAATCTTTTTAAAAATTATATTCAGAACACGTAAAGAACTCTAATCACGGGGCACCTGGGTGGCTCAGTCAGTTAAGCGTCTGCCTTCGGCTCAGGTCATGATCCCAGGGTTCTAGGATTGAGTCCCACATCGGGGTCCCTGCTCAGTGGGGAGCCTGCTTCTCCCTCTGCCCCCCCATTCATTCTTTCAATCTCTCTCTCAAATAAATAAAATCTTAAAAAAAAATAAGTTAAATATATATCGACCATATGACCCAACCACCCAAGAGAAATAAAAACACATATTCATACAAAAATCCACAAAAAAATGTTCATAGCAACTTTATTCATAATAGCCCAACAATGGAAACAACCAAATACCCATCACCTGGTGAGTGATGAGCAGGGCATCTATACCCTGGCAATAATAAAGTGACTGTGACATATGCAAGATATTGGCCACCTTCAACAATGTCACACTAACTGCAAGAAACCAAACACAAAACACTACATATTGCGTGATTCTTATTGATAGGGAATCTCAAAACTATCGACAGAGAAAGCAGATTGGGGGTGGCCTGGGCCTGGGAGCTAGGGCTGACTGCAAACAGGTATGAGAGAACTTTCCAGAACGCAGAAGTGCCCCAAAAAAGGATTGTGATGGCTGCACAACTTATTTTTTTACTAAATATCAAAGTTGTCACCAAGCCGTATTTAAAATGGGTGAATTTTATGGTCCGTAAGCTAAATCTTAATTTCTAAAAATTGTATAAAAAATAAAATCCTTGATGGCTTTCCATAGAAGTTAGTGAGCCTGCCTTCAAAGTCCCCCTCATCTCTTACCTCCAGCACTATGGCCCTCCCTTACCCAGTTCACTCCGGCCATGCTGGCCTCCGGCCACGCCTGGATCACAATAAGCACGCTCCAACCTCAGGACCTTTGCACATGCTATTCCCTCGGCCTCAAATATCCAGGTTCATTGCTCATCTCCCTCAAGCATCTGCTCCAACATCACCTTCTAAGATTACAACCCCTACCCAGTCCTCCCCATCTCCAGCCTGCTTTGTTTTTCACTACTGCTCAAGGAAAGGGACTAGGGTCCTTTTTGTTTACTGTGGTATCCTTCATCCTGACAAGAGGCCTAGAAGGGCCCCCCCTCACGTCCTCAGCATGGAGGACTGAGTGGCTTGTGGCGACCAGCCCCTCTGGTGGTCCCATGCCATGGCTTTTCATGTAGCCAAGTCTGACCTTCCCACTAGCCAGCATGTCCCCTAAGGCAGGGACCAGGCATTGTAACAGCATCCCTAGCATCAGAGTCTCCCCAACCAGCACTGCCACGGGTGACCCCGCATTCCCTCACTACTCACCTGACAACTCCCCACCTCCCAGACCTCACTTGTGCCTTTCCTCCCACCTGCTGCCCTGTTCCAACCACCTATGCAATACCTAGCCCAATGCTTCCTCCTCCGCGAAGTCTCCCGGAACCTCCCCGTCCACAGAGCCCTTGGGATGGCACGCTGAGCTGAGGAGAGATGATACTGTTCCCATTTATCTTCATCTTGCCTCCCGGGAGCCCGCGGGCAACCCCAGGAAGGGCCCCAGCTTCTCTGAGAACCCAGCCGCAGCATAGTGCCTGGCCCAGAGCCCGTGATCTGGAAACCTGTGTGAGGGCACACCTGCCATTGCCCGGAGGACAAAGGCCTCCAAAGCCACAAATCTCCAGGACACTTCTCCCTGGGGAGGCTTCCGCGGAGGCTCCCAGAGTTGCCCTCCTCCTTCCCGGACCCTGAAGATCCCAGCAGCCTCCAGGATGAAGGCCTGGCAGGAATGTGGCCTCGTTCATCCCCTTGAGCCCTCAGGAGCCAGGAGCCATCTCACAGGAGCAGCATGGGAAGCTGAGAAAAGTTCAGGGACTCACCCAACATCACACGCTGCTCAGCGGCCGTGCTGGACCCAGCTCCGGGGCTGGCTCTCCCCTGCCTCCCTAGGCTGGCCATTCAGGGCCTGGACTAACATTTGTGAGACCCCTGGCCTCTGGGGACAGCGCCCGCGTGCCTCACTGACAAAGGAGACCAGAGGAGCCGGCTGCAGCATTCATTAACTCGGCCCACCAGCACCGCCAGGGCGCGGGGAGGGCCGGGCCGGAGAGGCCAGCGGCTGCCCCCACCCCCAGGGTCTCCAAAGCTGGGGGAGCTGAGGGAAGGGGAGAGGGGAGGAGAGAAGAAATGGTGAACAGGAAGAGGGGGAGGAGACCTGGGGCCAATCACCCCTTTGTGACTCAGCCCTGCTCGTGGGATAGAGGAAGGAAGGGCTTTCTTGGGAAAGGCCGGGACATGGTGATAAATTGGCCACTGGCCACACTCTGGGGGGCGGGGCAGGCCTGGGAGACAGGGAGGGAGCAGACTGTAGGCAACGTGGATCCAAACCCTGACCCACCATGAGTGGCTGCAGGTCCGTGGCCCGGTGGGAGCGGCTGCATGGCCTGTAAGATGGGGTGAAAGTATCGCTTCCCCCTGGGGAACGTGGACAGGCAAGTCCAAACACACATCCACGGGCGGCCCTCCGCGCCTGGCCCACGGGAGCCGCCGGGAAAGGGCAGCTGCCACTCTGCTCGGTGTCTATTATGATCTCGGAAGGCCCGGGGTGCACATGCCGCCTCCCCCAAGGACTCGGGGCCCAGGCGAGGCGGGCAGGGGAGGGGCAGGGGAGGGCAGGCAGCATTCAGACCAACAGGCCCCCTTTGTGCTGCCCTCAATTGCCATTTACCAAAGACAAACCCGGGCTGCATTTCACGGTTTCCATTTCAGCTGCCCAGGGGGTGGCGGGCTGCAGACTCAGTGGGGAATGAGGCCCAGGAATTTTCCGCCAATCAGAGGCTCAGGGTGTGGCCCCACGGAATGGGGGAAGGTGCCAAATAGGGCAGTGGAAAGCCCATCTCTGGGGTGCTGCCATTGCCCAGGGGGTGAGGGAGGCGGGCACCAGGAATCCTGCTGCGGAGACCCAGGCCCGTCCGGCTGGAAGGAGACACTTGGGCAAGACTCTGTTGTTGGCTGAAGCCCAGCCTTCAAGCCCATGCTTGCCACCCCCAACATCAGGGGCTCCCCTGGGTTATTCCGCCTCCTCCCACCTCCGGGGTCAGCAGCCAGGGTGCCCGTGCCACCCCCCCCCCAGCCCTGTGACCCGAGTACCGGGTGGTGGGGCACCCAGAGATGAACTCCATGTGGCCCCTGAGCGGTCACCACCAGCCCTAAGGCTCGGCGCGGAGGAGGGCATCAAGCAAGGGGTGTGACAGATCAGATGTGCCTACTGGCAAAATCGCTCAGGAGCTGATGAGGGCGCTGGGGCGAAGGAGGACAGCGAGGCCACGGTCCCGGGGGCTTCTGTGACAGATAAGGGACGTGACAATGTAGCCTGAACCACCACAGAGGCGGGGGCTGGAGGGGACAGAGAGGGGAGAAGAGCTGAGCGGCATTTGGTGGCCAACGGTGTGGGTGTAGAGGGAGCACCCGGGGTCCCAGCAGGAGGGGATGTCTCTCTACACGGGGAGGGAGCTCAGAGAAGGCAGGGGCTGAAGGAGGGAGCCGGGTTTGGGACATGCCAGGTGTGACGTCCCCAAGGGACATTGGGGGGAGGGGCAGGAGGCCGAGTGATGGGGCCCTTGGGAGGGTCACTGGGGACAGCCAAGGCCAGGGAGAATCCCAGGCTGGGAGGACCCCCCAGCATGGGACATGAGGGAGAAAGGTCTGTGGACATTCCGGAGAGACAGGTAAGAACCACAGACAGGTACAAACGACAGACAGGTAAGAACAAGCAGCTTTCGAGGAGAGGATGCCACGGGATAGCGCTGGGCCTCCCGGTCAGCAGGGAAGTGCAAATCCAAGCCACAAGGAGATCCCGTTTCCCACCCAATCAGATGGGCAAAAAGTCAAAAAGCCAGGTGACACCAGGAGCTGGCAAGGCCAAGCCACACGGGCTGGTGGCTGCGGAGCCCGAACCTGGACCACGTGGCCCGGGAGGCACCAGGAGGGCGCTGATCGGCGCTGACCACAGCGCTCCACGCAATGGCCGGGGGACGTGGGATTCGGGGTGCAAACAGGGCTGGGGTACAGTAACTGGGGCTCTATTTCTAAGATTCGTTTCTGAAGTCCTGCAGGACATACGTGGGTATTGAACATATTCTGTCCATTCCTTTTTTCTGAGGGCCTAAAATATTCACAATCGTTTAAGAAAAATGTAGAACTTTACCTCTGAAACTAATAATACATGCGTTAATCAAATTTAAATAAAATTCAATTAAAAAATTTTTTTAAGATTGTATTTATTTATTCTACAGAGATAGAGACAGCCAGCGAGAGAGGGAACACAAGCAGGGGGAGTGGGAGAGGAAGAAGCAGGCTCTCAGCGGAGGAGCCTGATGTGGGGCTCGATCCCATAACACCGGGATCACGCCCTGAGCCGAAGACAGACGCTTAACCGCTGTGCCACCCAGGCGCCCCAATTAAAAATTTTTTTAATGTAAAGACAGACACAGGGGAGGGGAAAAGCAAAGAGTCGCTCCCCTCCCTGTATACACCTACCCAGAGAATGGGGGGGCAGGCCCCAAACAGAGTGCACCCACACACACACAGGTGCTAACTGCCAGGCCAAGGCTCCCCTTATGTCTGTGTGGTGTGGGCTCCCCCAGCCCTGCCCCACCAGGCACCCCAACACTCTCGCCTGCACTAGAAACCCAGCGCCACCCCAAACCCTGAATCTAGCAGGCAGGTGTGACTACCGTCCCCCAGGGCCTGCTCCCAGCTGGCGCTCACTGCTTGTCCCATCCTGCTCGGAAGGGAGGCTTATTTTGTCTGCACTTGGCCAAGGTCGCGGACTTTCGCCTGGGGCTGAGGCTAGAATCCCCATGTGGGGGCACAGAGCAGGGCGGGGCTGAGACAGGCCCCCTCCCCGTGAGTCCTGCCAGCTTGAGGGGAAAGCCAAAGCCGGGAGCCTCACGCCAGCTGCCCCTCGGGGCTGGGACGGCCGGGGAGATGGCGCCGGTCTGCCTGTGACCCCGTCCCCACACCCACCCTTGGCTCTCACCGGATCAGCGAGGCCCCATGGAGCCAGCCCAGGCTGCTCAATCCTGCCATTCCTAGGGCTCTGGGCCGATGGCAGGAGATGGTGGCCCCAAGAAGGACGGGGACGTAACGGGCCTTGCTTGGGGTCCAGAGTCACCCCGGGAGTACCAAGGGGCCTGGCAGCCATCCAGAACCAGCCTGGGGAAGGGGCCGGCCCAAGCCTCACAGCAGAGCTGGGGCTGAAACCCAGGCTCCACCAGTCAATGTGGCTTCAAGGAGAAGCAGGCTGAGGCAGGGAAGATGGCATCTGGCGGCATGGACGCAGAGGGTGGGGCACGCAGGGGCTGAGCAGAGGACAACCCGAGGGCCCCAGGGGACCCCGGTTTCTCTGGCATCTGAGGCTGGGGGACAAGCAGGGCTGAGTCCAGAAGACTGGCGTCCAGTCTGACGTGCTCACTATCCTCACAGCCTCTACGCTCAAGATCCCAATTTGTAAAGTCAGCATCTTCCCCATCCTCCCCAGAGCCTGGGGTGATGGCAGAGCCCCAGGAAAGACCAGGCTGTCTGTCTTACCTGAGATGGACACACTGGGGCGGGGCCATCTTCTCTCAGGCTGGGAGGTGGTTCAGATCCCGTCTCTCAGCACGGCAAAGGGGATCAGGGCTGTGTCGGGTCTGCGAAGGGGAAGGAAAGTCAATGTCAGTATACTTCCTTGCCTTACACACACACACACACACACAGAGTTGGCACACTCAGAACCAGGAGACAGCCATGGCTCCAGAGCCCAGTCCAGGCTGTGTGGCCACCGCCCCCCCCCAGCAACTGGACAGCTGGGGCCCCTCCTGCCACTGGCCCAAGACGCTGGGCAGGCACTGGCTGACTCAAGTTGCCCTCGGACCCACCCCTATTCCCATTTCACAGAATGGGAAACTGAGGCCCAGGCTGTCAGTCACAGAGCAAGGGAACAGGACAGTGAGATTCAAGTGACAGAAACTGGTGCTGGGCAAGGGGGTCCCTGTGACCAGATGGAGTCAGAGGCCGAGGGAGGGAAGGGGCCTGCCGAGGTCACCTGCTGATCTGGGCAGAACAGGAAGGAAAGGGCTCCTGTGTCCTGCCTCCCAGGCCAGGGCACCGACCTACTCCCCTTTTACTGTTGTAGTGCCATCCCACACATCCAGGCCAGGGAGCTGCGGGAAAGCACCCCATCACCTGGGGTCCCCTCCCCAACCCAGCCAACCAGGGCCTCCTCTCCAGGGTCAGGATTTGTTAAGCGTCTGCCTTCAGCTCAGGGCATGACCCCAGGGTCCTGGGATCGAGTCCCGCATCAGGCTCCCTGCTCAGCAGGAAGCCTGCTTCTCCCTCTCCCTCTGCCCTGCTTCCCCCCTCATGCATTCTCTTTCTCAAATAAATAAATCAAATCTTAAAAAAAAAAATACCCCTGAGCAAAGGATGGTCTTTACAATAAGTGATTCTGGGTCAACGGGATAACCACATGGGGAAAAAAAATCCTGATCCCGTCTACAGTGGGCAGAAATGATGGCCCCTCACGATGTTCGTGTCCCCATCCCCAGAAGCTGTGAACATATTAGCTTCCATACAGCAAAGGGGAATTAAGGTTGTAGATGGAATCAAGGGTGCTGGTCAGCTGACCTTCAGATGGGAAGATTATTCTGGATTATCCAGACAGGTCCAAGTGATCACAAGCGTCCTTCCAAGTGCAAGAGGGAGGCAGGAGGGACAGAATCAGGGAGATGACAACGTGCCAATGTCTCGGTGTGACATCGCTGGCTTTGAAGGCGGAGGAGGGGGCCACCAGCCAAAGAATGTGGGCAGCTTCTAAAAGCTGGAGAAGATCAAGAAACAGATCCTTCCCCGAGCCTCTGGAAGGAACACAGCCCTACCGGCATCCTGATGTTAGCCTGGAATGACCCATTTCAGACTCCCCGCCTCCAGGATGGTAAGATAACAATATGTTTGTATTGTTTGGGGGCTGGTACGTTTGGAGTCACTTGTCAGAGCAGCAAAAGGAAACTAATACGTTGACTTCACATCGTACACAGAAGTCCACTCCAGATGGACAGCAGGTCTAACTGCTAAAGGCAAAACAATACAGCGTTCGGCAGAAGACGCGAGAAAAGATCTTCATGACACCAGGGTAGGCAAAGATTTCTTAACTAGGACACAGGACGTGCTGGAAAGCAGGGAAAGGGTGGATGAATTGGACAGGACTAAGAGCTTCTGTACATCAAGGGACACCACGGAGAGACAGGGTGTGTTGTTAAGAGCTAGCCAGAGAACGGGAAGAAGACATGTGCAATTCCTACGTTCCAAGAAGGAATCCTGATCAGAATATAGAAAGAAGTCCAACATATCAAGTTAGAAAGATCAGGAAAACACCTGAACGGGGGCGCCTGGGTGGCACAGCGGTTCAGCGTCTGCCTTCGGCTCAGGGCATGATCCCGGCGTTATGGGATGGAGTCCCACATCAGGCTCTTCTGCTATGAGCCTGCTTCTTCCTCTCCCACTCCCCCTGCTGTGTTCCCTCTCTCGCTGGCTGTCTCTATCTCTGTCAAATAAATAAATAAAATCTTTTTAAAAAAAAAAAAGGAAAACACCTGAACGAGCACTACATAAAAAGAGGGCATTCCAAAGACCAGCAAACGGGGGCGCCTGGGTGGCTCAGCCAGTGAAGCATCTGCCTTCGGCTCAGGGCATGATCTCAGGGTTGTGAGATCGAGCCCTGCATTGGGCTCTGTGCTGGGCATAGAGCCTGCTTGACATTCTCTCTCTCCCTCTCCCCCTCCCCACCACACTCCCGTTCTCTCCCTCTCTCTCTAAAAAAAAAAAAAAAAAAAAAAAAAAAGGGCCCGCCTGGGTGCCTCAGTTGGTTAAACGCTGCCTTCCTCAGGTCATGATCCTGGAGTCCGGAGGATCGAGTCCCACATTAGGCTCCATGCCCAGCAGGAGTCTGCTTTTCCCTCTGACCCTCCTAGCTCTCATGCTTTCTGTCTCTCTGTTTCTCCCTCTCAAATAAATAAAGATACTTAAAAAAATAAAAAGAAAGAAAAAATATAGAGGACGCAGATTGGGTGGCTCAGTCCAGTTAAATGTCAAATCCTGATCTCAGCTCAGGTCTTGATCTCAGGGTCGTGAGTTCAAGCCTGCGCTGGAAGCATAAGACACTAAAAATAAACAAATAAATAATATAAATACACTAGGCACACAAATAAGTAACAAAAGACCTTGCCGCAACCTTTACTGATGGCATCAGAAATCAAGGAAGAGTCCCCCCTGGGGTCAGGGAATTACTGACTGGAAGGACAAGCATAGCAC
>NW_024424452.1:10245604-10321463 GCF_017311325.1 Ursus maritimus | reverse complement strand
AAAAAAAGGGCGCCTGGGTGCCTCAGTTGGTTAAGCAACTGCCTTCCACTCAGGTCATGATCCTGGAGTCCCGGGATCGAGTCCCACATTAGGCTCCATGCCCAGCAGGGAGTCTGCTTTTCCCTCTGACCCTCCTCGCTCTCATGCTTTCTGTCTCTCTCGTTCTCCCTCTCAAATAAATAAAATCTTAAAAAAAAAATAAAAAGAAAGAAAAATATAGAGACGCTTGGGTGGCTCAGTCAGTTAAGTGTCCAAATCCTGATCTCAGCTCAGGTCTTGATCTCAGGGTCGTGAGTTCAAGCCCTGCGCTGGGCATGGAGTCTACTTAAAAATAAACAAATAAATAATATAAATACACATAGGCACACAAATAAGTAAAAAACGACCTTGCCAGACAACCTTTACTGATGGCATCAGAAATCAAGGAAGGGGTCCCCCCTGGGTCAGGGGTACTGACTGGAAGGACAGACAAGAGGGGCTCTAGGGAGTCAGCAGGCTCTCATTCCTGATCTGGGTTCTCTTACACAGGTGTTTCGGTTGCAGAAAAGTCAACGAGCAAGTACACTTGTGCCATGCACGCTTTTCTGTATGGATGTTGTATTTCCATAAAAAGATTTTTTTTAATATATTTTTTTAATTCCCTGGCCTGAGGGGGGGCCGCAGCAGATGTGGAGGAAGTAGGGGTGGGCCCTGCCTCTCTGAGGCCTTCCCACCCATCAGACAGCCCAAGGTGGCGGTGCCCAACCGTGGGGCCCCACTGGAGCGCCTGTGTCCCCCCGGTTCTGCAAGCTCCCTGCAGGCAGGCCCGAGCCCCATGGAGTTCAAGCACCCAGGGCCTGACATGCAGCAGTGCTGAGTTCACTGGGCAACCTTCCAGCACGCCAAGATTCTTTCCTCAACGAGACATGCAAGTCAGATGCCAGCATCCTCTCCTGAGCCTTCCCCTGCAGGCGAGGGGCAGGGAGGAGGCTGAGCCCACTGAGATCTGAGCCTGTCCCCTCACTGACATGGCAGGACTGAATGCAAACTGAGGCCCATGTGGGAGCCTGGACCATGAGGGGCCTATGGGCACCACGATGCCTCTGAAGGGCAACCCAGAGCTCTTGGTGGGGGATGGGGAGGGATGGGTGGAGAAGGGGCAGAACCTGGGGGCCCCAGGGGTGAGGTCAGTCCCTAGCAAGCCCTCATAGTCAGTGTTTTCTCTTAGTGCTTCCAGAAGGGCAATCTCCACCCCAGCCACCAAATGCTACCTGAATGCCACAGACCCGCCACACCCATACGCATTCTGTCACATCCCCCGGCCCTCGCACACGCTGTTCCCTCTGCCCAGAATGCCCTTCCTCTCCTCAGCTGGCAAACTCCCTCGCCTCTCACTGAAAGCAGCTTTAAGAGGGCAGGTTCTCTCTCTCTCTCTCTCTCTCTCTCTCTCTCTCTCTCTCTCGTTCACCACGGGGCTCTCGGTACCTAGGACAGCGCCCAGCACACACACAGCAGCTCAAGACGCTTCACGAACACAGGCATGAATTAAAGAAGCATGAATGAATGGAAATGCCCTCCCCTGCCACCCTCGTCCTGCCCATGTTTAGCTGGAGGCCCACGGCAGCTTGTCTACATGCCCTCGCTGCACTCGCTGGCCAGCTTGGAGCCATCTCCGGGAAGGGCAGAATGTTCCAAAACAACGAGCATCCGGCACACAGAGTGGATGCTAACCACATGTGGGTCCAGTGAACAAAGAAGCTGGCAGTGAGCCCCCCATCACTGGAGGGGATCAAGCAGAGACTCAGGCCTGTTCTTGGAGCACGTTTCTGCTCCAGTTGGCACAGCTGCCCTGAGAGGCTCTCCCAAACTCCCACAGCTACTGTTACCGTCAATAACAACATTAGCCATTCACCGATTGTGCCGGGCTCCCCCCCCCCGGGGGGCCGGCCCACCGCAGGGGGCAGGGTGACCCCATCTCGGCACCACCTCCCATCACAGAGAGAGCTTGCTTCTTCACTGGGCTGGACTTAGAACCTGTGTGGGTGTCCTGGGCGGTGGGGGGGCTTCAGGGGGATGAGCCCCCCCTCTTCTGCTGAGCTCCTCCAGCCTCGGGAGCCCTAGATCTGCAAGATCTGTTCTGCTCCAGACACCAGTTCAGTACTTTATAAATACCAACAACATTTCACCTTTGCAACAGCCCTGTTATGAGCTCCATCCATTTTCCTAGTGGGGAAACCGAGGCCCGGGGTGCTCAATCATTTGCCCAGGGTGGCATGACTGAAGCACAGTAGGCGTGGAATCGGAACTCAGGCTCTCTGGCCATGGAGGGTGAGCATTTAACCACCTTCCTGGCTTTCTCAGAACCCAGACCGACTCTCCTCCAGGCACCCAGCTTGGGGGCCAAGGGCAGAGGTTTAGGCAAGAGGTCAGGAAGGCAGCCCACGGCCCTGGGCGCCAAGGTCAAGGTCTGCAGCATCTCTGCCCACCAGCCCAGGTACTGCCTGCCTCCAGCCTTGCTTCCCGAGGCCCCTCCCCACCAGCAGCCTTTCTCCGTTGCTCCTAGAGACACCTCACCCCATTGCTCGTCCTGTCCTAATGCCTTTGCCCCTCTTCCATCCCTCAGCCAATTCCTGGGGCTGACTGGGCACGCGACCTGTGTGCCCCATGTCCCGGCCCCCGCGCCCCCTCCTGAGACCAGGATTCTTGGGCAGAGACCAGCATGGCTCCTGGTTCACCAGCTCTCACCCACGCCTGGGACCAGTCAGACCCCAGTGGAGGGGGCTGGCTGTGCGCATGAGTCCCAGCTCTCAGCTGGGGGTAGGGACCCTCCAGGAGGAGGCTTCGAAGAATCAGGGGGCGGCTGTTGTCCCCTCTGCATTCTGGACCAAGGGCCGTACCCAGGACCACACTGTCCATCCCTCAGGCTTTCACAGTATACACAACAGGGCTCACACAAGGCGAGGCGACAGGCTAGCCACTCCAAACCCCTGCCTCTCCCCCCCGGATCTGGTTTCTAGAAAGCTCAGAGTCAAATTACCTCCAGGAGAAGGTACAGTGGGCCCCCTCCGGCTTCATTTGATTTTTGATCTTCCTCTTGCTCAACTTTCTCACGCCTTTTTCTTCTCGGTATACTGCGTTTACCTTTGCAAATCACCTCCAGTCCTTTCTGGAGTCAGACAAAGAGCACGCGAGACCCTCGTCTTCCCTCCTCTGCCCTGAGCTTCTCATGCCCCGGCTCAGCCCCTGGTCTGAAAAAAGCTGCAGTGTGAGCTGTACCAATGAACCAACGAATCCATGCAAGGAACAGACTAGCGCAGAAAAGGGAACAGCCTGAGCAGCATCAGGATAAAACCTCCATAGACAGCAAACATCTCTCCCTCCCTCCTGGGCGGGTCCAGCTTCACGCTCCACTTGGAAGAACGGTGGGCTGTAGGCTGAGCCCCCAGCAGGAAAAACAGGGACCCCTTGTGAGCCTGAAATTTCACCCTGTCATGACAAAGAGGCCACAAGGGCGGAAAAGGATGGAAACGCGGAGCGGGTGTTTTCCTGGGCAGACAGAGTCAAAGACAGATTCCAGGGACGCGCCAAGAGCTGCCCAGTGAAGACAGAAGTGGACAAAGCCCCAAATGTATGTCTCGTTAATAAAAACCACCCAACACGCTCTGCTTTCTATGCAGAAGGGAAACGTTTCATTATCATTTTGAATCATTTCCTGAGTTTTGTATTAACACGAGTTTTGTATTAACCGTTTCGCGCACCGCCCCCCCCCGCCCCCCCCCCAGCCCTCCAAGGGAGTAGGAGGACAGGGTGGGCTGTGGGGTGGCCCGGGGCCCAGGCTGGCAACCAGACCTCTAGTCTCCAGGTCCTGAGGGGAGGAGCTTCCTCGGTTTCTGAGCCAGGGCTGGGGGGGGGGGGAGGGAGGGCTCTGGTTCTCACTCGCTGCCATCCCTCCCCTCCCTCCCCACCCAAGCCGGATTGGTGCCCTCCAGCTACTCCCAAGAAATCACACAGTTCACTGGCCCTGGGTCGGCCTCTCCCATCAGCTCCTGACTATCCGAGGGCAGCAGTGCCCCACCCACCCGTCCTCCACCAGCACGCACCACGCATCATTCCAGCAGGCAACACGGGGAGGTATTCCCAGCCCTAGCCCCAGAGACCACGCGGCCTGCCCCCCACCACTGAGTGCCAGGGTGGGTCCCCTCACCCAAGCTGGGCCCGTCAGTCTCTCTAGCACCCCAAGACCGAGCGGAGCACCCACAGGAGGCCCTGTGGCCTTAAGCTAAAGCCAGCACTCAGGACAGCCACGCCGACAACCCAGACAGAACCAGCCTACAGGGAGACGAAAAGGGACAGATGCAGCAAGGGACAGATGCAGCAGGAGAGGCGGAGAAAATGAAACCACGGTCCAGAAAGCGGCAAGCCAGAGGAGGGGCTGCCCGCCAGCATCCCGAGTCCTGGGGGAGCCGGCCGCCTGCAACTGTGGGCTGTACGAGCTCCATTCCCCTCCTAACTCCCCTCTCGCCTAACCTAATTGGAGGAGCTTCCTGTGGCCTGCAAGGGAAGAATTCCGAAGAAGACACAGGTCAGGGAGCTCCCTGCCTTCCCGCTCAGCCAGGCCCACCATTTACAGCTTATCAAAGCTGAGGCTCTCGGGGGTAAGGCTAGCACGGGCAGGTGGGGAGAACCATGCTGGGAAGGTGAGGCTGAGCCAGATAGTGAGCGGACTTTGGACTTGAGCAAACCGGGTGGTGTCTGAGGAAGGCACGGCCCACACCAAGCCCTGGGGAAGTGCCCGTGGTAGCTTGAGTCCCCGGCACACAGTAGGTGCTTAATGGATGCATGAAAGGCAAACAGGGAACCCTCTCTAGGCCCAGATTCCCTTATCTTGTGAAGATAGCCATGAATGAATACATGCATGTAGAGTGCTCGAAACAGCTCCTGGCAGAGAGCAAGGGCTTGGGTATGTGTTGTTGTGTTTTTTTTTAAACCTACACAAAAGCTGAAGTTCTCCCCAAGAACCACTGGGCAGGTGCTATGGTCTGAATGTTTGTGTCCCGCCCCCCAGATTCATATGTTGAAACCTAATCCCCAATGCAATGGTATTTGGGAAGGGGGGGCTTTGGGAGGTGATAGGGTCAGGAGGGAGGAGCCCTCCTGAATGGAATTAGTGCCCTCATCAAAGGGACCCCAGACAGCTCCCAAGTCCCTTCTGCCACGTGTGACTACAAGAAGTCTGCAACTGGGAAGACGGCCTGCCCCATCCATGCTAGAACCCTGATCTTGGACTTCCAGCCTCTAGACCGGTGAGGAATCAATTTCTGTTGGGCATAAGCCACCCAGTCTGTGGTATTTTGTTCCCCAAGAGGGCAGGGGCCCAGCGGGGTCAGGAATGCTGCCCCTCCCTCCTCTGGGCATGGAAGCAGAGGTGGGAGAGATGGCATCAAGAGGACCAGGGTCCATCTTCAGGGTGGGAGGATCGGGGAGGGGAGGCCAGGAAGAGCCACATCACAGACCAGAGCAGAGGGAGCAGCCCCGGGAGGAGACCGCAGTGAACGGCTGGGTAACAGGCAGGACTGCCCCACGTGCACAAACGGCTGGGGAGGGGATGAGCCACGCGGGTGTGGACAGAGGCTGGACCCAGGGCACCAGCAAAACGAACACTGGGCACTCTCCCTGTCACCGTGCACACACTTCGCACACATCCATCCATTCCCGCAGCGACCCCAAAAGGCAGATACCATAAGCACCTTCATTTTATAAAGAGGGAAACTGAGGCAGAGAGGTGCGGTGACTCGTCTGAGGTTACACAGCTAGTAAGTAACAGAGCTGGAACCCAGGCTGTCGGGGGGCCAGCATCCAGACTTTCCACCACCAAAGCCAGTCGCAGATGCTGGGAAGGGATTGGTGGGTGGACCCCTTACTTGGGATTTCAAGCCCGGGGGCAGAATTCCAGACACCACCTTCGCAGCCTGCGGTCTGCACCTAGGAGCTCGCTAGTCACACTCCTGCGTGCTGAGGCTCCCCCCCCCCCACCGCTCCCTCTGCCACGTCCTCTGCCTTTGAAGCTCTGCTCCACCTCTCCCCCCTCCACTCCACCGGAGCCCATACCCCAACATCTCTCCTGGGCCGGGCACTGCAGATGCCAATGCAGCCTGGGCTCACGGCTCATGGAGGAGGGTGCGGGGGGTGGGGAGCCCATCTGCAAAAGTAGGAGGCACAGAACAACCCCTTCCCTCCACAGAACTTCCCCTGCCTTATACCCCATACCCCAGTCACCTAAATCCTTCGCTGCTCCTCCAACCCAGCGGCCACCAGGCCTCCTTTGTGGATGCCAAGCACTTGACCACGCGACTTCACCCGCCTGAAGCCCCCTTCGGCATCCTGGCAGCAAACTGACGCGCGCGGGGCTCTATCAAGCTTCCTGCTCCACCCCAACGTCCAGGTGTCCCTCCTCTGTATTCCCAGCCCCCCCCACCAAGGCGCTCATCCAGCGAGCTGTCAAGTACTGCTGGGCTGTGCTCCTTCTGTGGCCCTGCCCGCCCCTGGCAGTGCTGGGCCAGGTGACAGCAGCTGGATGAATGAAGGGCTCATTGTTTACATTACAACTGGTGGGGTGTCTTGCCCCACGTGGCGTTCCCTGCGCTCTCCTTCTCTGCCTGCAGCCCTAGGCCAATGTTACCCCCACTACCTCCCTTGGGCATCTTACAGGGGGAGGACATCCCCCCCCCTATAGTGGACTCCTACTTCTCACCCACATGGGAGCGGCGGAGTACCAAAGGTTGGGGATGCGCTGCTGGGTGTGTGACTGTCCCCAAGATGCCCCCTCTGTCCATCCTTCCCAGGGTGGGGCTGGGGCCTGCGTGGCAGTGCCCAGTGGGCACCCGCCCCGCCCAGGCCCCGCCTGAAGGGCCCAAACGGGCGCGCCCTGGAGGCCCCGCGAAGCATCTCGGCGCCTAAGGCCCCTCCCTGTGGGGAGGGCAGAAAATCTGCTGCCTCACCAGCTACCAGCGCCAGCCTGGGGGGGCAACCCCGCGGGAAGCCGCCCTGCCCCAGTCTCCCCCTCACCCCTTCCACTATGCACTTCAACCAAGTTTTGCAAAGGCAATCGGCCGGGCGACCCCAGCCGGCGGGGCGGTGGCTCCGTGTTCTCCAAGACCCCGGGTCTGGAGAAGGGGGCTGTGTGGCCGCGCCCACCAGGCTGGGCCCCCCTCCCCACCCCCACCGCCTGGGAGCCCAGAGAGCCCTGCGGCGCGTCCGGCCGCCCCGCGCTGCCCTTGAGAGCCGGGACGGGCGGCCCCCCCCCACCAGATGTGCCGAACCCCGGTCTGCGGATGTTGGCGCCGAGGGTGCCGACGATGACTTCACCGAGGGGACCCGCAGCCCGGGAAGCCCCCCAACGCCGGCAGCGTCCCCTCCTCGCCTGCGGGCGACGGGGAAGTTGGGGGTGCAGCGGGAGCGGCTCCCGCTCACGCCCACCCGCCGGCCCCCGACCCTCCGGCCTCCCCCACGCCCCGACAATGCCTGCGGGCGGCCGCCCCGCTGCAGCCCAGGCCGGGCCGCCGCCGCCTCCCGCATCTCTCGCTCCTTTGTTGCCCAGCGAGCCCCCTCCCCCGGGGGCCCTCGGCGGCTCCTACCTGCGCCCCTCCTGTGGCGGGCTGCGCGGCGGGCGGCTGAGAGCCCGGCCTCCTCCGCTCCTGGCCGGGGCGCCGCGGGGGGAGAGGATGCTGCGGCCCCTCCCCGCGCGCCGCTGCCCACCGGCCGCAGCCCCTCCCGGCGCCCGGGCTCCGCGCTCCGCGCTCGCGCTCCGGGCCCGGGCCTCGCGTCCGGGCGGTCGGCGGGAAGGCGGGAGGCGCGGACCGAGCAGCCCCGGCCGCCGCCTGCGCGCACCGCGGCCGAGCCGAGCCGAGCCGAGCTGAGCGGGAGCGGAGCGAGCGGCCCGGCTCCGGGAGGGAACAAAAGGGGCCGGCGCTGGGGCAGGCGCGGGAGGGCGGGGCCTGGCGCGGCGGGGGTCAGGCGCGCGCTCACGTGGCCTCGCGTTTCTCGGGCCGCCGCGCCGCGCCGCAAGTGGGCGGGCGGGCGGAAAACTCCGCCTCGCCTCCTCCCCCGCCCCGCAGCCGCCAGTCGTGGGGCGTCCGGGGTGCGCCCACACCCGCCTCGGCGCTGGTCGCCTATTGGCGCTGAAAGAGCCTCCTTCAGCCTTGCTCTGCGCACGAGGATGTCCCAGACCGCTGGGAGAGGTGGCAGCTCGGGATGCTGGGGGCGGGGATGGGGAGGCTCCTGGAGTTTCCGGGAAGGCTCCACAGAGGAGGTGACGTTTGGACTGGACAGGAAGGGATGCGGAGGAGATGGTGTAGCTGAGCCGAGAACTTCAGCTCTTACTGAGCTGCCCTGAGGCCAAAGAGGGCGGGGGCGGGGGTGGGGGGCACGGGTGTCTTGATGATAATGTTCCCAACACTTCTTTGGCAAAAGTGGTACCCAAGATCCGGATGAATGTTGCACTCTCCTCCCCTAAGATCTGTTTCCTGTGATATTGGAGGAGTTATCACTGCTGCCAGCCCCCCCCCCCTCCAAGCTCAAATTCATCTCCATTCCCCCTGAATATGGGAAAGTGGGTGTATTGGGGGAGGTGGTGGTCTGCCCAGTGAAAATGACACCAAGGAGGACAGGCACGAGACAGTCTTGTTCATATCCCCCAAGGCACCCAGCCCAGTGCCTGGCCAAGGGTAGACACTCAATGACACTAGAATGAATGAATTGGCTTAGTTCCCACCACTATCCCTCCATTGCTCCGGTACCCATAATCTTTGAGAAAGGAGTTAACCTCTTGAACTCAGTTTCCCCACCTACACATTGGGGGTTCACTTCAGCTAAAGGGGTAATGGTAGGAGGAGGGAGGCTGGGCACTGGCCAGCCCTGAGCAGGAGGTCCCCAGGTGGGTGGTGGAGCCAGACCTGGAGACTGGCAGGAGAGGAGGGTGTAGAGTGGGCCCAGAGAAGAGAAGTTTGGAGGTGGTGTCAACCTGGGGGAGGGGATGGGGTTCCAGGTGGAAAAGGCTATGCTCAGGACCCAGAGAGCTAAATTGTGTCCATGTGGCCAGGAGGGAAGGTCTGGAAATGAAGAGATAAGACACAAGGCCCAGTGCAGTGGTAAGAATCCAGCTGCATCACCTACCAGCTGAAGGGCAAGCCTCTCTGGGCCTCAGTTTCCCCATCTCTAAAGTGGAGCTAGTGATAGACTGCCTGCTAGGGTTGTTGTCAAGGCCAAGTACATTAATCTACGGGAAGCGCTAAGAACAGTCAGTGCCTTGAAGCCCCACCTGGTCTGTACATCCAGGTTCTGGGGCAGAGAGCTCAGAAAAGCTGGGGGTAGGCACCTTGGGGGAGACAGGGTGTAGCAGAGAGTATATGATTTGCCCAAATGTGTGGGTTTCTGACCCAGATCGAATGGCACCTGGGTCCTGGGGGTACTTCTCCTTTCTCTGACACCTAAGGCTTCTGGAACCAGGAAAATGGCCAAAGTTCCCAGGACATCAGACCATCAGAAACAGACTAAGAAGTTTCCCTGTTGGAAACTAAAGCATGGTTTTGTCCTGACCCCTCCTTCCACAGGTGGGTAAACTGAGGTCCAAAGAGAGGCAGGGATTTATCCAGGGCCCGGGGTCTTGCCTGCTGTAATGCATCTGAGCGCACCTGGGCCTCTCCGGGTTCAGCCACCCCCCCCTCCTGCCTTCCACCCACCCCTGACCCCCCCAGCAGCCCCCTCCCTCACTGACCTCCCCCAGTGTTATTCACACTGACAGCGGGCTGGAGTCCATGGGTGGAGCTGCAAAGGGGGACGGCTCACCTGCCAGGCTCCGAGGCGGGCGGGGGGGGGGGCGGGTGGGGGGGGGGTGAGGACCAGGGGAGGAAAGTCCTCCCAGCTGACCTCTCACCCAGGGCTTTGTCTCTCCCGAAAGCGCTGATTTGGCCATTTTCTTGCTGACACTGGCCCTGACTGGCAGCCCCACAGGAAAAGGGGGGGGGGCTTTCATGGGAAGAGCATGTTGGGAATTACAGGGGGGCCGGGCAGAGCTCTTGGAGGCCTGGGGAGGGGGCAACCACAGGAGAGGCCTGGCTCCCCGGCAGGTTCCTGCCTCTCTGGTATACTTTTTATTGTTGTGTTTTATTTTTTAGGACCAACAGGACATCGGCATGATGGAATATTTTACAGCCCCTGAATTGCTTCTTACAAGAAATTTGTAATAACATGGGGAAATGGGGGCCTGGGTGGCTCAGTCAGTTAAGCGTCTCCCATCCGCTCAGGTCACAATCTCAGGGTCCTGGGATGGAGTTCCTCGTCAGGCTCCCTGCTCATGGGGGAGTCTGTTTGTCCCTCTTCCTCTGCCTGCCACTCCCCCCAGCTTGTGCTCTCTTTCTCTCAAATAAATAAATAAAATCTTTTTTAAAAACGGGGAAACAGTCCTGTATTTATGTCAATTGAAAAATCACATACACCTGAAACTAACATAACACTGTTATGTTTTTTTTAAAAAAGATTTTATTTATTTATCTGACAGAGATAGAGACAGCCAGCAAGAGGGGGAACACAAGCAGGGGGAGTGGGAGAGGAAGAAGCAGGCTCATAGCGGAGGAGCCTGATGTGGGGCTCGATCCCATAACGCCGGGATCACGCCCTGAGCCGAAGGCAGACACTTAACCGCTGTGCCACCCAGGCGCCCCATAACACTGTTATGTTAATTATACTTCAATTTAAAGAAGTCCACATCCTCAAACTGCGGGCCTGGTAGACTCCCAACCGTGTAAACTACAGAGGGGAAAAACCTGGTAATGGTGGTGGGCTTTGGGTGGAGGGAATCCTCGCAGTTTTTCTCTCCCCTTTTCTGCATTTTTCCACAATCAACATTTGTGTTACTTAACTAACAAAAGAAATTTAAACCCAAACCCGTTTCTGTTAAGATGATTGTTCGGATGTTGTGTTTCTGTTCAAAACACAAAAAAATGATTGTTTGGCTGTGGTTGCAGGCTCGGGCTGGGAGTGACATCACCATGGAGATAGCAGCGGAGGCCATCACTCTGAAGGCCACACCCTTCTTGCAAACACGTGGACTTCGCCTTCCCCTCCGGATCAGATCTGAGGACGAGGATGGGAGGAGGACGGAGGCACCTCCAGCCCACAGCATCATGAGCCCCAGCAGTGAAGGAAGTTCACTGCTACTGCTTCTCTCTATCGGGGGTTTTCAAGGTCCTGGGGGCTTTGTCGCCCGGGCTCCCCAATTTCCTAAAGACAGATGGTAAACTGAGGCTGGCCAAGCGAACTGAAAGCTGGCATTGCCGAGTACTTACTACAGGGTAGGTTTTGAGCTAAGACCTGTGTATAGGTTGCAGAAGTAAAGGAAGGCCACTTAGATGAGAAGAAGCAAAGGGAGCTCAGCCAGAGCTGGCTCTGGAGCAAGGGAGTGAGCCCCATCGCTTGTGTTTGTAGAGACTCCAGGCTGGCCAGGGAGCAGGAGAGCCTCAGAGTGGGCAAAAGGGAAGGTGTGTAGGTAGGTCTGGAGGGAGGCTGTTGGCGCGGGGAAGCCGCGGGTGGGATAACTGGAATCAGGACGTAGATCACCTCTGTGATGGGGCCGGGGAACATACTCGGGTATTTCCCGGTTAGTCCTGAGTTGGAAGTGAAGGCAAAAATTAGGGAAGCTGGCGGTAACCGCTGGAGCCCTGGCCGTCTGGGGCTGATGGCCACGGGGGTTATCACTAGTCTTCCTGGATGGCAGGCTGCGGACTGTGGGTCCGTTCTTTTTAACGTGTGGTCTGGCCCTGGTATTTCAGAGTGGAGGAAACGGAATCATGGAGACGTTGTGGGACGTGCCCAAGGTCACACAGCTCATGAGGTCAGGGCTGTTAGCCAGGCTTCCGGGCTTCGGTGCTGGGCATAGAGAGAGCAGGGAGACGCCACCTTTTTGTTTTTTCTTTTAGATTTTATATATTTATTTGACAGAGAGAGAGAGACAGCCAGCGAGAGAGGGAACACAAGCAGGGGGAGTGGGAGAGGAAGAAGCAGGCTCCCAGTGAGAGAGCCTGATATGGGGCTTGATCCCAGGACTCCGGGATCACGCCCTGAGCCAAAGGCAGACGCTTAACAACTGAGCCACCCACGCGCCCCAGGGAGACGCCACCTTGAACTCCAATCTGAGCTCCGCCACCTTCCAGCTTCGGGACTCGGAGCAGGTAACACTGGGAAACCCGCTCCCTCCGCAGGATGACCGCCAGAGCCACACTGAGGGACCCTCTGCGTGCCATGTGCCGCCGGTCCCACGTGCACCTGTTGAGCGCCTACTGTGTGCCGCATTATTCTTCACTGTATGCCGGGCATGGTTCTAAGCAACTGAGTGTCTATAAACTAATGTGATTCTTGGGACGCCCCGGGAGCTGGGTGTTTCTGGCCCCATTTATGGGTGAGGGTTTGACACAGGTTCAGAGGGCAGGGAGGGAGTGGGGAACCCAGCGCCCCCCTCTCTGGGGGCCAGAGTTGGTGTGTTAGTGCCTCCACTTCCTGCCCCTCGGACCAAGTAGAGACTGTGAAGGGGCAGCTGGGGCTCCTGTCTAGGGGCTTTGCTGCCGGGGTCGTTGCTGCTGAGGCAGAGATGTCCCTCTCTGGGAAGAGGCCTTAGGTGCTCATGCCCCCGCCCAGCCCCTTCCTGGAGTTTCTTCCTCCTTAGGTGCCGAGCTAGGCCAGACACCTGGTCTCTTCTTGCCAAGGGAAGTCTCTAGAAGGTGCTGGCTGCAGCACCCCCCCATCCCCCAGGCTGTTCCTTGGTTTCTGACCTTCACAGCTGCTAGTCCTCATTCCCCTCTCCCTGTCCCCAAGTTTGCACATCTGTGCATTGCATCACTCGGGCCGGAGTGGAGACACGCCCTGGGGAGCGTGTTTTTTCTGTGAGTCTGCGAGCCTCTTGCCCGGGGAGACCGCCAGCGCCTTTCTCCCTGGACACTGCCCACTGGCCTTTGCTTCCCCGGGGCTGCCCACCCCCTCCCAGGTGGCCCGGGTGCACGGGGACATCTCTTTGAGTCCTTGGAGTCCTTCGGAGAAGTCACACCCATCACCCTTCACCCCCACCAAAAACACACAAGTAGAGACTGGCAGAAAGGTTCCCAGTCTGTTATTTTACCGGGAAAAGTCACTGAAAAACAACCGCACCGTTTCCTACAAGAAGGGATATTTCCGCACCAGGAATAGGTACAGACACCCTTTGGAATCAAGGACAGCCCTTTAATCAAGCCCATGGATCTTTCTGGAAAGCTCTTGTTTTGCTGCAGATGGAGGAACACTTGGTCAAAGTTGGCAGCTGTTCCGGGAACATTTGGGACCAGTGTCCTGCGGATGCTCACTCTGGCTTCGAGGCCCAGGGCGGTGACTTTCCTGGTGCCCCCGCCCCCAATCCTGGTGTTCTAAGCCACCTTGGTTTCCTAACTGAATGACATTGCCCAGTCTGGCTTTTCTGGGACCGGCTCACACATCCTTCCATTCCCCACTGCCTTCTGGGGCCCTCGGAGCCTTGGATGTCATGACGCCCCCAGGGTCTGTGAGCCAGATGTTTGGGAAGAAGCGAGGAGGCCATTTGTCCAACCCCTGTTGCTTTTTAGCAGCGAAGGGAAAGTGCCATGAGGCCTAGCACCATCAGGAAAGCTCTCAGCCCTCTTAAAAACAGCAGCCTCTTTCTCTACAACTTACCCTGGGACCCTGGGGCTTCATCTTTCATAAACCATCCCTGCATCCCACAGACATGCTCCATGTGCACACAATATCCAATAGCCAGAGCTCATACTCAAACTGCTGTTGTCCCAGCCACAAAACCCCTTTTACTGCTTTAAAGCCTTCAGCCCCCCTTCTCTGCCCAGTGCGTAGCTACAAAATTGCTTTGCAGACACACACACAGGTGTCCCCAATATAAAGCAAGAAGGGCTCTGATGGGCGTACGGGCAGGGTAGTTTGGGGCACGTCTAATGCTCAACGGCAGCTTCCTGGAGGAGGTGACAGCCCCATGTGTCTTGAAGGGTAAGTGTGTGGCAGGCAGAGGGGGCAGCCTGAAGGGCACGTTGGGAGGAATCTTGAGCTCAGGCGGCAGGAACATAAGGAGCATAAGGGCTTACTTAGATGAGGGCAGAGGGGCGGCTGGCCTGGTCAGCCTGGGCCTCACATGTCAGGGCTGCCAAGGGGGCTTTTTCTTTTTCAAGATTTTATTTATTTGACAGAGGTGGGGGGGGGGGAGAGCACGAGCCAGGGGGAGGGGCAGAGGGAGAAGCAGACTCTCCTCTGAGCAGGGAACCTGATGTGGGACTCGATCCCAAGACCCCAGGATCGGGACCTGAGCCGAAGGCAGACGCTTCACCGACTGGACCACCCAGGCGCCCCCCAGGTGGGCTTTATTCTAAGGACAACAGGGAGCCCTGCAGGGTTCTAAGCAGGAGAGGGACATGAATTTTAGACCTGAAGCCTGGCTCCCTAGGCTATGCGGGGCCAGCGCAGCGACAGACGGACGGGCAGAAGGAGCAGGAAGGTCAGGGCCAAGGGGCTGGGGCCGTGTGGCTGGCTGGACAGAGGCACTTAACTCCTGGCCGGGCCTGCGCTGAGAAAGCACATCGTCGAGGCCGGGATCCCCCCCAACTCTGGGCTCCCCACTCCTCCCTGACAGAGGAGGCATCCCAGCCCCCTGCGCCTCTGAGCAGGGGAGGGTTTGGTCCCTGCAGCTGGGGTGCAGGGTGGGCCCCCGCTGCCCACCTAAGAAAGCTCCCAGGGGCCTGGGCAGTAATGGGGCCAGCCTGGCCGGGAAGGGACAAGGCCACACTTGTTTTTCCAAGCCTGCTGCCCCATCGTGACAATCCGCATTCTCCCCAACTCCTGGAGGGAGGCCGTGTTAGGATCCCACTGTCTGTGGACAGAGCTCCCTGTAGCCCTCAGGACCGGGGGCTGCACCCAAAGAAAAGTGGTCCCCCAAACGGGGATACTTCTGGGATGTCCCGATCAGAGCGATCAGGGTGGGGAGCACCTGGCTGTGTATCCCCAGTACACCCTTGACTTTGAGAGGCAGCCCTAGGGCGGGGTATGCGGTGGAGGACAGAGGGCCAAGCCTGGGAATCCGTAGGACCCGAGGGACCTTGACCTGCAGGCAACCCACCAGCTGCGTGACCCTGGACAAGAGACACATGGCTCAGCCTCAGTCTCCTGGTCTGCAAAATGGGAATGACTAGCTCCTCCTCCCCACAGACAGACAGACTTGGCCCAAGGTCGTGAGCGCTCTGCTGGACACACAGCCCCAGTGCTCGGGGCTGACTCTCCACCATGGGGCTAAGTAAGGGGACGCAGGTACCAGGTAGGACAGAGGGGCTGTCTCCCGGCAGGGTGGCGTCACTCCTGTCCTTTCACGTTGGTGGTGCTAGGAGGGGCAGGAGCACAAATGGAGCACTGAGGCGGTCAGCTCTGATCAGGGATGTGGCAAGGGAGAGGGGAAGGGGCCAAAATGAGCCTCCTTGTCTTTGGCAAGAGGAGGGTGTCTGTGAATGTCATCAGCAAGCTGCTTCCTCTCCTCCCCCAGCCTGGAGCTGGAAGCAGGCTCTGCATGAAACTTTCATGGGGCTCTATGGGAGACACATGGCTGTCCCTGACTCAGTTTCCCTGTCACAGCACTGCATCTCCTTTTCCTCTTTCAGTCAAGCTCCACAGGGTCCCGTGAGGGGGCTTCAGCCCAGTGCAGGGTTGGGGGGGTGAATCCTAAGAAGGAGCCAGGGACCCACAGCTCCCCCACACACCCCTCTTCCTCTCTGCACCTCAGACCTCCCCTCTGGCCAACCAATGCTAAACTGAAATTTCCAGAGGCCCCGGAGCAAGTCAGAGGGGCTGCCACAAATCTGAAGGGTATTATCTCCCCAAGCCACCCAACATTATCTACCAAAGGACCCCGACTTATTGAATCACGGGATACCTGCCTGCCCACCCACAGCCTGCAGCCAGGTTTCTTGTCCACCAGGATCTCTGCCTGAGGCCCAGAGAAGAAAGCCAGGTGGCCTCTTCCCACTGCTGGGCCTGACAACTCACCACAAGGAAGGGACGGTTCACCAGCTGGAGTCTGATTTGCCCTCTGGCCTTTTCACCCTGGCTTTGGGGTCAGCGCATTGACCCTGGTCTCCTCACTGGAGCCTCCTGGAAACATGTGAGACCAGAGTCACAGTGGAGCCTCTCGGTTAGGGTGGGGGGGTGTCTTGAGATCAGGGTAGTGGTAGTGTGAGGAGGTCTTTAGATGAGGGCGGGGCCGGAAGCAGAATCCTGGGCTCTACCCCCAATTCCCTGTGTGACTTTGGGCAGGTTTCTCCCCCACCATCCTGGTCCTTGGTTCCTAAGATGATGGGAAGTGTATGGGGGGTAGATCGTTTTCAGTTTTGACCGTAAAATATGCGTA
Organism: Ursus maritimus; assembly: GCF_017311325.1. Classification (NCBI taxonomy): domain Eukaryota; kingdom Metazoa; phylum Chordata; class Mammalia; order Carnivora; family Ursidae; genus Ursus; species Ursus maritimus. The sequence goes on along the minus strand of NW_024424452.1, from coordinate 10,305,034 downwards.
CACAGCCCACTTATAGGCATGACTTCAAGGTAACAGAATGAATGCCTGTGTTAAGTCCGCCTGGCTTAAGAAAGAAAATGTTCCCTTTCCCTTCGAATCTTCTACAGGCACATCTCCATCCCATCCACTCCCCGAAGGCAAAGGCGGGCTTTCTTGAATTTGGTCTCCTTCCCTTTGCTTTGCCTTGCTTTGTATGTATAAACCCCTTGACGATGCTGTTAGTTTTGCAGGCTTTGAACCCAAGTGTAAATACTGGAGATACTCTTCCGCGGGCTTCCTGTGTTCCTGCACACGATTTGGGGGGATTTGTCCATATAGATGAGGGTGGCCAGACAGCGTCCCGTTCCGTCCCATCTCTCAATGCACGCACCTGTTCCCCTGCTGACGGACCCTTGGGTTGCTTTGAGTTCGGGGTCTTGCTTAGATTTGTTCTGGTTTTGCTGTTTTGTCCCTGTCCTGTGGCGCTCGTCGCACAGGGGTCCCGGGTGCACATCTAGGCGGGAAACCCCAGAGTCCTGGGGAGCGTGCGCCTTCCCCTTTGCACGATAATGTCAAAATGCTTGAACCAGTTTACCTTCTGGCAGCAAAATCGAAGTTTCTTTTGTCCAAGATCCACGATGACACTTTGTACTGGCAGACCTTCTCATTTTGGGGGGTCTGGTCGTTGTCAAAAACAAAGATAAAACAAAACAAACAAAACCTGATCATGGATGGGGTTAGGCATCTTTTAAAAGTCCCTGGGCCATAGGAGTCTCCCCTTCCGTGAAATAGGTCTCCGAGGATTTGTCCGTTTTCCATCGGGTGGCTGTCTTCTTCCTTAACGACCTGTAGGTTTATTTAAATAGCCTAGACGGTATTCCTCGGTCGGTTGGAAGAATTGCCAGCACCTCTCCTGGGTTGTGGCTTGTCATTTAATGTTGTTGATCGCGTCTGTGAACGGACGGAAGTTTTTAATATGAACACGGTCACGTTCATCATAATTTTCTTCACGGTTTAAATCAGCAATGTTGAGTTGACTTTTTAGCAATGTGGCTCTTTGTTTAAAAGAAGCCATGGGGGCGCCTGGGTGGCTCAGTCGTTAAGCATCTGCCTTCGGCTCAGGGCGTGATCCCGACGTTCTGGGATCGAGCCCCACATCAGGCTCCTCTGCTGGGAGACTGCTTCTTCCTCTCCCACTCCCCCTGCTTGTGTTCCCTCTCTCAGGCTGTCTCTCTCTCTCTGTCAAATAAATAAATAAAATCTTTAAAAATAAATAAATAGGGGCACCTGGGTGGCACAGCGGTTAAGCGTCTGCCTTCGGCTCAGGGCGTGATCCCAGCGTTATGGGATCGAGCCCCACATCAGGCTCCTCTGCTATGAGCCTGCTTCTTCCTCTCCCACTCCCCCTGCTTGTGTTCCCTCTCTCGCTGGCTGTCTCTATCTCTGTCGAATAAATAAATAAAATCTTTAAAAAAAATAAATAAATAAATAAAAAGTAAAATAAAATAAAAAAATAAAATAAAAGAAGCCATGTATGTACTCTGTTATAGAATATTCCTTAAAAAAAACTAATTGCCATGGAGATTAATGTTACATATATATATTTTTGAATGTTATATATTTTTTAAATAGTGAACAAAATAAACGCATAATGTTCAGTATTTAAATAATCAAATCTTGAGTCAGATGAGTGTGTGACTCTTGATCTCGGGGTTGCGAGTTCGAGCCCCACATCAGGTGTAGCGATTACCTAAATAAATAAAACTTCAAATAAATGAGTGAATGATGAACGAATGAATCTTTGTTGCAACAGCAACAGATCCCAGACAGGTAAAGACAAAAGAAATCAATGAGGACCAACACTAGGCCAGGATCCAGGACCCCTCTCCTCTTAGGCCACTTTTTTTAAAAATAAAATTAAGTCAATTCACTTTATAAAATAATTTTTTTTGTTTTGCAAAATAATCTCAGAATACTGATAAACAACCACCTCTGCTTACACATTTAAAATATACATTTTTAAAAAGCAATCCATGCGCCCCATGTGGGGCTGAACTCACATCCAGAGTAGCGCCCTCTACCGGCTGAGCCAGCCAGGCGCCCCCAGATTTATTTTTAATTCATGCTTTCAGGAAAAGTAACTTTGGAAAGCTTAGTACTTGCTTTTAAAGGACAAATGTATAAATAACACCAAATCACACTATTTGGGAATGTTCTGGACCTTGGAATATTTTGACCCTATTTCCTTATTTTATGAAACGGGGACTGAAGTTCATCTTCTGAGGATCTTGACAGGCAAGAAACCGAGATGAAGACTTGCGGGGCGGGTGGCTGGGGTGGCTCCCGGCTGGCTCAGTCATGTGACTCTTGACGTCTGGGTTGTGAGTTCGAGCCCCACACTGGCGGTAGAGATTACTAAAAAATAAGTAAACTAAAAAAAAAAAAAAAAGTTGCCTGGAAGTGGGGGGAGGGGAGTTGTTGGTAAAAGCGAAGCCCCTCCACTTGGATGGGCTCCTTAGACATGGGCCGCCTGTCGGGGTGTGGCTGGCTGCAGACCTGACCCCCAGCCTTGCTCGAGGGGAAGAGCCAGCTCAGCCTAGACCATCCTTCCACCTGGGTCACACTCCAGCTGTCTGTTAAAACATGGGTACGGCCGTTGGTCTGCCTGTGTGTGCTGCTTGCCAGGGGGTGGGGGTCGGGGGGTGGAGAGGGCACCTGCCCACTGGGCCCCCTCAGCTTTTCAGCCTTGAAGCCACACCCCAGGGAGCCAGGGCTGGGGAAGTCTCCGTGAACCCTATTTCCCCAGGAAGCCCCCTCCCATGGTTCTCCAGAGTACTCCTGCCTACAGTCCAACCAGATGGAGGCCCCAGACATCTGAGAACCCTCATCCCTGCTCCCCCACTTTGCCTCAGATAGGGGACAAGATGACACCCCAGACCCAAGTCCTGGGGTGTTTCCTGGAAAAGCAGACATATAGGGGGTCTAGGGGGTCTATCTAAAGATGAAGGCCAATGGGTGGGGTCCTGCAGCCTCTGGGGACATCAGCTTCCTGTAGGTGTAGAATCCTGGTGCTGCCATTTCCTGTCTTTGTAAGCTTGGACGGCTTTCACTGCTCTGGGCCTCAGTTTCCCTCTCTGGGGGAGCACAAGGAGATAGCATTTTCTTCGGAGTTCACAGGGAGCCTGGCATGCTGTGAACACTCTGTAGGAGCGGTAACTATGTTCTCTCCAAGTGGGGAATCGCCAGGGATTTATACCAGAGGCTGGGAACCAAGGGGCAGGGCTCCCTGAGGCAGAACATTCCAGTGCATTGCAAGCGCTTACCAGCCCAACCGGGCAGGCTGTCCAAACGCCCCCAGGTTGATTCACCCACCCCCGGGGCCTGATGTCAGCCCCCACCCAGAGCACTGGTCCCCCGTTAGCACCGTGGCTGGGTCCTCAGCTCCTGCTTTCCTGGCTTCTCTCTCTCCTGTGCCCTGTGCTCCAGTCAGTCTTGAGCTCTCCTCCTCCCACCTCTGAGTCCAGGCTAAAGCAAACTGCCAGGCCCCCGGCAGGACTGATTCTAGTAGATTCCCAGATGGTCCATTTAAGCCGGGAATGCTCGACTTCCTGTTTGGTTTTAGGTCAGCAGTTCCTAAACCAGAGCTTTCTTTCCCATAAAAAGTACTTCTTCAGGTTACTGACACTGTTACGCCAGCGTGAAAACCAGGGAAATGTGGGACATTTTTAAAATTTGGATCAAAATGAAAATGAAGGCCGGCCCAAGGAAGAAGTGGAGGTTTAGAGCTCCGGTCTGGCCTGGTGACCTGGGTTCAAATCCCAACCTCCCCTCCCCCCCGCCCCCGCCAGGCACTTGCTAGCTGCCTGGCTTTGGGCAAATGGTTCACAGCCTCGATGAGGGGCTCTCGTGTATTAAGCATAGGAATAAGGATTTCTTCACTAATGACTTGTAGAGGTCAAGTAAAATGTCACAGGAAATGGCTTCTAGCACACGCCTGGCAGAGAAAAAACACTCAACGTCCGAAGAAACAGAATTTCTCCCTGACCCAGGGCCACTCAGCTCACCCGTGAGGATGTGCCAGGGCTCCCCGCCACCTGGTCCAACATTCTCTCCAATCGAGGCTGTACAGTGTGGTCAGAAGAGAGAATAAGACCAAGTGCGAGGCAAACATTCATGAGAAAAATGGTTGGCGAAGAAATTGTTTGAAGAGAAGGCATCAGAAGGACTAAGGAAAAAAAAAATCTTGGAATTTCCAAGAAGTAACTCCAGGCATCAACCTGAATCCTTCTCTAATTATAATTAAGAAAGAAATCCATGTCATTTTTCCAGGAATTTCCACATCTTTGGAAGGAGTGCGATTGGACACAGAATGAGAAATATTCCACCAACCTATAAGGTCTCCATTCGTCGTGATGGAAGTTTCTATGGGTCCCTGAAAAAAAATCTGTAATGCCTTTTGCTGAGTGAAAGAAGCCAGTCTGAAGAAGCCAGACACTGTATGATGCTAACCCTATGACATTCTGGAAAAGGCAAAACCGGGGAGAACATACAAAGATTAGTGGTTGCAGGGGGCTGTGTAGAGGGGAGGAGGAGGGTGGAGGGATACACAGGTGAACCGCAGGTGATTTTTAGGGAGGTGAAACTATTCTGTACGAGACTGAAATGGGGGGGAACATACATGACATTATTAGTCAAGACCCACGCAAGTGAACATAAAGGGGGAAGCTTAATGCAAACAATGGCCTTTAATTAATACCAATATACTGATACTGATTCATTAATTATAATAAATGGGGGCACCTGGGTGGCTCAGTCGGGTAAGCGTCTCATTGATTTTTTTAAGGAGATTAAGAGACAGCACACAAGCAGGGGGGAAGGGACAAAGGGAGAGGGAGAAGCAGACTCTCTGCTCCATCCCAGGACTCCCAGATCAGGACCTGAGCCAAAGGCAGAGGCTTAACCAACCGAGCCACCCAGGAGCCCGAAGCATCTGACTCTTGATCTCAGCTCAGGTCTTGATCTCAGGGTCATGAGTTCAAGCCCCGCATTGGGCTCCGCATTGGGCGTGGCACCTACTTTAAAAAAATAAATAAATCGAAGCATTTATTAAAAAAAATTGTAATAAATGTCCCACATTCACCTAAGATGTTACTAATAGGGGAAACTGCGTGAGAGGGGAGGGGGTACATGGGAACTCTCCGTACTATCTGCTTAATTGTCTGAAAATCCAAAACCATTCTGTAACATACTGTCTACGAATTCCAAAATTTTGTACTTGCAGGAATTGTGATGTGGTGGAGAGAATACCTGACCAGGTGACGGGGAACCCTGACAGATTATCACTTGATTAGCCTAAGTGGCCCCGGGGCAAACCCCTTGCCCTCTGAGCCTGAGTTTTCTCTTCTTTAAAAAGTGGCTCAGTCAGTTAAGGGCCTGCCTTCCGCTCAGGTCCTGATCCCAGGGTCCTGGGGTCAAGCCCCTCATTGGGCTCCCTGCTGGGGCGGGGATGTCTGCTTCTCTGTCTCCCTCTGCCCCTCCTGCTCAAGCTTGCTCTCTGCCTCTCTCTCTCCCAAATTAATAAATAAATTTAAAAATCTTTTTTTTTTTTTTTCTTTTAAAGGAGGGCATTGGGCTGGATTACCTCTAAAAGTCTCCCTCTGCCTATTGAAAAGCCTGGACTTTCACGACATTTCAGAAGGATAAAAGAGTGCAAGTCTGGGTGTCTCAGGAAACAGTCCTATGAATAAAGTTCAGGGAATGGGCACTGCCACTGGTTTCGTCCCTAGAACCCCCAGAAGGTATAGAAAATGCCAAATCTCCCGCCCTGGGTCACCTTGATCGGCCAATTCAAATTTCCTCTAAAAACCACGCGGGAGGCGACAGCAACCAAAACACTAAACTGCCTCTGGTCTCTACCAGCTGGCGGGGGTTTTTTTCCTCCCTAGCTCGGCCTAGAAACTCATATTTTATTCATGAAAATTCGAGGCCCTGGGAGGCCTCGGCATAAACAGGATGTAAATATTTGCGGGTGGTGGGGGAGAGGTGGTATTTGAGCAGGGGCTGTCCTAAGCGGGGGACCTCGGGGCGCTGCTTACTTGGGACCCGCCCACCTCATCTCCTCTATAGGTTGGGTGTGGGGGGCATGTGCAGGCTGTACCCCTGATTGGAGACCGGATTGGGAATCCAATACCCTCCAAGTGAGACGGGGTGTGGCTTAACCTTCTGGTGCCCCCCCCATCCCCCTAATCATCAGCGTTCCTTCACCCCGCTTTTCTCAGTTCAAGACTTAGGACTGGCTTTCTGGCCCTTGCAGACGTGCCTGGCCCCCTCTCCAGCCCCTCACCTGCGCTACTGGGGCCGCCCCACCTCTGGGGCGCCTGCTTGGTTCTCAGGGCCGGCCCCAGGCATCACTGCCTCCAAGAAACTGTCCCAGATGCTTCTCCTCGAAGTATGGGCTCAGAGACGCCCTCCTCCACCCATGGCATCTGCCCTGCTGAGCTGAAGCCCTTCCTCATTGTATCCCACACTCCCACAGGCCCTGACTTTGGTCCTGTTCACTAAATAAATACTTGTTGAATAAATGAACAGGTGCATGGATGGGTGGATGGATAAAGGCATGGCCCAATTACCACCTGTGTCTCTGGCCATTTGTCTCTTGCTCATGTCCCCCGCCACCCCACCCCCCACAGCCTGTGCATTACACCCCCGCACCTAGGACACTTCCTGGGGCATAATAAAACACAGTCTTGGTGGAACCTTGCAGGGTATCTAGTTAAACCCTGCACCCCACCACCTTTGGTGTGAGGCAAACATTTCAATCTGTGAGATTGCACCCTCTTGCAACTGATGCCCTTGGGGCTTCCTGAAGAATGCTGTGTGTGCACAAACGCCCATGAGTGGGCATGCCTGGGCTAAGCTTAACTTTCGAATGTTCCTGACGCCTTCTTCAGATAGCGAGACCCATGCTTGGCTATCTCTGGGATTTGGGAAAACAAAATGCACCTCCAAATTGGAGTACCGGCAGGTCACACTGGACCCAAGAGAAGCACCCCATTTGCAGTGGAGATGGTATTGAAATGGAGGGCGTGACCTCACACCGAAAAGAATGTCCTGGGGAGATGGGTACAGAAAGGAACGTTAAACTGCCTCGGTGAGGTTTTTAAAAATGCGGCAAGTCAGCCCCTAATTGCTCCTGTGTGGACATGTAGTTTTTCTCAGTTACAGGGCTTCTTAGATTAAAGTGGGCTCCCTGATCTAGCTGTCCAAATGTTCCATGCCACAGAGAACCCAATAGTGAGTGAGAGAAAGAAAGAAAGAAAGAAAGAAAGAAAGAAAGAAAGAAAGAAAGAAAAAGAAAGAAAGAAAGAAAGAGAAAGAAAGAGAGAAAGAAAGAAATGAAGGGAGGGAAGGAGGGGGGAGGGATGAAGAAAAGAAAAGGAAGGAAGGAAAGAAGAAAAGAAAATAAAAGAAAAAAGAGAAGAGAAAAGAAAAGAAAAGAGAAAAAGAAAAAGAGGGGCGCCTGTGTGGCTCAGCTGGTTAAGCGACTGCCTTCGGCTCAGGTCATGATCCCAGGGTCCTGGGATCGAGCCCCACATTGGGCTCCCTGCTCAGCGAGGAGCCTGCTTCTCCCTCTCCCTCTGCCTGCTGCTCCGCCTGCTTGTGCTCTGTCTCTGTCAAATAAGTAAATAAAATCTTAAAAAAAAGAAAAGGAAAGGAAAGAGTCCTACAGAGCAGCCTACAGAGCTAGCCTGGGCTAGCACTCACGTTTCTGCCGGGAGAGTCCCCACATCCCCACTCACACTGCGTCCCCGTTTATCCGTTTATTGGGGTCTTAGGGCAGAGGTTCATTCCNNNGCGTGTCCAGGCCCCCAGACCTACTACATCAGAACCTTGGGGTGCCCCCCCCCCAGCCTCAGCATTTGTGTCAAACCCTCTCGGTGATTCTATGCAGCCAGGCTTGAGAACCTTGACCGCTGCTTCCTGAGACTGACTGCCTTTGTCCTGCTCCCAGCTCATACCCATGTCGCTGTCCCACACCTGACGGAGCAAGACTTTAGATAGGACAGTTCTTACTTTGGGGGCGCCCTGCTGGTTCAGTCGACGGAACGTGTGACTCTTGATCTCAGGGCTGTGAGTTCGAGCCCCGTGGTGGGCGTAGAGATGACTTACAAATAAACCCTGAGGGGCGCCTGGGTGGCTCCGTCGGTTAAGCATCTGACTCTTGATTTCAGCTCAGGTCACGATCTCAGGGTCCTAAGATTGAGCCCCGTGTCGGACTCTGTGCTGGATTCTCTCTCTCCTTCTTGCTCTGCCCCTCCCTGCTTGTGTTCTCGAAATAAATAAGTAAACTTGAAAAAAAAGACATTGGATTACATTTTTTTTTCTGTGACTCTTTTTTGTACGGAGACTTTTCCCGGTCAGCATCCATGAACGACCTTCATTTTTCATTTTTTAGTGACCATGTAGTGTGAATAGAGCACAATTTACTTCCCCCTTCCACCGACGGATGGACTTCTCTATCAGTTCCTGCCTTCCCTGTTCTAGACGGCTGCAGCGAGTATCATCATACATAGGTCTTTGTGCATGTGTGTAAGCATTTCTGTAAGACAAGTTTCCAGAAACAAATTCTGGGTCCAAGAATGTATACTTCTAAAGCATTGCTAGAGGGGCGCCTGGGTGGCTCAGTCAGTTGAGCGTCTGACTCTTGATTTTGGCTCAGGTCACGATCTCAGGGTCGTGGGATTGAGCCCCACGTCGGGCTCTGCACTCAGTGAGGAGTCTGCTGGAGATTCTCTCTCCCTCTCTCTCTGCCTGTCCCCCTGCTTGCATGAGAAATAAATAAATCTTAAAAAAAATAAAAATAAAGCATTGCCAGCTGACAAACTGTTTTCCCAAAGAGCTTTACAATTTGCACAGAACAGAAAAACAGGCAAACAGATAAGTCACAGAAGAGAAATATAAAAGGTCAATGCATATATTAAAATGTGCTTATCAAGAAAGTGAAAATTATGAAGCCAATATAACACCGTGTGTTAACTAACTGGAATTAGAATAAAAACTTGGGGCGCCTGGGTGGCTCAGTCGGTGAAGCGTCTGCCTTCAGCTCAGGTCATGATCTCAGGGTCCTGGGATCGAGCCCCGTGTCTGGCTGCCTGCTCAGTAGGGAGCCTGCTGCTCCTTCTGCCTCTGTCCCTCCCGTCGCTCATGCTCCCTATCTGTCAAATAAATAAATACGATCTTTAAAATAAAATAAAATAAAATAAAATAAAATAAAATAAAATAAAATAAAGTGAAAATTAAAGCACTAATGATATATACGTACATGTTATATGTCACGTACGCTATGCCTGTCGCAGCTAATGTGCATATGTGTATATAGGTTTGCACACCACATTGACAACCAAACAGAAATATGCACTCTTGGGGAGCCTGGCCGGCTCAGTCGGTGCAGTGTGCAATTCTTGATCTCAGGGTTGTGAGTTCGAGCCCCACGATGGGCGTAGAGATGACTTAAAATAATACAAAATCTTGGGGCGCCTGGGTGGCACAGCGGTTAAGCGTCTGCCTTCGGCTCAGGGCGTGATCTCAGTGTTCTGGGATCGAGCCCCACATCAGGCTTTTCCGCTATGAGCCTGCTTCTTCCTCTCCCACTCCCCCTGCTTGTGTTCCCTCTCTCGCTGGCTGTCTCTGTCTCTGTCGAATAAATAAATAAAATCTTTAAAAAAAAAAATACAAAATCTTAAAAAATAGAAATCGGCACTCCTATCTCGCACCAGCCACTGATGGAGGGATAACTAGCCAGAACTGAACGAGCTTGGTGCTCTGGTCCCCTGCCCCTCCGCAGATGAAACAGCAGCCACAGGAAGGCCGGGGCGGACACGCTGACCGAGAACAGGAAGAAGGGCCAGCTTGGATGAATAAACAACCGAAACAAAATTAGAAGTAAGGAGTCCAAACAGCCTAGCGGCCCAGGCTCCATAGTGTGGGGCGAACAGCCCACCAGGGCCGCGCGTAGCCTCGGGATCAGGCCCACGACGCAGCACACAGACCCCATGGCCCCAAAGCGCTGGGAAAAATTCTGTCCCTTTTTATCCCCCCAAGAAGGCAAGGAAGTGTGTGAAGCAGTTTTCAAAGTTTCCCAATTGTTAAAATTTAACAACGTAGTTAAAACGAACAACTTTGCATACAGAAGGCACTTAACTGGAACGCGTACTTCCCTCAGAGCCTGTCCTCTGAGAGGGTTATGAAAGCATCGCTACTCCGGATTTGCTTACAGCAGGGCAGGCTCTCCTTGGAACCAGCAGCCTTACGCACCCTAAAACACCACCTTGGGAGGAAAAGTCACGGTCTTTTAAAAGACGCATCTCAGGGTCAGGTGTAGATATCTGTCCACGCCCCTCAAAGTCCAGGGGGTCAGACTGGAGCTTTCCTGCTGAGAGGCGGAAACATTTAAAAATCACGAGTCGTCTCTGGACACGTTTGCTGTGGGTGGATTTAAGCCTGGGCTGGGCTTCCTTGGAAGGCCTAGCTCACGGGGCATCTCCCTGTGGGGCCTGGGCCACTCCGTCAGGTCTCCAGGTGTCGCCTGTAACTTGGGGGACACCTGTCCACCTGCCAGGCTGCTCGGATCACGAAGCTCCTGTCAGACTCGCTTTGCCTCACCCCTGTGGTCAGAACAGTGCTCACACAGGGCTGCTCCCTTGTGGACTTCCCACGTGAGAGTCGCGTCCCGGCTCCACGGTGAGGACTGTCATTGTCAAAGGGGCTGCCTTCTTTGGGATGCCTGTGGAGAGAGGCCCAGCCGGGGGTTACCCCGTGACCTCGTTAACCAGAACGACAGGAGCAAGTCACACACTTAGAGGCACACACCAGACCTGGGGGGCTGGGGGGAGACTCCAGGAGAGGCAGGGACAGGCACAGAGGGAGGGCCTTTCAGGTGGTAGGTGCGCCTCCTCTGTGGCCTCCTCTGTGGACAGACTGACCTTAACAAAGGCCCCCAGGAAGCTCCTGGAGAGGCCAAGATGTCCTCAGAGGGGCAGACGTGGGAGCAGCTGCTCAGACGCAGTGAGGAACATTGGCTCTGGGCCAGACCACCAGGCTGGATCCCGGCTCCGTGTCCCACTCACCAAAAGACCGGGGGTTGGGAGGCCTGGGTGGCTCAGTCGGTTAAGCGTGTGCCTCCGGCTCAGGTCATGATCCCGGGGTCCTGGGATCGAGTCCCGCATTGGGCTCCTTGCTCAGCGGGGTGTCCGCTTCTCCCTCTGCCTGCCACTCTCCCTTGCTTGTGCTCTCTCTGACAAATAAATAAAATCTAAAAAAGAAAAAAAGACCGGGGGTACCAATTTCCACATCTGCAATGACAACGATGTCCTTTACCCAAGCCAATTGCTAGTTACTATCACTGAACCTCAGTGGGGCCTGAAGACTGTCACCAGCCCCACACTCACTGTGGGGACAGCAGGCAGAGAGGCAGCTGTCCGAGCTGGAAGGAGCAGGCCCAAGGTGGAGAGCTGGGATGCTTGACTGGCCATTTGTGGCCCAGCCTCGCAGAATCTCAGTGGCCCGGGGTTTTCTCATCTGTAATAATAACAGTACTTGACCACAGAGTAGCACTTTATTTTTTATTCTTCTTTTAAAGATTTTTTATTTATTTGAGAGAGAAAGAGCACAAGCGGGAAGAGGGGCAGAGGGAGAGGGACAAGCAGGCCCCCCACTAAGCGTAGAGCCTGATAGACACGGGGCTTGATCCCAGGACCCCGAGATCTTGACCTGAGCCGAAGGCAGACGCTTAACTGACTGAGCCACCCAGAGGTCCCCACACGTATTTATTTATTTATATTATTATTTATTATTTTTATTTTTTTACGTAATCTCTACGCCCAACATGGGGCTTGAACCTACGATCCTGAGATCAAAAGTCACACGCTCTTCTGACTGAGCCAGCCAGGCGCCCTTTGATGATACTTTTAAAGGTCATTTTAGATACGGTATAATGAAAATCTCTTAAACATTTTAAACTACATTTATAAATTTAATATGTTTGATTTCCACTAAGTATCTCAGTTTAGACAAACCTTCTAAGTTCTTAAATATATCTCATAAATCTATTAAACTTAGAATATGTCCAATCTCCAGTTCCCTTAAATATTCTAATACTATTTATAAGTTTAGTAAGATTTTAACCTCAAATCACAAGTTTAACTTATTTCAATTTTACATTTTACTTTATTTTTAAAGATTTTATTTATTTACTGGGGGGGTGGAGCAGAGGGAGAGGGACAGGCAGACTCCATGATGAGCAGGGAGCCTGACTCAGGGCTCCATCCCATGACCCTAAGGTCTGGACCTGAGCTAAAACCAAGAGTCAGGCGATTAACCAACTGAGCCACCCAGGTGCCCCTCCACTTTACATTTTAAATTAGAATCATAAAGTTTCCTTGGTAGACACTAGTATGCCAAGTTCTCTTAAGCATTTCAAATCCTTAAAATACCAAATATACAATGATCATACATGAGGGGTACAGAAAAATACTATTGTAAACTTTTGACTTACTTCATCATGTCTGTATTTCTGAAACTCCCTGGGATTATTCATTTATTCAAAAAATATTTATCAGTGACACCTGAAACTAAAGGAACATTGTGCATCAACTATACTCAAAAAAAAAAAAAAAAAAAGGAAAACTTATTCTTATTGCCAAAAATTATCTATCTATCTGTCTATCTCAAAGTCTGCTAAATGCTTGGTACTGTTCAGGCACTGACAACAGCAGTGACTAAGATGGAGAAAATCCTCGCCATCACGAAATATACTCTAATGGGGGACACAATACACAATACATATTTAATATGTATTTATCGACTGGAGTTATATGTTACAGAAGAAAAAGGAAAGCAGGGTAGGGAAAGGGACTGGTGGGAGGAAGGGAACAGGGAAGCCTCAATGAATAGATAATATGGAGAAGAGTCCAGGATGAGGCAAGGGAACAAGCCATGTGGACATCCGAGGAAAGAACATTCTAGGCCGAGGGAATAGCAAGTACAAAGGTCCTGAGGTAGGGATGTGCTAGGCCCTTCTCATTTAGAGCAAGGAAGCCCTTGTGCCTAGAATAGTGTATGAGGGCGAGGGTAGTAGAAAGGGAGGTCAGGGAGATGGCCTTGTGGAGGCAAAACGTATGGGGCCCTGTAGGGTTTGGGTTTTTCCCTCTACCTTGACCCCGAACATTCTGTGAGGATTTATCTGGAGACCTTCTCCAGAAGGTCATTCTAATGACCCTTATTAAATTGAAGATGCTCTTGTTGGGACCCAGCAATTCCGTTTCTATCTAAGCTAGAGAAATGATATCAGAAACACAATGGAGGGGCACCTGGGTGGCTTAGTCTGTTAAGTGTCTGAGTCTTGATTTCTGCTCAGGTCATGATCTCAGGGTTGTGAGACTGAGCTCCGTGCTGGACGTGCAGCCTGCTTAAGATTCCCTCTCTCCCTTTCCGTCTGCCCCTCCCCACCCCAGCCTGCTTGCATGCACTCTCTAAAAAGAGAAAAAGAAAAAGTACAAAAGCATCTAAAACATACAGGCTCGAGGCTCAGATCACATAGTGCAGATCCAGACTCCCCCCTACTCACCAAGAGACCTTGGGGACAAAGCTTGACCTCTCTGCCCCAGGTTCCTCTTCTGTAAAGTGGGGGTAGAAGAGAGAAAAGGAAAGAATGGGGTAGAGCCCGTTAGCAGTATCCATATGTTTTCTTTTAAAAAAAGAGGCAAAATTTTAACATCTGTCTTGGTGGATGATACATGAATGTTGATATTGTTTTCAGTATGTTTCATATGTTTTATAATTTTAGACATTAAAAGATCACAAAACAAACCCTCGACACACACTTTTCTTTTTTTTCATTGAGTTTTTAGTTTTAATTCCAATGTAGTGAACATACAGTGTTCTAGTAGTTTCAGGTGTACAATATTGATTCAACAATTCTGTTCGTTACTCAGTCCTCATCATGATAAGCGACTCACGCTTTTCTCTACAAGAACCCTTGCCTCCCTCCACGCCACTTACCACGTGGCAACAAGAGACCCGAAACATAAACTGGGCCTTGTTGGGGGGCCTCCGTGGCTCAGTCGGTTGAGCACTTGACTCTTGGTTTCTGCTCAGGTCATGATTTCAGGGTCCTGGGATCGAGCCCCATGTCGGGCTCTGAGCTCAGCAGGGAGCCTGCATCTCTCTCCCTCTCCCTCTGCCCCTCCCCCTGCTCGCACTCTCTTTCTCTCTCTAAAATAAATAAATCTTTAAACAGAACAAAAACTGGGCCTTGTTGTTTTCACTTAACCTCTCTTATCCTGCACAGTCTGGCCTCCGCAGGCCTCCTTCGTCTCTGATCCTGATTCACGCTCACCCGGAATCCTCCAGCCACTGCGTACTCGTCAGGTCCGTCAGGCCTTGTCAGGCCCCAGGGATGCACTGGTGACCAGGATGGAGGGAGCACCTGTTCTCAAAGAGCTGCCATTCTAGTGGGGAAACAAACAATAAACAAGGCAATAAATCCAGATAATTGTGAGTAAGCACACTACAGAAAGAAACGGGGTCTTGGGAGAGAGAGAGACAGCAATGGAAGACAGGGAGGGCATTGGGGGGGCACCTTCCAGGCAAAGCCAACAGGCACCCAGCTCTCAGATTCAGGTTCAGATCTTGGGTCAAATGCCCCCTCCCCAGCAAAGCCCTTCCTGACCTCTCAGGTGGGGTGGTGCCCTTTCTAACACTTAACCACGATTATAATTCAATAAACATATGATTGGCTGCTTGGTGTCTGTATCCCTTCCTACAATTTAAGCTCCTTGAGGGCAGAAGCTCGCCCTGTCCCCGCATGCGTATCACAGTGGCTGCAGGCACTCAGTCAGTATTTGTTAAAGACAGAAACCCAGAGTCAGGCTAAACGATTTCTACCAGATTCCAAATTCCACAAATGTAATCAGAGCAATTCTCGAGGACAGGTGTTACCCAAATAACAAATCCCTATACTGTACGTACGTTTTAGGATATATGCTTTTTCACTACATAACGAGCCTTTTAATATTGAAAATGCTAATGAGAACGTTAGAAAAATTCTAAGGGTGACGGAACACTGCAGCGTCTGAGAGCAAACAATTATTTCAGTGGTAGTATCACACTTAAGAAAAATGCTACAATTCATCAGGAAACCCACTGGAAAACAACACATGAAGTTTTAAAAATTCAGTGTAAGCAGGGTAAACAGCATCAAGTAGGTTCGATATTCTGGGCCAATGGAGGCTACCAGTGGGTGGAAAGCCGGTGTCTCTGGTAGTCCCGGTCCTCAGAGGCCACCCCATTTTCAACTCCACAACCTGCACTGTCACTTGGGAAATGGGCTACACTCTAGTGGTAAAAGTCAAGGTGTCATTCTAACCAAGGTTTGTTGCCTGTCCCATCAGATAATTTGATGGGAATGCTCTGGCTTTTGGTAAAAGACTTTTTTTTTTTAGAGAGGGAGAGAGAGAGAGCAGGGAGAGGGGCAGAGGGAGAGAATCTCAAGCAGTTTCCATGGCCAGCGTGGAACGTGACGTCGAATTCAATCTCACGACCCTGAGATCATAACCTGAGCTGAAATCAAGAGTCAGAGGTTTAACCAAATTAGCCATCCAGCGCTCCAAGGATTTTTTTTTTTCTTAAGATTTATTTACTTATTTATTTGACAGAGACAGAGAGAGAACAAGCAGGGGGAGCAGCAGGCAGAGGGACAGGGAGAAACAAACTCCCCGCTGAACAGGGAGCCCAATGTGGGGCTCGATCCCAGGACCCCGGGATTATAACCTGAAGCCAAAGGCAGATGCTTAACCGACTAAGCCACCCAGGCACCCCAAGGATTTTGTTTTCTGTTTTCCCTCCTTTCCATGTCCTTCCTATTTTATAGAACTAATTGCCCTTGTGAGGTGAGAGTCAGGGGGCTTAGTTAAGGTGCAGATTCAGTTTCTGGGGATTTTGCAGATTTGTTAGGAGAGAAGAGGAGGAATTCACTCTGGCTTGTCCTTGACCTTTCCTTTGGTTTATTCCTTGACCTGTGGTTTCCCCAACACCCCCCCCTACCCCCAATGTGGCTGCTGTGTGGTTCTACAGGAATGGCTGGAGTTTTTAAGCTCTAAGCTCTGTCTGGGACCAAGTCCAACAAGTCACAGAAGGCTCAGTATAAGAAAGCCCTGTTATGCAGATCTACCCCAAAGGTCACCTCCTTCTCTGATTCTCCTGGCATTTCAAGTGCATCAGTGAATGCAGAGTCCTGGGTGTGCCAACAAACCTCTTGCAAAGTGCGATTTTGGGAAAAGAACCAGGAGGGGGTTAAGAATTAATATACTGTTTTCTGTATCAGCTGTGTATGTGGTGGAAGCAGTGTGTGTGATAGCTGACTCTAAGGAAAATATTACTATTACCACGTGGAAAACATCCCAAGGGAAAACCACGAAAAAGAAATTTCGAGAAGAGTTTACGTTTCACGAAAATTTGTATCTTCTCCTCCAGAGAAATAAAGAATCTGTGAACAGTGATTTTCGAAACATGCAAGACAGCTCTTAGTTCAAAGGAGAATGGAAGAAGGAGAGTCAACTTCAAGCATTATTCCCCCCCAGATCCTGTAAAAGGGGATAAGAAAAACACTGAGTAACCTCCGAACCTGGAGACTTTAGGAATTACCACCAGGAGAACAAATTGCTTCAGAATTTGAGTCATTTGTGGGGTTACTGCCCAACTGGCAGCAAGTTTAACAGAATGAGAAATCACGTGTTCCCGTCCATCTCGCAGAACACAATTGTCAATTGTGCCCACTCCTTCGAGCTCGCTAGCCTGGCTGCAGAGCTGCAATGAGTAATTAGCAAACACAAACTCTGCGTCTACTGTGTACAAGGGAAGGCACCAGGAATCTGGCCACTCAGGTTGGGAAGATGATGCAGACTCTACATAAGATAAATGAATATTAATAGCAATACTGTCTTCCCCAATAAATTTCCGTAATCAGGGAAAGAAAACTGAAAGGTAAGGATAAAAAAACTGAACACAATCACTGGCGATAAGAGATTTTGGAACCCATGTTTCCTTGAATGACTAATCCATCACCTGGAAGATGAGGTCTTCAATCTATAACATATAGAGATTCTTTCTTTTCTTTTCTTATTTGACAGAGATAGAAACAGCCAGCGAGAGAGGGAACACAAGCAGGGGGAGTGGGAGAGGAGGAAGCAGGCTCATAGCGGAGGAGCCTGATGTGGGGCTCTATCCCAGAACGCCGGGATCACACCCTGAGCCGAAGGCAGACGCTTAACGACTGCGCAACCCAGGCGCCCCACATATAGAGATTCTAACTGGTGAAGGAAGGAAAAGAGCCAATGGGATTCTGATCAGTCCTTTGCTGAAAGCAACCCAGTTCCTCACAGCTGACCTAAACTGTTCTGGAAACATGGATCCTCACTGTTCATTAAAGACACTCAAACGGAATATTTACAGAGCGCCTTGTGCTAAGCAATTAGGGATAGAGGTTAACGGGTCCCAATTCTTACCTTCGATTTGGACACGAAAACCAGTTTTTATCCCGAAATTATGATGCATTATGGTAAATGCGATACAACAGAATTTTATGCAAACTGCTTTGCAGCCTGGGTGGGGGGGGGATGAATCTTGGCTTCACCACTTACAGCCTAAATGACACCGGATACATGATTCAATCATTCTCAAGCCTGTTTCTGCCGATAATCATGAGTGTCCGCCTCAGGTCTAGTGCACAGTAAATGACAGTCATTGTTCATTATTTTTATTTATTATTCATCATTATTAGGACATTTGGGCTATGCAAGGAAAGATTAGGTCAGTAAGGAGAAAACCCGCCCAAAACAATGCTCAAAGCACTTGTCAATATGGAGTACCTGTCTTTCTGGAACGAAACCAAGTCACATCTTACAGAGGGACAGTTGCCTCCCCTGCCAAACCGGAGTAATTCCCACTCTACAGCATCGTGAGAACTCCCTGACCGCAAGCACCAAGTTGCAGGGCGCAGGAGCCCACCCCATGGGAATCGGCGCTTCCGCTTCCATCCGGACACCTGAGCAATCCCGACAACTGGGCACGGTCAGGTCCCAGATGTCACCGCCCACACGTCAGTCCCTGTCCGAGTCCGCCGTTGGCCCCGCACCAGGGCGGTGGCGGGATGCCCCTACCCCCAGTCCAAGGGCTGCCCGGGCGCCGCCGCCGCTGCAGACCCGCCGCGCCGAGAGAGCCTCCCACACAAATCACACAAAGACGAAAACCGCCGAACGTCCCTTCCTGGAGCGACCTGCCTTCTCGGAAGTCGATGCGGTCAGGTCTCGCCTTTCTCTCGCTGGCCGGCTGGACGCCAGCCCTTCCACGGCCACCGGCGTCCCCCAGCCCCTGGCCCGGCCGGTGCTCTGTGCGCAGGCGCGAAAGGGGGCTAGCCCGCCGCTTCCGCTTACGCCCGGCGTCCCCCCGGTGCTAGGGGCGGGGTCTGCGTGATGGCGTCACAGGCCGGGGCCTCCGGCGCGGGAAGAGGCGGCGGGAGAATGGAGGTGTTGGAGAGCGGCGGAGGCGCGGGCGAGCGCGGGGCCCAGGAACCTGCCCCCTCCTCCAACAAGGTCCCGGGCAGCGCCGGCCACTACGAGCTGCCGTGGTGAGGGCCCAGACCATGAATGATGGGTGCTTTGGACGTGTGGGTGGGCGAGTTGGCGGGCCGTGTCCCGGAGGAACCTAGGGACGGGAGCTCGTTCTAGGGGGTCCTTAGAGGAGCAGGAGGCCCCGGGGTGGCATCCAGTAGATTAGTATTTGGAGAGGGCGAGGGACGCGCGTCGTTGACCCCACCTGGGCTCAAGAGTAGCGGGTCTGAACTCTGGAAGCGGGATCTTGGACAGAGCAGTGCTAATTGTGATCATAGCTGCCCCCTGTGGCCTCCCACTCAGCGCCTGGCGCTGTGCCTGGGGCTACTCTGATGGCGCGAAGCGTCGGATGCAGGATCAGAACTCGGGGTTGTGTGCAGAAGGCGCATCCTGGGTAGCTGAGAGGAGCTGGTGACATGGAAAGTCACCTGCCGCGGGCACAGCTGTGGTGTGGGCGATCCGCTCCGGCCGCACTCCCTCTGCGCGGGGTGATGGTTTACTCTCCGTCCTGCGCGCATGCTCGTCCCTCCTGCCCACCCTTCTGAACAGATACCTAAATGGAGCGTAGTACAGCTTACTGGAATATCCACAGCAGCGCTGTTCGGTCCCCCAGCCGTTAGCCACTTGAGTCCATTGACAGCCCTGGCAATGAGGCTGGTCCCAATTGAGATGGGCTGTAAGTGTACAAAATACACCGGATTTCCAGGACTTAGTGTAAAAAAAAATCTCATTATTAATGATAATCTTTCAAATATATTAGGTTCAATAAATTATTAGTAAAATGAACTTTCACCTATTTTCTTTGTACTTTTTTTTTCAAAACATTTTTACTCATTTATTTGACAGAGCATGTGCACATGAACGGTGTGGGGGGTGCTCAATCCCAGGACCCTGAGATTATAACCTGAGCCGAAGGTAGATGCCTAACGGACTGAGCCACCCAGGCGCCCCTCTTTTTACTTTGTAATGTGGCCACCAGCAAGTGTAAAATTACATATGTGGCGTGAGTTACGTGTGACACGACTTTAAATGCTTAGGATATTTCATTATACAAAACACACTCTGCTGTTGTGAGCTTCCATTTGATAGGGAGAGAATAAGGAATAAACCAGTAGATAGGTAGCGTATTTGATCATGACAGGTGGCGTGGGGTAAATGACTCTGGTGTTCAGGGAAGGCCTTTGATGAGATGATATTCCAGCAAAGATGGGGACTCAGGGAGTGAGCCAAGTGGCAATGTGTAGAAAGCTTTCAGGCAGGGGGAGCCCCTGTGGAGGCCCTGAAGGAGGCGCTTGTTGGCCATGTTCACAGTCTAGCTCAAATGTCAGCACCTGACATTCCTATGCGCTGATTCCACAGCTCTTGGTTTATATAAGCAGTTGAGCATCGTAGGAGGATTTGCTAAGCTCTCTGTGCTTGCTGATAGGGAAGGCCTTCAGAGCAAGAACCATGTCTTGCTCATTTCTGTACCTTCCACTTTCCTCCTGCTAAGATCTGGAACTCCGTATACAGTGCTCGGCACCTGGGGAGGACTGAGTATGAACAAGAAACAAGTAGCGCCAAACATGCTCCATCTGCTGGTCTTGGAGGAGAGCTCTTTATTTACTGTAGTATGTGGCAAACAAGCTTCTTTGCACGCGGCTGCTTCTGGAGCGGAACGGTCCCTGTAGGGAGTGCAAGCTGAGGGTAGATCAGGGAGTATAGAAAAGGGCAGAGGAAGTGCTGATGGTCAAATCATGGCAAACCTATTGCCACTTCTGTTCTCAGAGCTAAAGAATTTGCTCATAGCATCGCTTGCTTATTCATTTAAAAAGAGAGAAGTATTGGCGCGCTTGGGTGGCCTGGTCAATTGAGCGTCCGACTCTTGGTTTTGGCTCAGGTCGCGCTCTTAGGATCATAGGATGGAGCCCCGCGTTGGGCTCTACGCTCAGCGGGGAGTCTGCTTAAAGGTTCTCTCCCTCTGCCCCTCCCCCTACTCATATGTTTGTGCACGCATGCTCTCTCTAAAATAAATGTTTGAAAGAGAGCGAGAGCAGTATTGATCTGAGTAAGCCACTAGCCCGTCCACTTCCCATAGCCTCATAGGATCATAGGGCAGGCCTGTGGCTTCTGTCTAGCCAGCCCTGCTGTGCACCTGGCACCAGTCTGCAGAAACTGGCAGGTAAGGGATAAGAAGGGGGCACGGTGGCACCCGTTGTCTGTCAGATCAGATGATGTCAGTGGCTCATGTACCAAGCTTCTGTTGTGACGGGCAGGCTGTGCTGCCGCCCAGTGTCACAGCGCTCCAGATGGCCTGCTCTGGCCCCTCTCCAGCAACAACAGGTGCGTCTCTGCTGTGGCAGGTTTAAAGCTTTGGTGTGCAATTCTTAGGCACTTAACTTTTCAAATGGCGCTTGGGTTCCCCCTTTGAATTTCAAACCTACAACATTTATTATGTTTAAATTGCATGTATATAATTTTCTGACAGAGCTCTCGGGATTGCCCTTTAGGGTTTGCTCCTTGGACAGCGTGCAAATAGTCACGTCACCATCTTTATGTGCTTTCTTAAAAACAGGGTTGAAAAATACAGGCCAGTAAAGTTGAATGAAATTGTCGGGAATGAAGACACGGTGAGCAGACTGGAGGTGAGTGAGTTTTTTCTAAGAGATAATCTTAGGTCACGTCATTGTGGTTTTGACAAGCTCGAGGGAGGCATTCGGAGGAAGACTGCCCAGATAGTGAGGGGTGGGGCGAGCCACGAATCCAGAAGAATTGAGGGATTGAGGGCCAATCGGTTTGGAGAAGACTAGAAACCGCGGTAGCTCATTCCACATGTTTGAGGCGCTGGCTTATTGACAAGGGGTTCTCCGACCTATGCTTCTAGAGCCGGGATGGCAAACTTTTTCCATAAAGGCCGACGAGTAGATATTTTAGCCTTTGCAGACCCTATAATGTCTTTGTCCAATATGCTTAATTTTTTAAACAATCCTTTAAAAACATAAGAATCATTCTCAGCTAGGGGGCTTATAAAAACAGGCCCAGGCCCCGGGGCACCTGGGTTGTCCATTCGATTGAGCGTCCGACTCAGTTTCGGCTCAGGTCATGATCTCAGGGTCGTGGGAAGTCTGCTTGGGATTTTCTCCCTCTCCCTCCACCCCTCCCACTTGTGCTCACTCTCTCCCCCTCTTAAATAAATAAATAAATCTTAAAAAAAATAAACAGGCCTCAGGCTGGATGACCCCCTACTTCCCGCCAACACCCTTCCCCCATGGTTTGCCGACCCCTGCCTAGAGGGGACTGAGTGACAGGGCACAGCTGACACTAGGACAGAAGTCAGCAGAGGTGCACGCCGTACGGCAAGCGGTGAAATCCTAGCCCTAGAGGTCTTTAGGCGGAATCTAGAAGCCCGGCTATTTGAGACATGACGGAGGCAGTCTCTGCAGTAATGGGGACTTAGACTCTGACAGCGACCACGGTGTTTGTTTATTTTACAAACGAGTTCATTTTACAAATATTTGCGGGCCAGATATGGCACGGTGTTAGGAGCTGTTGATATAATGGTGAGCAAAATAGACACGCCCCCTGCCAGTGTGGGATTGGGCCAAAGTCAACGGGTAATGTGATGAGTGCTCGGCCGTTAACGTGCTCACAGTATCTTAGTTCTCAAATGGAAGAAGGGACAGCAAAGCTAAGGAAGTGGGAGTTAGTTAGACTTGGGGGGGAAGGCAGCAGGAATAGCATGTGCCAAGGCCCGGAGGTGAGAGGGCTTAGCTTGTTGGGGGGTTGGGGTGGTGGTGCCATCTGACTGGAATACAGAGTAGAGCTTTCCAGACATTAATGGGTGTATGAATTGCCCGGGAATCTTGTTAAAAATGCAGATCCTGATCCAGGGAGTGGGGCCAGAGAGTCTGCATTTCTGACTCATTTCCGGGGGGATGCTGATGCTGCGGGTCCATGGAGCCCACCGAGTAACAAGGCTGTACAGTGTGTGTATTGGGGTGTGTGAGAAATGAGCTGGTGAGGTGGGCAGTGTATAAGAGCTGGGGCTCACAGGGCAGGAAGGGGTCATCCAAGGGCTTCGTCAGGCGCAAATGTTTTAATAGATAGGTGTTCTAGAAAGTTGGTTGTGGTTATAGTAGGGAAAATGCATGGGTGTGGGGCAGGATTAGAGGCCAGGAGACCAGTTAATGGCCAGTTAAAAGTCATCCAGGCGAGAAATAATGGACGAAGGAAGTGGCGGCGGAGCTGAAGAGAAAGACACAGAGATAAAGGAGAAGGAACAGCCAAGGGGCGCCTGGGGGGCTCAGTCGTGAGGCATCTGAGCTCAGGTCGTGATCCCGGGGTCTTGGGATTGAGCCCCGCATCGGGCTCTCTGCTCAGCGGGAGGCCTGCTTCTTCCTCTCCCACTCCCCCTGCTGGTGTTCCCTCTCTCGCTGTGTCTCTCTCTGTCCAATAAATAAATAAAATCTTAAAAAAAAGAAGAAGAAGAAGAAGAAGGAACAGCCAAGCCTCTGTAATTCAGGCGCTGTGTGGGGCAAGGGGAGTGGGGGAGGCCCAGTTAAAGATGACTGTGACCTCCAGGTTCCCGGCGTGGGCAGTAGGGTTGATAGCATTGAGGGCCCACTTGAGGGGAAGCATGGGTGGGGCCTTGGGTATGAGGGGGAAATGAAGAATTCGGATGGGAATATACGGAGGTGAGAGTTCTGTGGGGCATTCTCATGGAGAACGCTGTGGCCACGTCACCATACGGGCCTGTGTGGCTGGGGAGGCTTGGCGCCTCGGGTCTGCAGATGAACCAGTTCTGACACCCATTTCTTCCTTCAGGTCTTTGCAAGAGAAGGGAACGTGCCCAATATTATCATTGCCGTAAGTACCCGGTCCTGGCCCTGCTGGAGGCCTTGGAGTCTCACTTTCCCTCTAAGAGCTGAAGTGCACAGAGCTGCCTCGTCAGAGAGGCCCACGGCCACCAGAGCCTTTGCCGTTCCCCTTGGCAGAGGGAAGCACTCCACCCCAGTTGGTCAGGAGGCCTGAGGGTGGGTGGCTATGTTGATTCGCCGTGTGCTGTGGCTTGGGGAGGAGGTTCGAAGGGGAGCTAAGGCAAGCTCATTCTGTCGGCCTCAAGCCCTTGCGGTCCCCTCCCTAGGGCCCCCCAGGAACGGGCAAGACGACAAGCATCCTGTGTTTGGCGCGTGCCCTGCTGGGCCCAGCATTCAAGGACGCTGTTCTGGAGCTCAATGCCTCCAATGACAGGTACACCTGGAAGTTCAGACTGCGAGAAGGGTGGCGAGTGTTTGAAGTTTGTGTTGTCATAGAAACCGCCTTTTTGCCGTTCTGTGTTGTACTTGGTTTGTCTGGCCGGCTCTGTGTTTTCCTTTGATCCTTCCCCATGAACGAGAACAGGCGTCACTTGCCTGTCCGAATGGCATCGTAAGCACCGACTTGCTGGTTTACTTTTTTTTTTTTTAGTGAAAGCTTTTTGTTTGTTTTTTAAGATTTATTTATTTCTTTTGGAGAGAGAGAGAAGCGCACACGTGCGTGCAGGAGAGAGGCAGAGGGAGAGAGAATCTTTTCTTTTTTCTTTTTTAAGATTTTATATATTTGACAGAGAGAGACACAGCGAGAGAGGGAACACAAGTAGGGGGAGTGGGAGAGGGAGAAGCAGGCTTCCCGCTGAGCAGGGAGCCTGATGCGGGGCTCGATCCCAGGATCCTGGGATCATGACCCGAGCCGAAGCCAAGAGTCGGACACTCACCCGACTGTACCACCCAGGTGCCCCCTTTAATGAAAGTTTTAAAAATTATTTTTAGGGGCGCCTGGGTGGCTCAGTCGTTAAAGTGTCTGCCTTTTGCTCAGGGCCTGATCCCAGGGTCCTGGGATCGAGCCCGGCATTGGGCTCCCTGCTCTGCTGGGAGCCTGCTTCTTCCTCTCCCACTCCCCCTGCTTGTGTTCCCTCTCTCGCTGGCTGTCTCTCTCTCTCTGTCAAATAAATAAATAAAATCTTATAAATGAATGAATGATTATTTTTAATTGTGGCAAATACCCATACCATAAAATGTACCGTCTTCCGGCATTTTTAAGTGCACCGCCCAGCACTGTTAACGTGCCCTCCCATTGCTGTGCAACCGTCCCCAGAACCCACTTCATTTGCAGAACTGAAACTGCATATCCATGAAACAATAACTTTCTGTTTCCCCCTGTCCCCCAGCCCCGGCAACCACCATCCTGCTTTCTGTCTCTCTGAATCTGACTCCTCTGGGGACCTCACCTAAATGGAACCATCCAGTCTTTGTCATTCTGTAACTGGCCTACCTCACGGCAGCATAACGCCCTCAGGGTTGTTCGAGTTGGAGCAGGTGTCAGAGTGCCCTTCCTTTCTGAGGCTGAATCGTGTCCCACCGCGTGGACAGACCACCACCGTTTGCTTATCTAGTCATCTGTTTGGGACACTCGCGTTGCTTTCATCTTTCTGCTGCCATGAATCATGAATAATGCTCGTGTGAACGGGGCTGTACACATAGCTCTTTGAGACCCTGCTTCACGTATCTCGGACCCATACTCGGGAATGGGATGGCTGGATTGTTTCCGGTAATTCTGTTTAATTTTCTGAGGAAGCGCCCGCCGTCTTCCACGGCGGCTGTGTCACTTGATGGGTGCACCAGTGCGCGATTTCGCCACTTCCGCACTGACACTCGTTTTCTGTGTTTGCTGGCGATGGGGGTCATCCCGATGGGCAGGAGGTGCTGGTCCCTCTTCAGATAAAACCACTAGGGGATTAGGAAACGAGGAACCGTCGAATAAAATGCCTGCAGGGTCTGCCTTTGAGGACGTGGTCCTCGGTGCCTTCATCTTTTCCTGGTTTTGAAGAGCCACACGTCCCTGAAACAGTGCCCTTCGTGGGCAACAAACTGCCCGTCTGCTGTCATGAACGAGCCTGATTCCAGATGTCCGACACAAATAGGTTCTAGCTTATCGTTACTTCTTGTTCTACTCACACTTGACTCATTGGACTCCCTGGTTTATTTGAGAGAGAGAGAGTGAGCGCGAGCGTGTGCGCAGACCAACACACAAGATAGCAGCAGAGGGAGACGGATAAGCAGACGCCAGGCCGAGCGTGGATCTGGCTGAGCAGCTCGATCTTATGACCCCGAGATCAGGACCCGAGCCAGAATCGAGACTCAAACGCTCAAGCAGCTGAGCCACCCAGGCGCCCCCCCCCCTTTTTTTTTGAAGAGGCGAGAGGAGGGGCAGAGGGAGAGAGAGAATCTTAAGCAGGCTCCACGCCCAGTGCAGAGCCCGACCTGGGGCTCGATCTCACCACCCTGAGATCATGACCTGAGCCAAAATCAAGAGTCAGAGTCTCAACCGACTGAGCCCCCCAGGAGCCCCCAAATTCACTACTTTTGAAAACTGCGGTGGCTCATAATTTTGAGAGAATGGCCCCTAACAGTAAAATAGTCCCAACTTTAGATTGATGAACACCCATTAGAGTGATCAATACGATGGTTTTTTCTTCCATCTGTTTCCTGCTAGTCCCCTTTGTATAAAATACCTGCCTTCAGCTTCTGATCACTGCCAACTACCCTGTGGAGGTTGGTGGGCAAGCAGGCATCTTAAAAGATGGGAGAATATTGTCACATGACCTTTTAGCAAAACAGGATGGTCCACATTCTTGTCAGAAGGTATTGGGGAATGAAGTCCTTCCTTTTGAGTGACCAACTGGATGAAAATATGTCTATTTTTTATCCTTAGATATATATTGTTCACTCCGTGGTGCTAAAGTTGGAGAAAATGCACCCATGATTTTGGCATCGGAGGACCCCGTAGCCTGAGATAGTCTGACTGTGGTCGGTTTCACAGTCCTCATTAGCGTCCGAAGTGCTGCTCTTTGCCTCTCTCTTTTCCTTTTTCTTTTCTTTCTTTCTTTTTTTTTCTTTAGGATTTTTATTTATTCATTTGGCAGAGAGAGAGAGCACAAGCACGGTGAGTGGTAGGCAGAGGGAGAGGGAGAAGCAGGCTCCCCATGACCTGAGCCGAAGGCAGTTGCTTAACCGACTGAGCCACCCAGGCGTTCCGATGTCTGGTCATTTCCTGATTTGCCTAATAATATGGAATGTTCTCATTTGTTTTCATCTTTTGTTACTGGAAAATGAAAAAGTCTTGAATTTTCAGCTGTGGTTGATGAATGCTTTAAAAAACAACAAAGATGGAGTACTTAAACTTCTTTTTTATCTTCTAGAAAGAGAATGCAGTGCCGTCTAGTGACACAAAGCATTGTAGGATGGGGCAGTAGGGACAGTTTTCCCTCCTACCACACCATCCTAGGCAAGTGCAACAGTCTTGCATTTTCTTAAGCCTTTAATCTTTTTTTTTTATCTTTTTTTTCCTGCAAAGTTGGGAATAATTGATAAGGAACAAGTAAATAGTCACTAGGATGATGACATGGCCATTTCGTTTCAAGATACAGGAAGAATAAGGTCACTGAGCCCTCAGGCTGTATCTCAGATTATCACAGGGTCCAGTGAACTCGCAGGGTAACTGCAAGATAAGATGACTCTCGTGCTATCAAAAGGAAAAAGTAAATTTTCTCTTTGTTTTCTGGAGGACCTCCAAGAGGGAATGAAAGTAATGCGACGTTGATCCTTACACATAGTTAGAATCGCCCTGAAAACTGAAACACTGGAGCTGTGTGCATGGTGGTGTTCCGGGGGTTAGAAGCCCCCTGAAGGGACGTGGGTCTGGGTGGGAACGTGACAGTACAGTGATGCCTTGTTGTTCCAGGGGCATCGATG
Organism: Ursus maritimus; assembly: GCF_017311325.1. NCBI lineage: Eukaryota > Metazoa > Chordata > Mammalia > Carnivora > Ursidae > Ursus > Ursus maritimus. The sequence goes on along the minus strand of NW_024424452.1, from coordinate 10,277,622 downwards.
TGGTGAGGAACAAAATCAAAATGTTTGCCCAGCAGAAGGTCACCCTTCCCAAAGGGCGTCACAAGATCATCATTCTGGATGAAGCAGACAGGTAGACGCTTTGCCAAGTACACACTGACCTCGATTTCTCAGTCCCTCATCAGGCGTTATTGAAGCAGGAGGAAAGCTCTCTCCGCTCTGCACTCTCTCAGCAGACCGGCTCATTGAATAGGGACCTGAGCCTTACGCCTTATCTTTCTTAAGTAACTTAAAACATTTGTCAAGGACGATGCCGGTTAATGGGTTCGTTCCAGCTTCCTGTGAATGATTTAAATGATAGCTCTTTTTATTGTGGCGAAATACACCTGACATAAAATTTACCATTTTAGCTATTTTTTTAAAAAGATTTTATTTATTAGCGAGAGAGGGAAGGAGGGAAGGAGGGAGTGCGGGGAGGGGCAGAGTGAGAGGGAGAAGCAGACTCCCCACTGATCAGGGAACCCCATGGATGCAGGACTCCATCCCAGGACCCCAGGACCCTGACCTGGACTTGAGGGTGCCCAGGCTCTCTAGGGAGGGGTTTGTGTCCAGTGGGTCCTGGGTCCCAGTTGCAAACTGCTCTCGTGTGTTTTTCTTCTCAGCATGACTGATGGTGCCCAGCAAGCCTTGAGGAGAACCATGGAGATCTACTCCAAAACGACTCGCTTTGCTCTTGCTTGTAATGCTTCAGATAAAATCATAGGTGAGGGTCAGTTGTGGGTGGCCTGGGGTCCACCCGTGTTGCTCACATTGGCTCTTTAACACCAGAAGAGTACGGGCTTTTTGATTGGCTGCCACGGGCTGAGCACTACAGAATCAACTTTTCCATTTAATCTTATGTAATTCAGCGTGAGGGTAGTCTTGGCTCCACATTAGCGAGAAGCAAACTGGAGCTCAGAGAGGTTGAGTAGTTTGCCCGGAGTCACACAGCACGCAGAAGAGCTGGGACTGGAACCCCGTCTGTCGGATCTTGCACCCTCGCAGGCTGTCCTGTGCACAGAGTCATGGTCACTGCCCTGCTCCCGACGTGCTCCTGCACCTTCTGTGTGCTCGGGCACTTGGCACACACCCCGTCTGTGCACGGGGCTTTGTCATCACCAGGGACTGCCTCCCCTGTGCAAGCTCACCCATCAGTCCGCTCTGACCCGGTGCCTGTCCCTCCCTCCCCTGAAGTCTGTCTGCTTCCTCACTCCTTTGCCCCCTTCCCATCTCAGCTTCCTGCTGGTGGCACTTTCTTCCCTTTGCGATACCCACGGCAGACTCACTCCCGCTTTGGTTCTCTCTCTCACCATTTCTCACCCCTCTGTTGGTCACGTCCACCCTGCTAACCCCCAGCCGGTGTGAGCTCAGCCCCCGGACTCGCCCTTCTGCACCCAGGCCACGGCTCGCAGCTGCAGACTAGCGTGTGGCCAGCCACACTGTGCTGCACGCACAGTCCCGGTTCCCAGCCTCGGCGGGCCTGCCGTGGCACCAAGAGCCCTCCGTGTCCTTCCACCTGCCCCAAGTGCTCATTATTTCTTCCTTAACCTGTTCAGCCATCACTCAGCAAACATTTACTCTGTTCTGTCGGTGCTGGTGGGGGACATACGGCACTGAATGAGAACATTCTTGACCGTCAAGACGCCACCAGTGTAGTAAGACATCTGTGAGGGCAGGAGTGGCATCATACTTAGAGACCCCCTCCTCAGATGCATTTCGCGCAGGGCTCTGCATCCACGAGTTCGTTCAGTGATTGGACCCAGTAGCAGTGGGCAGAGAAAGCGCTGGCCCTCCCTTATCAATTTTTCTTATCCATACAGCAGCCTGACTTTTTTTTTTTTAATTTCTAAGGAGCTATAACAGGGAAATGAAATCACTAAAGAAATGTATTTCTTAGTATTAGAGGAAATAGCTCAATACCAAGTTGCTAGTTGATTATTTTGTTTTTTTGGGTTTCTTTTTTTTTTTTAAGATTTTATTTATTTATTTGACAGAGAGAGAGACAGCCAGCGAGAGAGGGAACACAAGCAGGGGGAGTGGGAGAGGAAGAAGTGGGCTCATAGCAGAGCAGGGAGCCCGACGTGGGGCTCGATCCCAGGACCCTGGGCTGAAGGCAGACGCTTAATGACTGAGCCACCCAGGCGCCCCGCTAGTTGATTTTTTCCTTTTTTAAAGATCATATTTTTGAGTCATCTCACACCCAGTGGGGCTCAAACTCAGAACCCTGAGATCAGATCAGGAGTCCTAGGCTTGACCGACTGGGCCAGCCGGGCGCCTGCTGCAGAGTTGGTTTTGAAACTCTTCATCACAGAACCTCGGTTCGGGTCCTGGCCTCACTGCAGTGGAGAGAGAGACACACGGGCTCTGAGGAAGGCCCTGCTGCCTTATTCTGACGTGTATTTAAATCCTCTGAACTCTGGGGCGCCAGGCTGGCTCAGTCAGAAGAGCACGTGACTCCATCTTGGCGTTGAGTTCGAACCCCATGTTGGGTGTAGAGACTACTTTAAAAAAATAGTAATAATAAATTCTGCAAACTCAGCTTTCGGTTCTCCGCACAAGAGAAAAATCTGCTAAAGGAAACTTCTAGTGTAGCTGAAATATTAATTGCTTTTAAATATGAACTAATCGAACTCATCGCTCTTCCTCTTATCTGTGCTGATAAGCCATATATGTAATTAAGATTCTGTGGTGGAGATTCCTGATTTCAGATAAGTTGAAATGGACCGACTCTTAGGACTCCCAGGTTTCTTTAATGCACGTAAGCTTCCAGAAGTGCATTCCTTAGAGGATGGAACACAGACTAGATGGGGGCGTGGAGATCGTGGAGAAGCTGTTGTCACAGTCTAAAGCTTGGGTCAGGGGCAGCTTCCAGAATCTGCATCCGTGTTTCTAGTGGCTCTCTGCCCTGTCTGTGGTCAGAATCTCCTGTGGAGACTTAGAGAAACCACGGCCATGTTCTGTGCTCACCCGGGACCAGCCGGGTGGGGACACGCAGCATACAGTGACTGGGACCCCAGCACTGACTCACCTGCGGGCTGTGGCATATGGGTGTCTCTGTCCTGGAGGCTCTTTTTCCCTTCTGGAAGCCAAGGCTAGCCAAGGCCATTGGGGCAGTGCTGGGGAGATCTCTGGTTGCTGCTTCGTGGTTAATGTTTTGAAACCTAGCCCCATTCCGCAGCCAGTGGAGAGCACCGGCTGGGGAGGGAGAGCGTTGGCCACAGGGTGGCTGGTGCATGTCCCACGCATTGGCTTCCTAGCACCTGGGGCTGTCGGGGGTCGTCGAGGGGCTATCGGGGATGCGCCGGCCTCTGCGGGGAGCCTCACCCTTCTGTCCCCGTCAGAGCCCATTCAGTCCCGCTGCGCAGTCCTCCGCTACACGAAACTGAGCGACGCCCAGGTCCTCGCCCGGCTGCTGACGGTGCTGGAGCAGGAGAAGGTGCCCTACACGGATGACGGCCTGGAAGCCGTCATCTTCACGGCGCAGGGAGACATGAGGCAGGTGCGCGTCGTCGGGGCCCCTCGGGCGCCCACCTCCTGGGTCCTGTGCACCTCGTTCTGGGGGGAAAGCCAGGAGTGGCCACTGCTCAGAGGCCGGGGACCCCGCTCATTGGGGCCTTGGGCTGGCTGAGGGCAGACCCGGGAGGAGGGGACTCTGCTGGGACTCGGGTGGGGGGGTGGTCCAGGACTGAAGATAGCCCCCGCTGCGCCCTCGTTCCTCCACAGGCGCTGAACAACGTGCAGTCGACTTTCTCGGGGTTCGGCTTTATTAACAGCGAGAACGTGTTCAAGGTACAGGCGTCGCTGGGGCTCCGGGTGGTTCTGCAAAGCGGTGTTGGCGCTGGGGACCCCCCCGCACTGACCCTGCCGCGGTGCTGGGGCCCCCGTGCGTGCCCCGCTGCCCGGTCATGAGGGTCTCGGGAGCGCCCCCGTGTGTGGGGAAGTGGAAGTGCACACCCCAAGGGGCCTCGCACCCAGGGTTTCTCAGGTCAGGTGGTGAGGACACAGGCTTCCCGCCGCCCCCGGGATTGTCCCACGGCTGGAAGGCGGGGAGCAGGTGCTCAGCACCCCCTCCCGCCTTCCACACCCAGCAAGCTGAAGGACGAAGATCCCCTCTCCCAGGCCGGCCAAGGGTTTTTCTCCTGGGAATACTTTTGAAAACTGGCTGCCCCATCCTCACAACTTGGCTGTTTTGGAGACCAGTTAGTTTACCCCTCATTTGGGGGTAAGAACTGGGGAGGGCTGGCCATGCGTTCAGACCATAGCTGTTTCTTAGCAAGTTTGTGGGGAAAGACAGCCGTGTTGAAAGCCTGTTTCAACCCTGGTGGTGACTGTGTTTCCAGGGACACTCCGGGAACTTGCGTAGTCTCCTCTCGACAGTTCAGGCTCTGAGCCATCCTGGAGCAGACCTTCCAGGGCTCTGGAAAGCAGGATTTCTGGGGGAGGTTAACTGAGCTGGGAAGAGAGGTTCTAGGGCACGTGGGGCTGGCGGAGAGAGCAGAAGTCTCATTTAGAAGTTGTAAACGGTGGGGGGGGGGGCGCCTGCGTGGCTCAGTCGGTAGAGTGCTGGCTCTCGATCTCAGGTTTTGATCTCAGAGTTGTGAGTTCAAGCCCAGTGCTGGGCATGGAGACTCTTAAAAAAAAAAAGTTGTTTTGTTTTGGTTTTGTTTTAAAGATTTAATTTATTTATTGGACGGAGAGAGACAAAGTGAGAGAGGGAACACCAGCAGGGGGACTGGGGGAGGGAGAAGCAGGCTTCCCGCTGAGCAGGGAGCCGGATGCGGGGCTCAACCCCAGGACCCTGGGATCATGACCGGAGCCGAAGGCAGACGCTTAACGACTGAGCCACCCAGGCGCCCCAAAAAAGAAGTTTTAAATGTAGATCCTGAGGTGGAGGGTAGAACGCGGACTCCAGGCCTGTGGGGGGGTGCAGGGGGCAGCCCCAGGCTCGGGGACACCTGCGCCACAACCCCTAGCCTCCTCTTCACGCTGACACACTGGGTGGGGGGGCTGGCCCTGCAAAGCCAGTTTCTATTCCAGGTGGGAGGCTAGTCCTAGCTCTTTTTTTTTTTTTTTTTAAAGATTTTATTTATTTATTCGACAGAGATAGAGACAGCCAGCGAGAGAGGGAACACTAGCAGGGGGAGTGGGAGAGGAAGAAGCAGGCTCACAGCAGAGGAGCCTTGATGTGGGGCTCGATCCCGTAACGCTGGGATCACGCCCTGAGCCGAAGGCAGACGCTTAACCGCTGTGCCACCCAGGCGCCCCTAGTCCTAGCTCTTAAGTGGATTCTGAGTGGCTCTGGGCAAGCGATCCTCCGAGTGACTTAAAGCGTGTGGCTAACGGCTTTTAATAAAAGACAAAAGATTCCTGTCAGCCGGTGTTCACGCCCCTTGTGCTTGGGCAATCCTTAACCACAGTGTTAGAACTTCCTCCCCGGTGAAGAGGGTTGACACCATACTCTGGTGACTCGTTTGTGAGTGACAGGGGCGTTCCCAAGCCTGGTTCTGTTTGCCAGAGAATTCGATGAGAAAAGCCCGCTGAGAGGTTGGTTACGTGGGGGTGTCAGGGCTCCTCCTCAGGTGGGCCCCCTCAGGCCCTGACAGGCCTCTCCTTCGGGTTTGCTCAGGTCTGCGACGAGCCCCACCCCTTGCTGGTGAAGGAGATGATCCAGCACTGTGTGAACGCCAACATCGATGAGGCCTACAAGGTTTGCGCCCCTCTCCCTCCCTGACTCGGGGGGAGCCTTTGCCTCTTCGGCAGAGCGGAGGGAAGCCTCTCTCTGTGCTGGGGACTTCGCTCACATGCGTTGCTCCCCTCGACTCTTAGAATGAGGCTGGGAGTTGGGTTCATGCCAGAGGAGGACACGGATTCCTTGCTCTAAGTCACACTGTTGACAAGCACTCAACCTGCGATTCAGAGTCCCGTCTTTGTCCCATAATTCTATCCTCCACAAGGGAACTTTGTCCACCCAGGACCTGAGGAGAGACCAGCCCAACTCCTTACGTTTCTGTGCTGCCGTCTGTGTCTGCCAAGGGAGACTTTGCCCTCCGTCTCCCTGAGGAACATGGGAATGCCATTTGGGACCCAGTGGTCCCTTGTCACCAGGCGCAGCAGGACCCAGGGCTTCCAGCCTCATTACGGAGCCTGGTCCCGTGTGTAGGTTCCAGGGGGTATCATCACGGTTCGGGTGACCCTCAGGTCCGCAAGGGTGGCCATGGTGTGATTGAAGGCCATTGGCCTGATCCCAGCAGGTTTCCCTCCCCCTGCTCCCACCAAACTAGGCCAGAAGTGGACTGGGTTTAGGGCACGGCCAGATGAAACTTGGAACCCGAGGGTGAGGCGGGAAGACCGAGGCAGAGACTCAGGTACGCGGCCCGAAGGCAGCCTTCAGATTGATGAACACAGAGCTTCCGTGCCCCCTGCATCCGCCCCGAGATGCCATGGCAAAGGCGAAACAACTGACCCCAGACCCCGCTGTCTGAGTGGGCTGGGTGGGGTTGGAACCGGGGCCTGGGCTGAGACCTGGTAGGAGGCTGCTTGGGTGGAGAGCTGGTGGAGGCTAGGCCTGCAGGGGGCGCGCTTCGTGCCCGGCCGCACCGCACACAAATGCTTCTGGCTCTTTCCCCTCAGGATGATAAATACAGCTGTTGAGGAGTCTTGGATCAGGACACTACATGGGTGTCGTAGGAGACCATCCAATACAGTTGAAAGATTTTATTTTTATTTATGAGAGGGGGAGAGGGCATGAGTGGGCAGGGGGAGGAGCAGAGGGAGAGGGACTAGCCCGGAGCCTGACATGGTCCTTGGTCTCAGAACCCTGAGATCATGATCTAAGTCACAACCAAGAGTCGGACGCTTAACCGACTGAGCCACCCAGGTGCCCCTACCATGCAATACATTTTAAAACCTTTGCGATATTGGGGCGCCTGACTGGCTCAGCTGGTAGAGCATGTGACTCTTAATCTCAGGATCCTGAGTTCAAGCCCCACGTTGGGCATGGAGCCTACTGCAAAATAAAAAAAACAAATAAATTAAAACATTTGCAATATAATCTCTGCCTGTTGGGAAACTTCAGTGACCCCCAAGCGGGCTGAAGGCTGTGGCCCCCCTGCGGCCTCGCTGGATGGGGTCTCCGAGGATGATGTGTCCACTTCCTGCTGTGTGACAGGCCCAAGACTGGTATGGCTTCAACCTCATCCCCGCCTCCTCCCCCCACTACCCTTGTCACCCAGCCTGTCTTCCTCTGTCTAGATTCTCGCTCACCTGTGGCATCTTGGCTATTCGCCAGAAGACATCATCGGCAACATCTTTCGAGTGTGTAAAACCTTCCAGATGGCAGAGTACTTGAAACTGGAGTTTATCAAGGTCAGTGAGAGTATAGCAATGGCCCTCCTGGGGAATGCGGGCCATGCTGTGGTCTCTTCGTTTGGCTCCCTGGCCTGGCCCCTGGAAGGTGCTCAGTAAGTGTCCCAACGCCAGATGGTCCCCAGGATGGGAGTTGGTTTAAGCCTGTTCTGCCAGTCAGCGGCCTAGGGTTCCTTAGGGTGGCTCTGTTCCTTCAAGATTTGTTTGTTTGTTTACCCTTAAGGTCAGGTTAATTGAGGTATAATTTACATAGAGTAAAATACAGCCTCTCAGGTGCCTTCTTGTGACAAAGGTGTTCAGTCTCGTAAAGGCCACAAACAAGGTCTGAACAGCTCTGTAATTCCCTCGCCCCCCAAATACATGTGCCCCTTTGTAGTCAGCTCCTCCCCCAGCAGCCAGAAACCACTGCTTTGTTTTCTCGTTGGGGGGACAGAATATTCCAGAAGGTTGTCCTATGGAAATGACAACAGAATCAAGTAGAAGGTAGCCTTTTGAGTCTGGCTTCTTCTGCTTAGCTGAATGCATTTCGGGTTTGTTCACGCTGTTGCATCTGTCGGCAGGTCGTTTCTTCTCATTGCCGAGCAGCAAACCACGGTCTGTGTGTTCACCCCTGAAGGACACCGGGGGTCCGGGTTTTGGTGACCGTCAGTAAGGCCGCTATAAACATTTGCACACGTGAATCGGTGTGAATGTGAATATAAGTTTTTATTTTTCTCGGGCAACTTTCTAGGAAGCGGGATTGCTTGTTCTAATGGTCAGGGTATGTTTAACTTAAGAAGAAACTGCCAGACTGATTTCTGAAGTGGCTGTAGTATTGCACGTTTCTCCCAGCAGTGTGAGAGCATTCCAGCTGCCCCACAGCCTAGCCAGCACTTGGAATGTTTGGTTTATTTTTATTTTTATTTTTTTCAGATTTTTTTTGAGAGAGAGAGAGTGGGGGGGGAGGGGCAGAGGGAGAGAGAATCTCAAGCAGGACTCCTCACTGAGCGCAGAGCCCTATGCGGGGCTCAATCTCACGATCCTGAGATCAAACGTGAGCCGAGACCAAGAGTCGGGTGCTTAACCCACGGAGCCACCCAGGCGCCCCTCGGTTGACTCTGTTAAAGCCACTCTAGTAGGTGTGTCTTAGCATCTCATCCTGGCTTAACGTGCATTTCCCAACAGTTAATGGCATCGAGCACTTTCTTGTGCTGATTTGCCATCCGTAATCTTTCACGAAGCATCTTGAACGTTCAGATCTACCCATTTCTTCATTGGGTCATTTTCTTCTTATTGAGTTTTGAGACTTATACCCTGGTTTCAAGTCCTTTATCAGATGTGTTTTATTACGTATTTTAATATTTTCTCCAAGCCTGGCTTTTTTTTTTTTTTTTTTTTTTTTTTTTTTTTTTGTATTTTCTTAACAGTACCTTATAGGGAAATAGCCGCATCCTTTTAGAAAAAAATAAACTGAACTTTAAACATAACCCATGACCACTTAAGGGTTAAGTTTGAGTTCATTGCATCAATTTAAAGTAAACCAATAGGGGCGCCTGGGTGGCACAGCGGTTAAGCGTCTGCCTTCGGCTCAGGGTGTTATGGGATCGAGCCCCACATCAGGCTCCTCCGCTATGAGCCTGCTTCTTCCTCTCCCACTCCCCCTGCTTGTGTTCCCTCTCTTGCTGGCTGTCTCCCTCTCTGTCAAATAAATAAATAAAATCTTTAAAAAAAATAAAAATAAAAAAAAATAAAGTAAACCAATAGTTCAAGTTAAAAAACAAAGTCCTCCCTTACTTATTAACCAGAATGACTTGTGCTCTGTTTTTCAGGAAATTGGATACACGCACATGAAAATAGCAGAAGGCGTGAACTCGCTCCTGCAGATGGCAGGGCTCCTGGCCAGGCTGTGTCAGAAGACAATGGCCCCGGTGGCCAGTTAGGGCGGAGAACTTGTTGCTCGGGGTGACGAGGGTCCTGAGAGTCTTCGTCCAGAAGAGACAGGAGTCAGCGCCTTCTGCTTCGGAAAGAAGGCTGCCCTCAACCGTGGCCTTCACGCCGCCTCCACGAATGTCTGCAGTCAGCCTCAGACTCACGGACTCGGTGACCGGGTGGAAGGGCCCGGGAGAACCGCAGGGCTTGGCACCCGATCTGGGCATGTGTGGCATCTTAACTAATAAAAATGCTGTACGGTTTCGTCGGTGCTGAGGTGGCGTCGCCAGGCCGCAAGGAAAACCAGCATCCCGTCTCTGCGTGTCCCCAGCATCCGACAAGTAGAACAGGTGATGGAGACAGTAGACTGATGAAGCTAATCTCAGTGCTTCTAGAAGCCTGGGGACAGTTCCATGGGGTAAGGGACGGAGACAGACATCTCAGAACAGCCTGGGACCGTGAGGCCTTCAGAGAGGACCGGCAGGAGTCACCGGGGACAGTGGCCATTTCTGTGCAGACCCGTGTGCATGTTGCTTTAGAATTCCCCAGTGAATTTTCTCTTACTTTGTGTGATTGGTCCTTCCCGACAAGGTACTATTTTTTCCCCCATTTTTTTAAATTATAAAAAAATACCAATGTACATAAAAGTAGAAAGAATGAGGGCCACCTGGGTGGCTCAGTCAGGTCAGCGTCCGGCTCTTGGTTTCGGTTCAGGTCATGATCTCAGGGTCCTGGGGATCGAGCCCCACATCGGCCTCCTTGCTCAGGGGGAGCCTGCTTCTCTCTCTCCCTCTGCCCCTCCCCCTGCTCATGCTCACTCACTCTCTCCCTGCCTCTCAAAATCTTACAAAAGGGGGGGTGGAGAAAAATAATTAAGTCCTCAAAAACTGCAAAGTGAGGTTTTAAAAAACATTTTAATATATTTCCTCCATCTCAGTCTTCATTCGGAGCCTCATGATTGCGGTGAGGTCAGCAGGGGAGGACCAGGGCCCAGAGGCGTGTGTCTGCTGCCCAGGCCGTAACTGCAGAGGCAGGACTTCTCCCACCTCAAGCCCCCACCACAGCCCCACTGACCCGGCTCTGTCTCTGGGCCTGTGAGATCGGGACTCCTGGGTGTGAAGGAACAACTGGCCAGCAGCTGTGTTCTGTTTTCCATCCCATTTCCTAACTGATGGCATTGACTTTTGGAAAGAATCAGTGTGGCATCCTGGGAAGAGGAGTGGACTGCAGGACCAGGTTCCTGTCCCCAGCTCTCTCTCTCTTTTTCTCTTGGGGCCTCAGGCTCCTTTTCCATTAAGCAAGAGGCTCGACTTCCACTCCCCTTGGAAGGTTTTGCATGAAGCAGGAAAAGCAGGCATGAGAATTGCTAGTCTTAAAAGAAAATGCTTTATTGAGATGTTTCAGTTGAAGGAAACACCTTGTTTCTCTGAGTGGGGCTTTTCCGACTCCGAAGGTCCCTTTGGGCCCCTGCGCTTCCCATGAGACACCTGTGTTCCTGCTGAAGTCAGCTCAGCCGAGTCCAGTCCTGGGGCGGGGTGGGGGGCGGGATTCGGATTCCGGGACAACCGAGGGGCACCACTCAGCCACTCCGCGCCACTCCTTCTCCAGAAACATGATGTGCTTTGTCCACAGCAGACATTCCGACTGAAGGGCACCAGGGTGCCCTGTAGCCTCGTCCCTTCCAAGGGAACTGAGGCCCGAGGAATGGAGCCCCAGGCTCCCCTAACTGCTGAAATGACGTGTAATGCTTACCGGAGACGAGAGAGATGAGAATCTCTACCCGGAGATGTAGAGTATTAAATACGGTTCTGCCTGCATAAATTAACTGTACAGGTTTATGGATCCTAAAAAGATCCCAGCCATTGACATTAGTAAGCAGTTTGGAATCTGAATCCAAAGCGAGAGGGCACGGGCATACCAGCGACACACTGTTTTCAGACGTGGGGACGGGGATGCAGCTTGCCTCGACGCTCGGGCATCGGATCACGGCAGGAGCCACGCCGCCCTCGGCCTCGGGCTCCCGCAGAAGCCGGGCCAGGGGCCGGTCCCCCACGGCCTGATGGACGGTCCTCGGGACACCTCGGTGAATCTCTTGGGTAAACCGTGGGGGGTCTAGAGGTTGGGCAGCTCCGGAGAGAGAAGTGACCCTGGGGGAGGCAACAAGTAGCCCTTCAGCCTGCGGTTCCCTCGGCTCCTTGATGAAGACCAGAAAGGTTTGTTAAAGGGGAAGGGTTGCCTGGACTGGCACTTCCTTCCCCCGGCGCTGGGACAGCTGGGTCAGGGTCAGGGAACCACCAAGCAGCCTTCTTTCTCTCTGAAATCCCTGTGCTCGTTGATCTGGGTGAGGCTGGGTTCATCAGTACAGGACTGGTGACTGACGCTCACCTCCAAGGCCACCAGCTCCCCTCCCACCCAGAAGGGACCTGCCAGGAGCATCCGCTCTAGGTCAGCCCCGCCTCCCCCTCACTGGGCAGCCCCTGCGCTTCTTTGAACCCAGGGATTGGGTCACTCCGGCCCTCAGCAGGCCACCGTGGACCTTGGCCTGTGGAGTCCGGACCCTGGAGCGGGACAGCAGCCAGGATGCGAAGGTTCCACCCAGCCTCGGCCAGACCCCAAGCTTGAACCGACGGCACCCTTTCTGCAGCCCCACCTTCTAGCTCAAAACCTGCACAACCCCTTTGGCTCCTGCCCCATGTCTCTGCTCCCTTTGGAAGTGGAACTTCTGGGACGTTCTCCACTCCCTGCCTTGGGACTCCTGTGTTCTCAATATAAGCAGGCTTTCTCCGCACCACCACCAAGTCTCACCAGTGCCCACCAGTGCCCACCAGTGCTTGGTACGTCTCCACCTGCCTTGTGCCTGCTCACACTCTCCAAGTGTCTTCCTCGGGCTCAGGACACTGCCCTTTGCTGTTTCGCCTCCTAGCCTCAGGCCTGGGGGCCCCCAGGGCTCAGTGCCGGCCCCTCTTCTCGGCTTCACGCCCCCTGGGGCTGACAGTTGTCACTCTCAGTGATGACACCCTGCGTCTGTCTGCAGCCTGGCCTCTCCCTCAGTCCGGGCTCAGCTGTCTAGCTGCCCACTTCATATTTCTCTCCGCGTGGGCATCTCAAGCCGACCAGGTCCAGAAATAAGCTGGCCTTCCCACAAGGCCTGCTCTGCCCACAGCCTCTCACACCTCGGTTGGGGACAGTGACATCCTCTCGTTGCTCAGCCAAAAAACCTGCAGCCCTCGCTCCTCTCTACCTGGCCTCCCCAACTCGCAGTGCATCGCTGAGTCCTGTGGGCGCCACCTTCAAAACCTACTCCCCTTTCAGACGTAACGGGTAAATACAGAACATTCCATCCCGAACAACAGAATACACATTCTTTTCAAGTGCACATGGAACATCCTTCCCAACAGACCACATGTTAGGCCACCAAACAAGCCTCAATAAACGTAAGAAGATTGAGATCATACCATACATCTTTTCCGACCACAAGGGTATGAAGCTAGAAATCACAAGAAAAACGGAAAAATGCAAACACATGGAGGCCAGACAACGTGATAACAACCAATGGGTCAATGAAGCAGTCAAAGAGAAAATTGCAAAAATAACATGGCGACGGGGGCGGCTGGCTGAGTGGGGACAGCGTGCGACTCTGGATCTCGGGGTCTTGAAGTTCGAGCCCCACGTTGGGCGTAGAGCTTCCTTAAAAATAAACAAACTTAAAAAAAAAGAAATCTAAGACAAAACAAAACCCCATTCATGTGTGCCTCCTCCCCGGGCCAAGAAGTCACCTTTCACCTGGATTCTCACTGGTCTCTGTGCGCCCCTGCTGCCCCCCTGAATTCACTTCCCTCCTCAGCAGCCAGGGATCGTTCCCAGGCTCCCAGGCCGCGCCCCCTCCCATCTCAGAAAACCCAGGGGCCGCTGCACGGCTGCCCCCCCAGGGCTGCCCCCTCCCCTGTTGTCAGACACTCTGGGCGCACTTCTGCCCCCCTGCACGTCCTTCCCCTGGCGGCAGGGGGAGCACCCCCAGCTGCCCTGGCCAGCCCAGCCCAGCCCCGCGGGCTGCGGCCTCCTCCCCACGGGTTTGTCTCCACAGGGCTTATCACCCCCTCACACGCTGTCTGTCCTTCCTGTCCTCTCTCTCAGCCCACAGCCATTTGTGTCATTACTCTCACCAGAATGAAGTCTTGAACGGTCTGGGATTTGGGTAGATTTCTTTCTTTTTTAAGATTTTATTTTTAAGTTATCTCTACACCCCACGCGGGGCTTGAACTCACAACCCTGAGATCAAGGGTCACGTGCTCCAGGCACCCATGGGTGGATTTCGTTTATTGCTGGGTCCCCAACACCTAAGGCCAACTTGTCCCCAGCAGGGGCCCGGGAGATGCTGGGGAGTGTGTGAGTGGTGGGCTCACGCTTCTGAGGCCTCTCCTGCTGGGGGGAGCTCTCACAGCCCAGGAGCCTCCCACCCGCCTGCCTTCGAGAGCCTTCTGGGGTCGGTCCTGCCTCCCACACAGTGGCACAGCCTGGGCCCCAACAGCTGACTCTGAGTGGGACCCAGGGTAGGAGGCTGAGCGCTCTGTGCGTTTGGGGAGCCCGAGCCGGTGCGCGGGAGCACTCGGTCCCATGCTGGCCGGCACGGTGGGTGCTGCATGCGGTCCAGCCACGACCGTCATGGGCGCCATCCTCTACCTCCCAGTCCCACCCCTGTCCCTGTGTCCTGCACGTGCTGAGTCCCATTTGCTCCATTTTGCAAGCGAGGAAATGTCCCAGAAGGTTAAGTTACTCGCTCGAGGCTGCAGAGAGCCACCCGGAGCCCAGCCCTTCACCCCACAACTCCCCAGCCTCCCCAGCCTGACCCCTCAACAGCAGCCCGAGACCCTTATGCCTGCCGTGGAGCTGTGACCTCACTGGGCCAGGCGTGGGCGTTCCGGGCAGGATGGGCACGGACAGCTCAGGAGCTCAGTCTCAACACCCTACAGAGCCACCCATTTCAGCACCCATGGCTGCTGCCCCTTGGCCGGGGACCCCGCGTGGCTCCTCTAACCCTTTTTTTCCCTTGGGATGGGGCCCCTCAGGCCTGTGAGATCCACCACCCTGGGCCAAGGCAGCTGGAGAGGAGCAGTGTACCTGCCTTCCAGATCCTTCCTAGGCTTCTGTGGCTGCCACATTCTGATTCACGTAATCAGGGTCCTCGCTGTCCTCGTCTGGGCTGCCTGCCAGGGACAGAGGCACTTCCCTCGGGACTTGCTCTGTGGACCAGTGGGTAGATGGGCAGATGGTGGTCAGACTGTTCATGTGGACACACCCACACCTGTTCCCCCAGCCAGAGGCTCGGGCCCAGGCCCCAGATGCCACAAAACAGCCTGCAGGAAATGTTACACAGAACACTGTGCCGGTCCCATCTCTGGGGTTTGCCAGAGATTTCTGAGGGGCGTCCTGGTCCTGGCGTGGTTCCAGGCCACACTGATGGGCCAGAAGCCTCACTGGGAAGTCAACTGCAAGGGCTGCAGGGAGCCTTCCCTGCCTGATCCTCCCAGGCCAGGCCCCCCCGACTCTCCCTCTGCCCCAACCTGCCCGATCCTCCCAGGCCAGGCCCTCCCCAGCCTGCTGAAGCCGACCCTTCGGGAGCCCCTGCTCTCCGGCCACGTACCCACGACCCTCCTGGACTCCCGCCACTGCCGGATGGATGCTGAGTTCTGGTAATCCTCAGATCCCTCGTCGTCTGCAGGGAGATACCAGGAAAGGGGCTGGGACAGGTGGCAGCCACCGCGGCTCGTCCTCAGGCCAAGGAGGTGCCCGGGCTCGGCCCCTCAGAGAAAGAAGGGATCCTCTCCGTGCATGCTCACTAAGGCCGGGCCCCTGGGGCCTCGTCCATGTACTCGGGCAAACCGTGACCCTTTGGGCTTCGAGGCAGGTGGTACCTTTGGGTGGTGGGGGCTTCAGATCTCACCAGTGTAGGCAGGCCTGACCAAGGAGGCTTGCCCCCCGCCCAGCGTCCGGGGCTGCCGGCCTCACCTGATGCAGGGTCCTTCTGCTTGCAGATCAGCACATTCTCGTAGGAATTGGCATCATCATCATCGTCATCTGCCAGGGACGGGGTTAGGGCTGCGGTTGCTGGGGTCCCTGCCCGGCGGACCTGGCTCTTCCTCCCTCCCTCCCGTCCTCCCGCCTTCCTTTAGTAGGTGACCTGTTCTGCCAAGCCCCCAGCCCTCTGGGTCCCCCATGGGGTCTCTGAATATTCTCCTGAACAAGATTCTTAGTGGATGTTGGCCTGGCTCCAGCGGCCTCTACCCTGGGCTCCTTCGTGGCCTTCTGAGGTCACCCCAAATGCATTGGGGAGGGGAGATCAGGGGACAGGGTTGCAACCAGGCAGGTAGATAGTTGGAGGGAGGGAGGCTCATTGCTATCGGGCAACGAGGGGGCAGAGAGAGCCCCTGGGGCCGAGGAGAGATGGGAAGCAGGCCTAGGCTGGTCCTAAAGCCGTACCTTCGGGCAGGGCAGGGTGGCCTTAGGCTGGATATGGCCGTAGCAGAGCCTGGCACGCCCTCATCGGCCCTGCGAGCTGAGCTGTAACGGCTGCCCCACCCAGCAGCCATCCGTGCTAAAGGGGCTCCAAGAGATGAGGGTCCCTCCCATATTTGGCAGGGGCAGGGGGGAAGAAGAGGACCCCTCTCTCTGCCCACCATGGGCCCTGCCCCCCCAGCCCAGCATGGCCCGGGCAGGAGCCTTAGACTGGAGCACCTCTCAGCAGGCCCTGCCCGCCCTCGGTCCTCAGTTTCCTCTTCTGTAAAGCCAAGGTGTGAAGGGCCCAAGATCCCAGGCTCCTTAGAGCCTGCAGGGCTCGGGGTCTGTCAGCAAGGCTGCCCAGCCCAGGGTCTTCCTCCGAGGTCCCACATGTACTCATCAGTGGCTGCCCAGCCCTGACAGGGGCCCGCTGCCCCTGGCCCCAGCTCCCCTTCTGCTTCCCTCACCTCTGTGGCCTACTACCCTCTTCCCACTCTGCCTCCCACACATCTCTTCCCTACTCTGCTCCCGGGCTCCTGCCCCCAGCGCCAGCCTCCCCCCTCCGCCCAGCTCTGCCACCCATCCAAATCGAGGCCCAGCCTCCTTCTCCGCCACGGCCTTCCAACTGCCTCTGGCCTGGGGAGTCCGGCTTCTGCAGCTCAGCACCTCCTCCCCCTCCCCCTCCTCCTCTTCTACCTCACCTTCCCTGGGCTTCTGGAACTGTCCCCAGTTGTAATAGTCTGTGGTGATGGGGTCTCTGGCAAGAAAACACAGACAAGAGCAGTTGCTGGGAAGGCCGGGGTTTGGGGTGGGGGCATCGTGGGGGACAGGGATGACAGGCCTGCTCCAGCCATCATCGCCCCCCACCCCCCAGTTCTTCCCTGGTCCCTCCGTTCCTCTTCCCTGGGCCCCTGAGCCACCGAGCCTGGCTCCAGCCATCCTGACTTGTGACTCTAGGCAAGTCCCCAGCTTCCCTGGGCCTCAGTTTACCCATCTGTGAGATGAAGAGACATCCCTGAATATGGCCCCAACCTCTCTGGGGTTCATGGAACTTATCTCTGGGTGATGCAGGATGAGTCCCCCAGACAAGCTCTCTCTAGAATAGAGCCACGTCCCTGTCCCCACAAAGCCATGGCCACCGGAGGGGAAGTGAGGCTACCTGCGTGGGCCAGTGGGTTCTAGGGCAGGCAGCTTTCATAAGGGGGAAGCTTGGCGGGGGTGGGTAGGGTCGGGGAGGAAGTGCGGCCCGCAGAGGACCACTCACATGTAAGCTGCGTCGGATCCGGATCTGGATCTGTGTCTGCTCCCTGCAGAAGGAGGCGAGGATTAGGCCTGGGCACTGGGCTGTGGGCCCCACCGCGCCCCCACCTTCCAAGATCCCACCCACCTTTGCTGAAGTTCTGGTACCTGGAGGACTCAGAATCTGGAAGAAAGGCGGGGCTCATGGCTTCCTCCCGCCCCTACCCTACCCCCTTCCCCAGGGAAGGGCCTTCAAGGGCCCAGGTGTTGCCTACCTTCCCACCTTTACACCTGCTCTCTAGCCCCTCCTCCGCTAGGCCAACCCCAGGGCCTCCTAGCCCAGCTCCCCTGGCCCCCCAGGCCTCCCCTGCACAAGACCTGTCCCACCTCACCCCTACCCCCACCCCTGTGTCTGAGGGCCACTCACCCTCGAGGCTGGGGGAGAACCGCAGCAGCTTGTCCTTCCTGCAGGAAAGGGGGAAGGGGGGGCGGCTGAGGGCGGCCAGGTGGGGAAGAGGCCTTGGGGTTTCCGAACCACAGCCCCACAGCCCCCTCGTGGGGCCTTTACAATCCAGCTCTGGGGCTCTGAGGTCCAAGGTCTTGGCCTGAGCTCAGCCAGGTGGGGACCCCAGGGCCCTCCTTCCCATTGCCTCCTATGGGGCTGTGACCCCTCTGGGCCTGGGACAGGGGGCTTACTCCTACCTTGTTGCTGCCACATTGGAATCTGTGTCCCCCAGGGGCCCTGGCCAGGCCTGCCTGACCACTGCAAAGGAAAGGGGGTGTTGTCTGGGCCTCCAGGCCAGCCTGCCAGTGCCATCCCCCCACTTCACCAGATTGGGCCTGGTCACCATCCCCATATGGACACCCCCAACCCCAAGCCCAATCCCTGGACCCTGCGGTTCGGGGAACTCACAGGAATAGGTCTGGGCCACTGCAAAGTTCTGTTGATCCTCTTCCCTGGAAAAACATGGAGCTGTGCTGAGCCAGGGCCCAGCCTCCCACAGCCCAAGGGACAGAGAAACAGAAGAGATGGACAGACAGGGACGAGAGAGGGGAGGGACAGACCAGGGCGAGAGTGAGAAGGAGCTGCTATCCCTCTGGGCCTCAGATCCAGGACACCCTGATGCCCCCATTTTCTGGACTGCTCCCCAGCCCCGCCCACCCTTCTCGCACGGCCCCGAGCTGGAGCCAGCTGCCTCCACGGCCTCCCCAGGAACCCCGGAGATGGTGCGGAGGGTCTGTGGGCAGGGCTGGGGAGGTGGCCCTCAGATTCTGAGGTGAGAGTCGGGCGACCCTTCAGGGACTTCAACCAGAGTAACTTCAACCCTTCTTGAGATTTTCAAACACACCATTTACTTCCAAGTAACCAGCAAGGTAACTTCAAGGCTTAGCAGACACAGCAAGGTACCTGGCCATGCCCAGCGTCCCCTTCTTCCTCTGAAGTGGATTTTTATTTAGGCCCATCTAAAAGACTGTATTTTCCAGCCTCCCTTGTGCCTGAGTAAGGCCATGTGATTAAGCTCTAGTCAATGAAATGAAAGCCAAGATTGTTGGGACTTCCAGGAAAACTCCTTTAGAGGAAGCACTGCCAACAGGGGTGCACCCTTTTTGTCCTTGTCCTTCATTCTTACTACTGCCTGGAACACACAGGTGAGGGCTGGAGCTCTAGCTGCCATTTTGGATCATGAAGTTCCCTTGAGGATGGAAGCCACCGCCAAGGATGGTAGGGCAGATTAGCTAGACATGAAAGCCTTTTGGGTTCCTCCTCTGGACCAGAAGGGATACCTCACCCAGCCTTCCAGGAGCTCCCAGGGTGGCTGGGGTGTGTGTGTGTCAGGGTGACCTGATTTTGGAAGGATGCCCTAAGTGCACGGGCAGGACTGAACCCAAGTGAAGTGGGGAGAACCCAAGTGAAGTGGGGAGAACCCAAGTCTCCCCTCCCACCTCCTCCTGCCCAGGCCCAGCTTCCCACTTCCCACTATGAGAGAGTTTCACTTCTGGCTCAAACAGCCTATGTTTTTAACATCAATCAGAGGCCGGGAGTGGGCAGGCACTGAGAGGAGGGGAGAGAAGGGAAGGTACTGGGGAGGTCTGCCTGGGGGCAGGGACAGCGAGGAAAGGGGAGGGGAGGTGGCCGGGGTGGGCAGCCCCAGTGGAGGCTGTGGGCTGGTGAGCCAGAGGACCAAGTGGCCAGAAAAGCCTGGAAAAGTCCAGCCCCGGCCCCAGGGGTGGGCATGGATGGGGACATTCTATTTTCAAATTTCATTGTGGTTTTTCAGTTGCAAAAGGAAATGAGAGAGGGTGTGTGCGCGCATTTGTACATGAGTTCCTTCCCCAGGCACACACACACAGGGGCGGGGAGAGGAGCGCGTGCCTGAGCAGGAGTGGGGGGGTGGGGGGGTGTGAGTGGGCGTGCTGACCCCTTCACATGTATGCACGCAGGGCTCAGAGGCCCCAGGCGCTTGGTCGGTCACTTTCCTGCTCAGCGCAAGGACACCAGGGGCCGCCCCCCTCCCTCCCTGGGTTGTCCTTGGGCCACACCTTGGTCTGCAGTGTCCCTCACGGCTGACCCTCCCAGGGCTCATACATAGAGCAGCTCGCCTGCCCCCGAGGTGCCTGGAGCTCCATCCAGCCGGATCCAGCTGCCCAGCCTGGGGTCAGTGACACCCCCGCCCCGCATTTCCTCTCTACCCCTACTTCCCTGTTCCTAGCTCCTCTGTGGCTCCCTGGGCCCTTCGGACAAAGGCCATGGGCTCTCCTCCCTCCTCATCCAGCTCCTGCTTCTCATCTCAACATATGTCCACACGTGCCACCTCTTCCCCCGAAGAAAATGTCCAGCCCAGTCCTGCGGGGCAACCACCCACGCTGTTCTCTCTCTGGAATGTCCCCTTTTGCCTTCTTTCTCTCTTAACATCCTCCCCACCTCCTCCATCGGGCCTTCCCAACCCCCCGAGGGCATGCCCACATCCTCCCGGAGCTCTGTTAGGGGAGACTTGCACACAGCTCACATTTTGCTTTGTGCCCCGTTTCTGTTCCCCACACTGCCTGGGAGGGCAGGAGTCTCTGTCAACCCCCAGCACCAGCACAGTGGGCTCCCCCGGGCTGAGGGGCAGAGGGGGGATCTCTGGAGATGCAGGGGGGCATGCTGGAGAGTGGCACCTCCTCCCCCCAAAGCCCTCCCGGACCAGGTTGAGGGCAGGCGCATCGACAGCCCCGAGGGTCCCTCCCTCCCTCCCTCCCTCCCTGGATGCTCAGGACCCATTAGAGCCCGGTGTGGAGGAGGTGGGAGGGGGTGAGGGAAGGGGTGCGTGGACACACGAGGGGACGCCCGTGTAGATGCCCACAGCCAGGGCACACGAAGTCCCTGGGCTGGGGACACCGAGGCACTCACGAGCTCCTCTGCTCATAGATCTTCTCGGACTTCTTC
The DNA here is from genome assembly GCF_017311325.1 of Ursus maritimus. NCBI lineage: Eukaryota > Metazoa > Chordata > Mammalia > Carnivora > Ursidae > Ursus > Ursus maritimus. Next base: position 10,257,191 of record NW_024424452.1, on the reverse strand, counting down.
ACAGCTGCAAGAACAAAACCAGATTAGTGAGCGTCCCCAAGCTGGGATGGGAACTGAGATCTGAGGTCCCTCTCTGTGCCCTGGGCAGGCCTCAGATGGGATGTGTGGGCCAGACCGCCAAACCCTGTGGGCCACCCGTCATGGACAGGGTGCTTGTTCTCCACCTATTAGGAGAGCAGAGCGTGGAGAAGGTGGATGCTGCAGACAGCGCAGTAGGCCCCCTCCCCCATTTTTCCAGAACATTCCCCTGCCCCAGACCCCTTGACCCAGCAAAACCAAAGCCCCACGATGAGCCAGACCCATTGTCTTCAGGGGTAGTTTAGGAGCTTTCTCCCTGCCTCGTGAAACTTCTCCGACTGCCCTTGGACCTCAGCCAGGGCTGGGGACCCAAGCACGCCCTTACCTGGGCGGGAGCAGCGCACGCACAGGCCGGCCACCGTCCCCAGCAGCAGCAGCAGGGCCACTCCGGGCCACAGCAGCTCGCTCTCCACATTCATGTCCACTCCTGGCCACGCGTCCTGTGGTGCTGCAAAGTAGAACCCTCTGTGACCAGCCCTCCAGAGTCTCCCCGAGTCGGCTGTCTGTCACCCCCGTCCCGACAGCCCAGCAGCTGAGCCCAGGCCATGGGAGTACCATTTCCCCTTCCTGTCGGAGGACCGGGTCAGGCCGCAGCCAGCCCTGCTCCCCCATCTGACCCCAGACCGGCACCCTGGCTCCCCAGGGCCAACCCCAACACTTGGTAAGTGCTGGAAGGTTCTGGGGACCCACCAGACAGCACCATGTGTACGTGCCTCAAACGTGCCCTCGCTTAATACACAAAACCACCCATGGCAGGGAGAGGCTCCCAACATTTCACAAATACAGAAAGTGAGGCTGGGGATCCCAGCTGCAAAGGGGAAGGACAGGATTCAAATTCTGGCCTCCGGACCCTAACTCTGGCTCTGCATCCTTTTGCCTCCTATGAACCCAGCTTTGCTCCCGGAGCTTAGTCCATGGCCCCTTCCACACGGGAGCCCTGGCAGCCACCACGCACCCCAGGGTGCTTCTCTGCCCCTTCCATGCCCCCCCCCCAAAACTGGTGCAGAGCTGGGAGTGGGATTTTTGTACTTTCTTTCTTTCTTTAGTAAAAAAGATTTTATTTATTTGTCAGAGAGAGAGAGAGAGCACAAGCAGGGGGAGCGGCAGGCAGAGGGAGAAGCAGACTCCCCACTGAGCAGGGAGCCCAACGAGGGACTCAATCCCAGGACCCTGGAATCATGATCTGAGCGAAAGGCAGACTCTCAACTGAGCCGAAGGCAGGCGCTTAACCAACTGAGCCACCCAGGCATCCTGGGGTTACCATTCTTCAAACACAGGGAGGGGGGTCCTGAGGGCATAAGGGGAAGAAGGGTGCTCTGGGTAGAGACCTCTGGGTGGGCTGCCCAGGGCTGGTGGAGGTGGGATGTGCTGGGAGGGGAACTCTGAGGGGTGAGGAGGCTCTGAACCCCACCTGGCACTGGGTCACTGATGGGTCAGTGACTGGTCCCAGTGGTGGAGAAATGCTATGATGGCCAGCCCTTGGCGAAGCCACAGGCAGCCACACACCAGGGCCTGGGGAGGGCAAGTACAGCCCTCTTTAAGGGGCTTCCAAGGAGGATCTTTGCAACTAGAGAGACTCAGTCTCCTGGCCGTGGCCAGGGACACAGCTGAGGGCCACAGTGGGGTCTCCAAGGGGGCCCTGCCCCATGGCAGGCATGTGGAGCCCACATCCCTGAGCGCCCCCTCTGTGCATATAATTTTTCCCGGCTCGGCCACCCAGGAGGAGGGTTTCTCCCCACTTCACAGCTGGGGAAGGCGAGGCTCGGGGAGAAGCTGAGCTCTGTACTGCCCAGCTCCTGTTTTGGGCTCCCCTGAGGCCTCGGCTGCACCCGGCTGTCCCCATCACCTCTCCGAGCTTCCCGAACCCTCACGGCACAAATGACAAGGAGCCTCTGAGCCACAATGAGCCTCCATTGGGGCTGTCCTGGAGAAGCTGACTCTCCTTCCCCAAACACCAGGGGAGTCAGTGGGAACACAAGAATTCTCAAACCTCGGGATGGGATAGGAGGGTATCCGTGGGGAGCCCCCTGCTCTGGGGGCCTGGGCACTGCCCTTCCAGCCTGCACACCCTCCTCCTTCCACCCACCACGGCTGCACCGGGGCAGGCTCTCTGCAAGCCCCAAGGGGTTGGGAGCACCAGGTGGTAGAGGGAGGACTCCTGCCTGTGCCGTGGGGTCTGTTGGCCTCAGCCTTCTCATCTATAAAATGGGGATCAACCCAGTGCCTTCCTCAAAGAACTGCTGGCTTATATAAGCAGTCTGGCCTATTGTCTGGGCTTCCCAGAGAGAAACCTGCTAGGGCTCTTCATTCTGGCCGGCTGGTTTGGGGGAACTCCCTCGTGCTCCCAAGGCCTGGCATTTGAGGCCCCAGGATCTGGCCTGCTGACCTTCGTGGCCATCCCGGGGAAGGGCGGCCCTCCATCCCAGGGGATCCTGGCCACCAGAGAGCCCTCTTGCTTCCTGGACGCCCCTGCTCTCCTGGGACAAGCAGCACGGTCGGGGTGCCCCCAGTCCCGGTCCACCCCATCCGCCTGGCACTGGGGGAGGGAGGCGGGGAGCACAAGAATGCCAAATGGGCCTCCGCTGTTGAAGCCCGGCATTGCTGGCCTTTGGTAGCCCCTCAGAAATGCGGAAATGATGACACTCATCCCTCGGGTTTGTCATGAGGCCCAGCATCGAGTGATGCAGAAGGTGGGGGAGACACGGTTCGATGACTACTGTGCGTTGCCATCATCACGGTCCCTGTGGGAGGGGAAGGGGCAGCCTTTTGGGGGTGGGGGGCAGCAGCGGACAGCGCGGAGCAAACTTACCAGAGCCTCCCTCCACCTCGGGCAGTTGTGCTGGGCCCCAGGGCAGGCTGGGATCAGCCCAAGCCCCTCAGTTGTCACAGACACGCCAAGTGTCATGTGGGAGATGCCCGGGAGGAGAGCAAGGCCCAGAGAGGCGGGCACTGGGTCCAAATTCACCCGGCTGGCCAGTCACAGAGCCAGGATCCCCAGGCTCAGGCCGGCTGACCCCCAAGGCCCTCCCTCATCTTTGACCCCTGTCTTATATTACCTTTTTAAGAACCATGAAATATTTTTTATAAGAGCGTTTTGGGGAACGTGCCGGCGGCTGCCCCCAGACTGAGTCAATCAGCCCTCCGGCCTGGCTTTCCCACCCAGGTTCTGAGGGCGGGCGGAAGAGGGCTGGGGGAGGAGGCTGAGCCCCCAGGAGAGGCAGGCCCAGTGGCCCCATGAGGGCCCCAAGGGGCAGGCAGGGCTGGGTGGGGTGGGGAGGCGAGGAGGCCACAGGCCGAGGTGCTGCAGGCCAAAATAGCACAAAGGGAAGTGCGCAGTTCTCAGATGAACAAAGTTTGCAACAGTCGGGCTGGGGGAAAGCCCTCGGGGCTGGGCTGGGCAAGCCTCAGTGTACCAGCCTCCGGCCTGGAAAGGGCCCAATCTCCCGCCCGCCTCGGGCTGTGCATGGGGACGCGGAGGCCTCCCAGGGCCACAGAGCGGGCTGTGGGGTAGGAACTGAGCGAGAGGTTCGGTGGAGCCCTGGGAAGGCTTCATCGGAGGGGCTCTGCTCTGACACCTGCTCTGTTTTCCCATGTCAGCTCGGCCTTCAGCTAAGGCCGACCCAGGGGCCTCTAATGGAGGCTCCTACCACTCAGGTGGCCAGTGTGGGGGCCTGGACAGCCCTGGTCCTGGGGCAGAGGTGAGGGATGGTGACGGCCAGGGTCGAGGAGCTCCCCAGCAGAGAGCTGGTGGGCCAGGCTGGGGGCTGGGCAGGGGTGGCGGGAGGGCTGCTTCCGTCTGGCTTGGGGGAGGCAGGCCCTGGGCACACTTGGCCGGAGGGTCTAACTCATCCTCCCATAGCTTAGTGGCAGGTATGTTACAGTCCCTTTTTTCAGATGGAGAAACCAAGGCCCATGGGTCAGGCCCCTCGCCTGTCCCTGGAAGCGATGAGACCACACTGGGGGCTTCCCAGGCCTGTGTAGGCTGGGCTGGGGAAGGCGAGGGTGGGAAAGTGCCTGAGCCCCAGAAACGGGCTGCCCTCTGAGTGCCGCAGGGGCCAGAGAGAGGGCTCCCTAGCCAGGGCCGCCAGGGCAGCACTGGGGCCAAGCGAAGGAGGGCCGGGTGTCCTGGCATCTTCCCACAGCCCCCAGCCAGGCACCCCCCACAGCCCTCTGCAGGCCATTCCCACCCCGGGGGGGGTTGGTGGGAGGCAGCCTCAGGACCCCTGCACCGGGCTAGGCTCCAGGCGCTCCCGAGAAAGACTTACCTGGGAGTTGGGGGCTCCTACTGCGGCCACCTCATCCTGAGCCCACACACCTGCCCGAGCGGACGCCGACACCGCAGATACTGGCGGGCAGCAGGCGAGGCAACGGGCTTCCTGTCAGCCCCTGAATCATCCCTCACACATCCGCTGCTCGGCCGGACCGGCTCTGCTGTGAACAGACGGGGACGCAGAGACACTCGCAGAGACAGGGAGAGACACTGAGAGACAGGGGAGAGAGAGAGACAGACATGCACACAGGCTCAGAGAGGACAAAGACACGGACACACACACACACACACACACACACACACACACACACACTAAATATACACGCGTAACCCAAGTCACACAAAGAGGAAGAGACACACAGAGGGCCGGGGAGAAAGAGAACGAAGTAGGGGTGCTCACACGGACACACACACAGGCAGCCAGGGAGCAGGAAGACATGGAGACACACACACACCCAGAGAGGGAGAGGACCAGACACACACACACACACACACACAGGAAAAATATATAAGCAGGGAGAGGCTGAGACACAGACAGACAGACAGACAGACGCACACGGCATACACAGAGACGCAGTGTCCTTTCTTCTCCAGGGACAAGCAAAGCCCGAGCCGGAGATACACCAGGAGACACAGACACAGATGACAGAGACCCACAGATCCTCAGAGACGCACAGAGGGAGAGAGCAAGAGAGAGACACTCAGGGAGCAGGAGTGCCAGAGAACAGGACACATGCACACACGGACATACACATGGACACCCGCGCTTGCTCCCACGGAACACGGGGCAGAGGGATGCGGGGCAGGCGCACGCCAGGGCGGGCCGAACAACGCCGCAGCTGGCCAGCCATAGCGCCAGAGGAAGCAGGACAGGGAGGCAAGCTCAAGGACAGGAGAACGGCGAACGATCCACAAGCCATGGTTTCCCCCTACTCCTCCCCACCCCAGTTCCTAGAAGCCCCCTCCTGCAGCTGCTGCTCCTGCCATCACCGTCACCGGCTCCTGGGGGGCCCATAAACATACAGGGTACTTCTGGGCCTCCTGTTACTGGGCATTAAGCGACTGGCCCAAAGCCATCAAACTCCTGGTGGCACCTCCATTCCCAGGAGACCCCAGGGAAACCCCTGTCAGTCTGGCATTTCAGAACCTGGGTTTCCTGGTCGCAGGGGCCCATCTGAGCAGGAGACTGGGTTTCTCTTTCAGCCCCAGGGACCCCTCTGGGCCAGAGGACTGGGTTTCTCTTTCAGCCTGTCCCGGTGGCCAGGGCTCAGACAGGAGGCCCAGCCCCAAAGGCCAGGGCCAGAAGCTGCCTGCAGCTGCCACCTAGTGGGAAAGAAGGGTAGTGCGCCAGCCGAGCCTTGATGTAGGGAGATCCTGTGGGCCTCGCTGCCAGGAGCTTGTCCCCACCCCTTGGCCCGCTGGAGCTGTGTCTGACTCCCAGAACTGCGCCTGTGAGGGCACCACCACACTCTTTTGTTCCCCGCTGAGCAATGCTGCACTCAGTTCCCTTGGTAACCAGCCCCCTGGAAGCCATGCTGCATTTGAACCCAGACCCTGAAGTCTCCAGTCTGTTGTCTTCCCAGCACCCACAAGTGCAGGGAGGTCGGTGGGTGCATGCCAGCAACTCTCCTTGCTGGGACCACCTGCCTGACCCCCACTCACACGACCTGGCCGAGCCGGCCTCGGTGTCTGTTGGTCCCTGGACTGTGGGTTTCCAGCTGGCAGAAACCGACAGAGGCTCCTCCTGTCCAATGAGAAGGAGCTGTCTTACACCTGGCTTCTGTCTTGGGCCTTGGCAATGGCAGAAGTGACCTCTAACCACTGGCAGTCTAACCAGGTCAATCTGCAGTGAGACCTAGGAGCCCTCAGACCCTCTCTGAGCCCATTTCCCATCTAAATAATGGGGGCTGGTCAACCGGAGACCCTTTTCTGTACGTGAGTGGAAAAAGGATGCTTCCCCCTTCTAGGCAATTTTCAAAGTCCTCCAAGGTTCTATTTTATTTATAAACCATTGGGTTGACTTAGAAAATAAGCTTTGAAAACTGGACAGTTCACGTCCAGTTGTGTTAATTCTAGTGCCCTTAAGGTTTAAATTTGTTTATAATTCAGTGGTTTTTGTGTATTACACATTTCTCGTGACCATTTAAACCACTTTTCAGTGTGCGATTCAGTGGCCCTACATTCAGTGTCGTACGACCATCAGCACGCTCCAGCGCTAAACCTTTTTCGTCACTCCAGAGACACCTGGCTTTCCAGTTCACTCAGTACCTGCCGTGCGCACATTGGTGACCCAATCAAGATACCCAGGCGGCAATGCAACAGCTCTGACAACTTAGCGATTCCAAGCTGAGACTCTTCTGGGGTCACATATATCATCCTAAAGGCTGATGGGAAGCTACGCGTTTTCTTCAAGAAAATCACCTGGAGAAGTGTGTGGGACATTCTAGAACCCCCCGGAGCCCGCCTATGTCATCTGCCACCCCAACCCGTCTTAAGGTGCAAATGAGCCTCCCCCCCACCCCCTCCTCCCTCCCCAGCCAGTTCTGACATCTATTTTTGGCTGTGAACTCACTACCCAAAGGAGCTTGTCCTAGAGTATCATTCTTCTGCCTCCCCCAACCTCAGGACCCGCTTCTTTTGCCTTGTCCTCTACGTGCAGGTAGATTTCTCAAGGGTTTTGTGTTTTTAAAAAGTACCGTGCTGTCAGCGCCTGGGTGTACTTTCCATCTATCGTGTTGCCGTCCGATGCCGTGTGTGCCTTCACGGTTCATTCCCTCATCTGAATACAGCTTTTGCTGCCGTGAATGTTTTCTCTGAGGCACATCCCCGGGGGCGGGGGGGCGACAATGGGCTGTAGAACATGGAAACATTCCATTTGCAAGCTAAGGCCCCAAGTGTAGTTCCCACTTACACGCTCCTCTGTAAGACATGAGACCCACATGCTCTCTAGCAACCAGGTTTGTCAGGCCGTGATGTCTGCCACCCGAACGGCCGTGCGGTAGTAATTCTGCTCTTGGTGATCTCGATTTAGTAGCCAGGACTGCTCGTGCGGCGGAATATCATTCATCTCATTTTGTTTACATTTTGATAAAGTACGTCAAGTATCTAGTGAGCGCACTCTCAATTTCAAGAGCGTAATAATGCATGTGATCAAGACCCCGACCAAATTCGAGGGACCCTGGTGTTATCTACGGGATCCCTGGGCTACCTGAAGAGCTTCTCTCCTGTCTCTCCCTCCAGCCCGTTCAGGAAGTTCTGGGCCACTGATGACTTCACGAACGTTTACCTTACCTCCGACAGTGAACAGACAGGTACAGGAAACAGTCCCCTGCAGGGCCCAAACGGAACGCCAAAGAGCTTGCTTTTATTTGTAGATTTGGTATTTTACACCTAGAGGGTGGTTATGAGGGGGGAAGAGATTGGTAGTAGGTTATAGTTAAGCACATTACTTCGGTTCATGTTCATGGCAAAAAACTGCCGAGGGAAGCCTCTGAGATGTGGGCATTTAGAAGCCTGGGAACCTCATGTAAGCATCGAACATCTCACCGCGGTTCAACATTGGCCAAAGAACACACAAAAGACAAGAGCAAAGCGCTCACCCAAAGGGCAGACGCGGCCAGGCCCAGGCCAGAGGCTCCCGAGCAAGCACCAGGAGCCCTGCCCAAACACCCTGCCAGCCACGTGGTCTCCCTGCAGCCGGGGGGGCTGTGTCATGGCCCTGCCCGCCGGGCACTCTGGGTCTGGGGGAGCATAGGGCAAGAGAGCAACCTGTGACACACGGAGGATCGCTTACAAAGCCCGGGATGGGACACCCTGTCTGCCTCCCCTTCCCGACCAAGAAGGCCCGTGCACAACACTGGGCTGTAGCAGGTCATACAGCTGTTATCACTTGGAGAACAGACCTCGCACAGGCTAGTGGCCCTGCATGACCCCAGCAGCGGGTGGAATCTGAGAAGAGGACAGAGAGAAACAACAGGGTATTTAAAGTACTCCTGGTGAAAAGAGCCAATTGTAAGGCTTTAAAGAAACAACAGGGGGCGCCTGGCTGGCTAGTGGGTGGAACGTGCGACTCTTGATCCCGGGGTTGTTAAGTTCGAGCCCCATGGTGGGTGCAGAGTTTGCTTCAAACAAACCAACCAAAAAAATAAAGACACAAGCAGGTGCAAGAACCCCTAGGGGCCGCAGAGCGCCGTCTGGCCACATGCACGAAAAAGAGCTGCTGTTTCTAGCGAGTCTCAAGCAAGAGCTGCTTTACAGGCTCTTCTCGGCCTTGAGTTGCTCAACCAAGTAACCTCCTTCAACTAGAACGCCAGGCTATTCCTTAGAGATCCTGACTCAAGAGTGGAGGCCAGGCAATGCCAGCACCCTCCTCCGTCACCCAAATGCACGCCTCCTGACCTCTTCCGTTCTGCCTCCTGCTAAGACCTCCCTGAGGAAGCGAGCCATTTCGGGCAGGATGGGAAACCCCGGCTCCCGGAAGTTGGCTGTGCAAACTTCTCTCCTGGAGAAACCATCTGGCCCCTGACAAGATGGGCTCTGAGGTTAAGAACATTCTCAGAAACCTGAGCCCCTTAATAAAAGGGCCCCACCTGGCATTCCATTAAATTTGGTTTCTCTGAAGGCCGTTCAAGAACAGCAGGGACAATCAATCAATCAATCAATCAAAATTCAGAGACAGGAACAAAGGGATCAACGGTTTGCCTAAACCTACCCCTGGAACATTCAGTGGGTGTAAACTTTTATAAAAATCTATTTATTAATTTAGGTGCTTATTTGGGCAAAGATGTGCCCTCCTCTCTTAATTCAAGTACTTCTGGATGAGAGGCAGGTATCAGGGTGCTTTCTGTAATACTGAGCATTGCACAAACACTACGGGCCAAGGGAAAAGGTGCTTGTCCAGAGAACACCCACTGCGGAGCCACAGGGAGAGGGAGGAAGACAGCCACTCAAGAGTTGCATTTCAATCCCGAGAAACCTCTGGAGACCCAGATGACCCCTCCAGGGGTCTGAAAGTGCCCACAGGCCCTTCAAAGATGGGATCCAAGGGACCTCTGAAAAGAAGCCTCATTGAGCTGGACTTCCTTTGGCCATCAGCCCAACTCCACATAGGGCAGAGGGTTTTCGGTCTCAGGGACCCTCTCCCTTAAAGAAAATGCCAGCAAGCATCAAGTCCTCTCCTCCAGGCTCGGCAGGGGAGCAGTCCAAGTGAACAGCCACGCGTGCTCTCACCAGAAGAGCGCCTGCCCTCCCCACCCTCCCCCTGCAGGGTAAGCCAGAGTCAAGGCTCACCTCCCAGTAAGCAAATCCTGCACCATGCCAGGTCCTCCGCCACCCTCCCCACCAGCCAGGGCCTCTCCCAGACACGGCAAAGCTCTACAACTTGTCCGCTGGGCTGCAAAACTGCCCAGCAGCGCCTCCCAACAACATCTGATCTCCTTGCCATGGATGGAGTAGCACCCACCACTGTCCCCAAGAGCACCTGGAATTTCTGCTACAAATAAGCAGTCATTAAAAGCAGGCACACATTGTGCAAACAGCTGATTTCTTCCATTCTGGGACACAAAGTGCCTTTAAAACCCAATCGAACACTATGACCACACACTTGTGTACACAAGGTCTCTGTTCAGAAAATTACATTTTTAGGAAATGAGAGAAAAAAGGCAGGAAGACCCTGGCGTGCTGTTTCTAACCATCACTGGCTCTGAAAATGACTTCCTGAGTCCCGTAAGTTCCAGAAGCAAGACGCTCGCCTCACTGCAGCTGCAGGCCGTTCCGCGAGATTCGGCTGCGGCTTCCCAACTTTAACTGTGCAATTCCACGTGAGGACAGCTACAAAGAACTCAAAAATAAGGACGAGCATTAAATATTACGTAAGGTTTTCTTTTATTTAAAAGATCATTCACAAAATACCATATCCATAGATTTCCTTTCTGTCATATAGCTGAATGTGTGAAGTGTTTGGAATTCTGTTCTTACGTTTAAAAGTCAACTGGATGGCCCAGAAGTTTTGATGAATTTGTTTTGTTCTTAATCTTTTCCCCATTGAAGATGTAAGTAGGTCATCTGAAAGCATCAAGTTTGATTACAACCACATAATGCATGTCTTTCTTAAGTTAAGTATTGGTGTCACACAAATGGTTCTTATTTCAGAAGCAGAGATGGCAGGGGAAGGAAGGAGAGGAGAGAGAGTTCTGTAATTGCTGAGACCCTGGGACAGACACACAGTGGGAGAAGCCGGGGAGGCTGGCCAGGGACGAGCACTGGCCCAGCATGCGGTGCTACCCAGGCTGGGCCACACCCCGCAGCCCCCCGCCACCCCCGAGTGAGGCTCTCCTCCCCAGGCTCTAGGTGCTAGCCATCCCTGAGCTGCTCCCAGCGACCCGGAGCGGGACTTGGTGCTGCAGAACCAACTTGTTCACACACAGGTGTTCCAGCTCAGAAGCAACAGCCCAGCCACCCCCCACTCCCCTGGGAAGCACAGATCACGGTGTGTGACAACAAGCACTCTGCCCCAAAGAGGAGACCCAGTGACCGACAGCCACCTGCCACTATCGCAAGGTCCTCGACAGCTCTGCATAGTAAAATCCTCAATTCATCAAGCGAAACAGTAAAGTGCCAGATTGTAGGCCCATTTTCATTATAAAATCCAGGGAAGGTAGGAAGCACAGCAGCGCACTGTTACTCACACGGAGGAACAGACAGATAAACGCAAGGGAGAGATGCGGGATCCACACGCAGCAGGGACCGGAGCGGCCACGCCCATGCAGTCAGGGCAGCCCGGGCGCGGCTCTGCCCCCGCCGCCCTTCAGTCTCCCCAGAGCACCCTGGCCGGCAGAAAGGAGAGCAGATGGACGTTTTCTGCATCCAGCTGGCCAGAGGCGCCTATACCGCGGCCGGGGAGGAGGGAACCAGCCTGCGCAGTGTGTTGAAAGAGCGACACTAGCGGGTGTGAACACCGCGTGCGCTCAGCTGGTCTTTTCCGAACTCCTCTCTGACACTTCACACTACTACCCCCTTCTTTTGGGTTCCACATTTGAAATGAGAGCCTCTTCTGTTTGAATAATCCATTCGGGGTGGGAGTAGCAGAGACAGGGCTACTTATAAATAGGGATAGGAAGGAATTTGCAAGGATCAACAGATATTTTATCCCTGTTTTGAAAACAACGTGCCTCAAATTCTGTATGTCGATCACAGCGGAATACAAACAAGATGCTATCCAATTTGTGACTTCTTTCCCGG
>NW_024424452.1:10191187-10245594 GCF_017311325.1 Ursus maritimus | reverse complement strand
CCCCCCCCCCCCTTCTCCACCGCCCCCCCCCGGAAGCCACAGCAATACAGAACTCAACATGCAGGTCAGAAGAGAAGCGCTGAGAAAAATCAAAGGAACAACTGGGTCTGGCCAGTGTGTCTAAAGTAAAGAGAGAAAGCAGAGGAGCAAAATGGAGCAGCACCTCCATTCAAAGAACGCCCACAGGTGGCTGCCTCTGTCGCTCGGGAGACACTCATGTACTGGAAGGAAACAAGGAGCAGGAAAGAGAAAGGACATAAGGGAAAGGGGGAAGGAGTGGCAGGAAAAAAAAAAAAAAAAAAGCACAAGACAGGCACTAGATAGGTTCAGCAAAGCCAAGAATGTACTAAAAACCACTTGTTAACTGCTGACATGCGCTCACAAGCTCTGTGTTTCCGTTGTAAGAAAGGAGGACAAAGGTCAGGCGCAGGAATGGTGGCTGCAGGACTGCCGGCCCAGGGGGCTGGCCAGGCTGTGGTCTCGCGCTAACTCCCCCACACCCCATTCCCTCCCAACCGCAAGCTCATTCTTGCTCCTTCTGAACGACTTCCTCTCTGGGCCTGGCTCCCCCGAAGATAGCAGAGTTGGGATTGGCTACTTGATTGAGGGGCGTTGCAACTGTCCGAGGCTTCAGCTGGAGCCGTGGCCTCTGTGCTCTTTCCTCTGTGGGAGAAAAACCAACATGGTTTATTCACAACAGACCCCCTTCCCCATCCGGGTGAAAAGACGGACGGTGGCCCCTGCAGCCCAGCCCGCTAACTAGCAAGCCAGCCTTGAAGACCTACCCCATCCCCACACACTCTAACAAAGGTAAACTCACTATTTAAGACTAAGGGGTGGTCCACAGAGGCCATGTCCATGGCACGAGAAGGCATGTGGGGGGGGGGTACAGCCAGAGTACCAGGACAAGACACCCTCCAGGAAGAAAGTTGCACCATACCTTCTGTTGGTTCTCTGAAGTCCATATTGGACCCTCGAAGGGGAGGGCCATCTCTGAACCGACTCCCCATTGGGGGGCCTGTTCGCCGGTCACCTGGGCGACTCCCTCCCCTGCCTCCTAAGAAGTCATCCCTGAAGCCTGAAGAAGGAAGAGGACACTGGATTACTTTTTAAGCTACTGTCTCAAAGATAACTGTACAGCTGGTGTAGACGGTTTGATTTGAAATTCTTTAGTTTGTCCAACATTGGAAGCTTTTGCGAAATAAAGTGTACTGAAAGGAGTCCAACGTGAATGAGCTGGGTAATCTCAATTATAACAGACTTTTAACATTTCTTAGGAAAGAAAAATAAATTGAGCTGTTTAAACCTTGTAGGAAAAGTTGGGGGGAACATCACGTAAGATATATAATGTTTACAACAAAACAAAAAACTTCAAAGCCCCGTTTATTCTGTCTCCTACTATAAACCTGTAATTATTAAAAAGCTAAACCTGGAATTGAAATATTCCAATTTAAAATGCAAAACCCTGGGGTGCCTGGGTGGCACAGTCGTTAAGCGTAGGCCTTCGGCTCAGGGCGTGATCCCAGCGTTCTGGGATCGAGTCCCGCATCAGGCTCCTCCGCTGGGAGCCTGCTTCTTCCTCTCCCACTCCCCTGCTGTGTTCCCTCTCTCGCTGGTTGTCTCTCTCTGTCAAATAAATAAATAAAATCTTAAAAAAAAAATAAAAATAAAATAAAATGCAAAACCCAAGAGGAAACCAGACATGACGACAAAATAAAAACCCAGCTGCCACCTCTGGGTGACACCCCCCCATCTGTGTTTCTGCTGCATGTCAGGAGGGGATCTCTCTAAAATCAAGTACCCGTGTTGTCAGCAAAACCAGTTATGTGGCCGGCCCCCCAACCCACACCACCTCTTCCGCGGTGAAGGAGAGGAAGGGCTTTCTCCGCGTTCCTAGGGTCTCTGCTGAAACAGTTCCCAGAGTAAACTGCGTCTCATTACGAGTGCTCCAGAGTGTGACAATGCTCGTCTGTGTGGAGATGATATTCTCCGTAGGCTTTAAGAACCTTAAGTTTTCTTTAATGTCACGTTTCACTGAAAGACTTCCATTTAGAGGGTGTTCAAGCCAACTAGCCCTATAACAGTACAGACCACTGAAGTGAAGAGTTTACATTCGGAAAAAATTTAAGAAACAAAACTGTAGTTAAACAAATGAGCCTGCCCCGTCTCAGCCCCCAAAGGTGGCTGCTTTTACTGCAAGGATGGTGCCATTGCTCAAAGCTCCAGAGGAATCTTTTTTTAAATTTTTTAATTTTTTTATTTTTTAAAGATTTTATTTATTTATTCGACAGAGATAGAGACAGCCAGCGAGAGAGGGGACACAAGCAGGGGGAGTGGGAGAGGAAGAAGCAGGGTCATAGCGGAAGAGCCTGATATGGGGCTCGATCCCAGAACGCCGGGATCACGCCCTGAGCCAAAGGCAGATGCTTTAACTGCTGTGCCACCCAGGCGCCCCTAGAGGAATCTACCTTTAAGAAGAATCCTGAGCCCGAGGAATACTCTCTGTGGTCTCGCCTCCATCACTTACAGACTTCCTATCTGCCAACTCGTCTACTTGCTACCATTTGTACATGACCCTGAAATCAATACTTTCGGCACTTCTGCTTTTCCAGACACACGCAGAGCAGTGGAAGATGGGAATTGCCTGACATGCGTGTTTTGCAGCTAAGGCTGAACGAAGCAACACTTGGCCTTGGTTCAGCTCAGACTGTAATTAAGTGTCTTTTCAATCTATTTGGTGCCAGGGTTTTTGCTCTTTTGTGCTTTTCCCTGGCGACTGCACTGTTTAAAATGGCCCTGGAATGGAGCGCTGACGAGTCGCCCGGTATTCCTCAGAGCAAGAAGGTGGTCCTGTGCCTTATCCAGAAAATGCAGGTTAGGTAAGCTCCACTCGGGCAGAGTTCTAGTGCTGCTGGCCGTGAGTTCGTGTCAGAGGAATCAACAGAAATAAGGTGTCTTCGAACAGAAATCCACACAAGAAGGTATGGACTGACTGACCAGAGACTCACAGGACTCTGACCTTGCTGCATCCCAAGGAGCAATGGTTTCGTGTCTGCTCATCCGGTGTTCTCAGCGCTTTGAAACTTAACTCCCCTGAATATGGAGAATGCACTCTGTTCGCAAGGGTGGTATTTTTCTGTTCTTTAAATGTGGCCAAGGAATGTGGGAAGAGATCAAGCTCCGAAATGGAGTTGAACAACAACAATTTTAACAAAACAAGAAATGAAAACAATTTCGACCAGATTCAGGCCAACAGGAGCACTGGGCTGGGGAGAACACACCGGGAGGCGTACAGTCGGGTGTAAGGTTCCTTACAGGATTTCTGGAACCAGAGCTCACACTGCGCATTAAATGAGCTTAACTGGTACTCAAACATTTAACCTGACATTTTCCCCGAATAAGCGGGGAAGTGTACCTTTCCAATGTGAGTCCAGAAGTTACTTCCCCTATGCGAATAATTCCTGCTACCAGACTGTAACATAGATCAGCTCACACTCACACTGACAAGGCAGAGAAACACAACTGCTGCTCTGTCCAGGCGCACGAGGCAGAGTTTGGTAGAGGGAAAAACCAGTGCCATTAATAGCAGGTGACAACCTTATTTCAGAATCTTTTATGATAGGAGCAGGGGAAGATGATGAGGGAAAGCAAGGTCTGACATTCATGAATATCTTTTAATAAAATCTGAAGACAGATTTTTAGGAGGCCCAGCATGAGAACCTTCTAAGGTTTTGGGTTTTGTTTTGTTTTTTACAAAGTTTAGTTTAACACACAGGCTACTTCTGGTGGTGGGACTTTATTTGCTTTCTTCTTTGTATTTTTTGTCATTACTTGAGTCTTTTTTCACGAGCACGTATCTTTTAAAAAAATAGCATCATTCCTTTAAAGAGCAAAAAAGATCTACTTTCACAAATAACGTATATAGGCATTAATTCCATCGCGTGGGCACTTGGTGGTTTTAGATACAACAAAACCCTGCAGGGGACACCGCAACTGGCGGGTGTCAAGGTAGCCTCTGGCTGCGTTCTCAGCTTTGGAGAGTAGAAGCCCACCTAAGGCGACCGTTCCTTAGGTAACCTCCATATTTCCAGAGCTCTAAACTCCAGTGCTACTCCTCCGGTACCGGGAATTCAGAGCTGGCAGGTCCGAGACCACTACTCCTCAGGCCACTAACGGCCGCACCCGGACTGCCTGTGAGAAGACATTTGTTGCATGTTTCAATCAGAGACTAGCTTATACATAAAATTACAGGTTTACTGGATCATACTGTACTTTTATGAATAAGCTCATTTCTGACTGGCTATAGGACTTTAAGGAATTGAGTTATTCAACAGATATAAGCAGTTATCTGTTTAGCTAAAGTAGTACTGAAAAGAATTTTTAAGAATTTTCATCTACAATACCTTGTCCTACTTCTTCGCATACTTACCAAATACTTTATGCTGAATTTGGTTTGATGGGGGGAGAGTGATAGGATTGGGGGGGGGCGCTGATGGTATCATCTTATACAGTGGAGAGTGCAGAGTTTATAGGAAAGATAACAGACTTGTTTTTCATGTTTTTACCCTTCTGTTTCAATTGCCATTATTATTATTACATATATTAATTACTTTTACTTAAAAAAAAAACAAAACAATGTAAAGAGTTTAAGAAATGCTTAGGAGATCAACCCTTCAAAGCAGAGGCCTGACATGCAAACTGACCCCTTGAGGTGAGACAGGGAGGCACCTGCCAGGGTGCCTGGGTCAGTTAAGAAAAGGAAGAATAAAGTGGATCATGTCCACCATGAAGGGACAGGAGTTCCATGCCCTTTAAGAAAAACACCCTGGTCACGAGGACTTCAACCATGCAAGAGGGAGCCACCAAGAACCACAGTGACCAGGCTTTCTGTAAGCTTCCAAAACCTCCACGCTATTTCTAGAAGTAGCAGTGCTTCTATGCGTACCGAGCACACTAGCGCCGCCAAGGGGATTCCTGAGATGAAGGCCCAGATGAGAACGGCAGGCTAAGGCAAGGTAAGACAAGCCGGTGGATCGGTCTACCTTGCCCACCCACAGTGGGGAGCCTCTCAAGTCCTACCTCAAACACTCAGGTTCCAAAAGAGGCTTAGTGCATGCCTGGGGACCTTTCAGGAAAATTTCGTCTGCGCAGTGAGCTAAAGGACGGTCCAGCCAGCTACTCGCAACAAACGGATAACAGCAGCAAGGCCAATGAAAAAGGTACGTGGCAATATTTTAAATGCTGCTACCAGAACCGAAGTCATCCCAGAATCCCATCCACCTCTAGATTCTCCAGGGCCACACATTCCTGAGGATACCCAAAAAAGATGAAGTTGAGGTCGTACCATTACCTTGCTGCACAAACACAGAAAAATTCACTGGGAAGATGGACAACTCATGTGATGAGAACAGGAATTTTAATATAAGAGTTCTCACTGCCAACAGAAAAAAAACCAAAAACCAAAAACCAAACAAAACACCCCAGGTTTACAGAAGCACCATCCATTCTCTGTCAAGATTTTTAAACGTGTTTAAAAAGCTCACAAAAACCTATCAGGCTGTGAGACAGTTCCACTAGTAACCTTCGAGAGTTGTCATCAATGGGCGCACAGCAAGTTTTATGTTCAGTTTTAGAAGAACCAATCACCTCTGTCATCTGGTCCACCTTTCCTGAAGCCAAAGCCACCTTTATCTTGTTTTCTGCCTTCTGCAATGTCCACACGAAGTGACCGATCACCCAACAGCTAATGATAAGGAGAAAACAGCGTAAGTATTGGCAAGAAAAAACATCTCGAGTTCCAACGTGACACAGAAAACCTGAAGATACTTACTGCACCATCGTATGTCAAGGCTTCCTTAAGGGAGTCCACCTCATCAAATTCTACATAGCAGAACCCTGTAAGAGACACAAACCCCAACTTCCTCAAGGACTTCTGGATTAAGACGCGGTGGGAATCCCTGTCCATTTCCCCACTCTTGTTGCATCTAGGGGACAGCAGACTACTAGAGTCTAAAAAACAGACTGTACTTTTTGATAAACAGAAAATACCTGACTGGCATTCCTTCCTCTCAATTATATTCTGTCAGGAAGTACCAAACAGGCACTGAAATATTTGGCAGCTATGTTTTCATAAACCTTTCTTTTCATGAGTTTTAACCGTAATATTAAAGCCTTTCCCGGGTCATGGTGAAGAGCTATTAGTTCTGACTTTTGAATAATTTTAATGTAACCCAACTGGGGCTTTAAGACACAGATTTCAAATTCAATACCAAACATGCTTTGAAGGAACAGGCTGAGGGTGCCTACTCCTTACCACTCAGGTAGCTAGTATAAAACCCGCTTTATAAAGCTAAAACATATACCCTCAGTAAGACGGGCATCCTCCTTGGGAAACTAATTCAAAGACAGATGGCCTAGGTCCAAGCACGTGTTACCGACAATCTGTGTCCCTGATGCTGGATTCTGACACAGGCCTGTAAAGCGGAGAACATTCCAGGCAGAGGAAACCGCACCTTCTCACCTCAAACCTCTGCTTTAGCTTCTTCCTCTACCTCCAACACTCTTTCCATGCCCCTTCCTTGCCCCACCTGGAGACTAAATCTGGGTCAAGCACGCCCCCCTGCCCCGATATACTCACACTGCTCCCTGTACCACACCCTTCCAGCCCACGTATCCCCATCCTGTGCGATGATTACACTTCACCTTCAAAGCCCGCTAGACCGCAAGTGCTCCAAAGGCTTGGGTCCAAACTTGTCCTGTTCACTGTCTGTTCCCCAACTACTTACTAAAAGAATGCACTGCTTGGCTGGAGAGTCCCCACCTTCCCCCCGAGTGGATTTAATGTCTAGAGTACTTGAGGAAACCACCCCGCAAGTTCAAAGAGGCCAACAAAAAAGCCCACTCACCATCTCACCCCTAGAGCTGCTGAAACTGAGGGCGACCCTCTAGTAGACAAACGAGAACTTGCTTCTACTGCCTCACCCCAAAACCTGGCCTCCCCCACCCACTTCCCCCGACGCCCGGAACTCCTAGTGCCTCAAGTAGGGACACTGGGTGGGCCTTACCTTCAACAAGCTGAACGGATAGTGTGTTTTCATTGTTTGGGCACTTACTGTAACAAGGCTTCAGGTTCTAAAGCCAAAAAATGTTAAAAACAAGGAAAGTACCACCTATACACAGAACTGTTCAGGTGAGCGAAACCTCTGCTTCTCGTACCTCCCCTCACTGCACATCACTCTGTACTCTTCCTGGATGTTCTTCTGGATAAATAATGTAAACCAAATGCTCTTGTCCCTTGCTCCATGGCCTCAGACAGGGAGCACGTTTCTCCTCAGGGAATCTTGAAAGCCAGGAGATAATGCTGGTAGGATTCTTCTTTCTTACTGCTTCCGGGCTCAAGTGCCCTTTAAGAGACTAATCTATGGACACTAACTTTATCTGAAATTTGAGCCAACCCTCTCCTCACACACACTCTGAAGTCACAAATGTATAGTGACAATATTATTAGGTTCTCTTTTGAATTCTATACCAATACCTAGATTACAGGAAAACTTCAAAGAAAAATACCATGAGTCGGGCCAAGGTGAAATGCACCTGTGAGCTCCTCTGTTTTATCTGCTCATTTTCCCTCCCAGGGAAATCCTTGACTGGCACAGACAGGATAGCTGGGTCAGGCCAACAAGACTGACTTGGGCATATTTATACTGAGTATTTCTACAAATCAGATCCTGTGTAAAACACCCCCCCCCCCAAGTAGAACTGAAAGCTTATGGGTTAAAGGGCCATGTTAATTTCAGCTATTCGGACAAATATTTAAAACTCTTTCATAACTGGAGCCCTCTGGTTCCCTAACATTTTGGTTTCGACCCTCCCTCTACAATAATACACAGTAAGAACTCCCCCACACTCACCTTTAAATTTGTCTGTGTCTTTGTCTCTGACTAGCCGTACACTCCTTATGCTGAGATCCTTAAAGATAGCATCTATGTCGCCCTGAACTGTATTAAAAGGTAGATTTCCTACATACGCTGTGTAGGGGGGCTCTGTGGGCAGCTCCTTCTGGCTGCGGGAGCCATGGCCACCAGCACTGCCACGGGACCTGGAGGGGAAACAGAGAGATTCAAGTCTACTCGCCCCAGAGCAGGGAAAAGGAAAAGGTCTTCCCCTCAGCCACACCACCATGTGAACCACTCCACTCGAGTGTACAGTAACATCTTGAAATTATCAAGAGTATTCCAAAATATTATTCATGACCAGGGTGGCTATGTTTTGGTGACAGAAATGTCCACGGAAACACAGAATCTATGTAAACACATTTCCCTGGAAATTCAAATCCAAACAGAACATACCCTCCTTGCACGACTGGTTACCTATTCACTTAGACTCCGTATCTCCAGAACGTTTATGTCCTAAAACCTTAACACCCTCCCTCATCCTGGTCATCCTCATACTTGCCGAAACGGATCGTCCAGAGTTAGCACGCTGTATTCAGAGTGCTGAATTCAGTGCTGCTGAAGCTGAACCCATTCGTAACACACCTGCTTCCTGATACTGTCAGATGGTGGCTAGGACAAATGCTCTAGTAAAAATTTTAGATTTTGTACAGCAAGGCCTATGTACATCCTGCTCTCCACCAGCCCTCAAATGCGTATTACTAATTCATTTACACCTCAATGCCAATTCCTCCCCTGTAACAAGAAGTGGTTACGTGTCTATGGTTATGAGACTCAAAGGTGACAAAGGCAGGACCTTGATTCTACCACATCTCGTTGCTGATCTATAGAGGTTCTGTCTGCATCCCAGCTCAGCCACAAACTTACTCCACCATATGACCTTGAGGAGCTACTCAATTTCTCTAAGCTTTATTTATTTGTAAAACTGGGTTAATACTAACACAGATCTTGAGCTACTGAGAAATAAACACAAGGCGCCTAATACACTGACACACAGTACACGAGTGGAGCAGCAATGAGCATTATCATCGCACCTACAACCCGAGGCTCAAACTGTTTTATAGATAATTAAGAAATAAATTGGGACCATTATACATTTGTCAAAATCCATGGAATGTGTAATACCAAGAGTGAACCCTAATGTAAACTAAGGACTGTGGGTGATGACACTGTCAGCGTGGGTGTTGACAGCAGGGCCATCTGTGCTCCTGTGTGTGCGTGAAGGCAGGGCGAACACAGGAACTGTATTTTCTTTCCCCCCCCCCCAAAGATTTATTTATTTAAGAGCGAGAGACAGCTAGCAAGAGGGGGGAGGGGCAGAGGGAGAAGAGGGGAGAGACTCCCTGCGGGGCCCTAGCTCCCACCCCTGAAATCATGACCTGAGGGAAAACCAAAGGTTGGAGACTCAAGCAACTGAGCCACCAGGCGCCCCTGAGAACTGTCTTTTCTGATCACTTCTGCTGTGAACTTGAAATTGCTCTAAAAATAGTCTATTAAAATGAATGAATGGGAAGGGGAACTCTTCTTTACATCAATAAGCACGTCAACTAATAAATGTAGAAGGAGTCACATAAGAAGAAAATCACTACTCCTAGGGCGCCTGGGGGCTCTGTTGATTAAGCGTCTGACTTCAGCCCAGGTCATGATCTCAGGGTCTTGGGATCCAGCCTTGCGTCTGGCTCTGCGCTCTGTGGGGAGTCTGCTTGTCCCTCATCCTCTGCCCTCCCCCTTCTTGTGCTGGCTCTCTCTCAAATAAATAATAAACTGTGGAAGGAAGGAAGGAAGGAAGAAAGGAAGGGAGGGAGGGAGGGAGGGAGGGAAGGAGGGAGGGAGGGAGGAAGGAAATCACTATTCTGCACCAACCAATGTAGCAGGGGCTGATTCAGGCAAGGCTCAGCAATGGACCCAGCAATCACCACGTTAACCAGGTACGTGACAAACTTAACACTATGTGCCTTGTATTCTGGCACAGATTCTTCAAACGTGTCAAAAATCAGGAAAGACAAAAAAGGCAGGGGCGGACCAAAGAAACATGACAACGAATGCTACATGTCATCTTTGATCCTGGAACAAACAGCTATAAAAGAAAAAGCAGATGGAGAAATTTGAATATGGCATGTACAGACACCACTGCATCACTGTTCAATTTCTGGGGAGTGGTAACGGGTACTGCGGTTAGAATGGCCCTGTGCTCTGGAGAGACTCAGAGGGCTCAGCATAAAGGACATGTGTGCAGGCACCCACAAAGATAAAGCAAACGTGAACCCTGTGACTCCCAACCGTGTCCACTGTGGATGAAAATGTTCACAATGTCTGCAGAACACAGGAGGAAAAAAAATTCAAAAGGAGGTGGTGGTGTTTCTTTTTAGGGAAACATTTAAGACTCATTTTAAAGGAGTCTCCTCACAGCAAAGGCCTGCTCAAAGTCGTCCTTTTTGCGGGACAAGCAGCGACCCAAATCACGGAAGGTAACTTCGTTTTTGATCCATGTTTTGCTAGAAATAGCATGAAAGAGATCCCCCATCTTTCTTGAGATAAATATCATTCTGTAAGACACATTTTTAGCAGAAGAACCAAATCATGACCGAATTCTTAGATGGCTAAAATTTTTTAAGTCTAGTGACTCAGAATTCTGCTCCTTCCCGATAAGAAATCCTGTTTTGTTTTCCAGTGACTTGAATTCCATTTGCTCCCACTCCTCACCCCTTGGCCCACAAAGTTTAGTAAACGGACTTATTCTGGCACTTCAGTACTCTTTGCAACACCACTGTTCTTACCTCGGTATCTTTAAACCCTAAAATATATTTTTTAAAGATTTTATTTATTTGAGAGACAGGGAGATGGGAAGAAGCAGGCTCTCTGCTGAGCAAGGAGCTTGACATGGGGCTCGATCCCAGATCATGACCTGAGCTGAAGGCAGATGCTTAACCAGCTGAGACACCCAGGTGCCCCAACAGTTTCTTTCTTTCTTTCTTTTTTTTTTTAAGATTTTATTTATTTATTTGACAGAGATAGAGACAGCCAGCGAGAGAGGGAACACAAGCAGGGGGAGTGGGAGAGGAAGAAGCAGGCTCATAGCGGAAAAGCCTGATGTGGGGCTCGATCCCAGAACGCCGGGATCACGCCCTGAGCCGAAGGCAGACGCTTAACCGCTGTGCCACCCAGGCGCCCCCCAACAGTTTCTTTTTAAAAAAGATTTACTAGAGAGAGAGTGTGCATGTGTGCACAGAAGAGCAGAGAGAGGGGCAGGGAATCCCAAGCAGATGCTCAGCTGAGTGAGGAGCCCAACGTGGGGCTCGACCCCATGCCCCTGAGATCATGCTCTGAGCTGAAATCAAGAGTCAGCCTAAACTCAACCTACTGAGCCACCCAGGCGCCCCTAAACCCGAAAATATTTTCAGTAAGATACTCTTTGAGACTGAATACTGAATATGTAAGATATGTTATAACTATAAAATTTGGAGAACTGTTAAAAACACAGGATGAATTACAATTTTAATAACCTTAAATTCATTTATTCAACATTTAC
This sequence comes from Ursus maritimus, assembly GCF_017311325.1. Classification (NCBI taxonomy): domain Eukaryota; kingdom Metazoa; phylum Chordata; class Mammalia; order Carnivora; family Ursidae; genus Ursus; species Ursus maritimus. The sequence continues at coordinate 10,234,113 of NW_024424452.1, read as the reverse complement.
TAAACAGCTGGGAGAAAACAGTCCCCTGCTCTCAAGCCGCTCCCAAGTGAGCAGTACACATAAACACAAATACCTCTATGAGTATACATGCATGTCTGTGTGTATATGTACACAGACACACACCTGCACACACACACGGCAAAAAGCCACAATGGTTTTTTAAAAAAATTTAAGGTGAAGGTGAGGACGGAGAACTGATAAATTCAGCAGGTGTACGTGTGATGAATCAGGAAAACGGAGGTAGGAAGGCTTGCTCAAAGGGCGCATGAAACATTTACACAAGATTTTACGAAGGTTGCTGGACGCAGGCACAAGAAGTCAGGCTCTGAGTTCAGGGAGCCAGGTGAGCCTAGATAAGGACTGCTGCCCCGGGGTGGCCGTGCTAATCAGATGACAGGGACACTGAGAAGAACGCGGCAGGGTAAGAAGCCAGCCCTGGCTTTGGGAAGATGGAAGAATCCCGTTTCAGGCAAGCAGTATCTTATTTTATTTTTTTAAAAGATTTTGTCAGAGAGAGAGAGAGAGCGCGCGCGCGCACGTGCACACCAGAGGGAGAAGCAGGGTCCTCGCTGAGCCACCCAGGCAAGCAGTATTTTAAAAGCTAGAAATGTGGGAACAGCTAACCCTGCCCATTAACCTGCTCACTTCACCCGAGCCTCACAAAACCGCCAGTGGCTTACTATTCCAGATTTTCCCCAAGAATCACCGCAGTCGCCCTAAATGCTACCTGATCCGACGTAGTCAGTTCTACGGGACCTAAGTGTGTTTTAGCTTTTCAGTGGGTAGTTCACTGAAGACAGGGAGGCAGTGGGACAGGGGCCCTCGAAGTAGATTCCCATTTACTGGCTCCAACAGTTACAAAGTTAGAAAAGTGGAAGCCTACAGTGTGCCAGCAACTTGAGCGACAAGGGTGAAGGAGACAAACCAGAGAGCACACGTGCATGTCATAAAATGAGCCATCCTGTTAGCAGTCTACCAAAGACAACAAAAAACCAAACACCCCCAATGCCAGGAAATCCTGAGCTAGAAGTCCTAGGATACCTGTGATGCTAAAGTTTACATGGGACTATCCTCTAACCGAACAAGCTGCGTTACATAAAAACACTTTCTAGAACAGGTTAAAAATAACAGTGAGAGAAAACTCATTTGACTCCTTAGCTTGGTGCAGGACCTCTTCCAATTACCTGTGCCTCAGTTTTCTTGTTTGTGAGTGCACAAATACTACAAATCTTTATTTTATAAAGTTTAAAACTGACCATAAAACACCTCATAAATCCTGATTGCTTTATAAAAGTTTAATAACAATTCTAAAACGTTACAGGGAAGTCTAAACATGCTCAAGGCCACGCCACTCCAGCAGAAAGAGATGAACAAGGCGCAGGCCACGGCAGCCCCCCACCCCCAGGCCATATCACACCCCCCTCCACTCCACAGTGATCCTCCCTGTTCAGTGCTGCTTCAGACTATCCCTTACGGACAGTCCACTCATTTTTAAAACAACATACGCAAGTTTTAAAATAACAAGTTACATCCCCAGTAACTCAGGAAATGTAAGTTTCAACTCCAAGTATGACCAAAAATCTTTAGAGACAAAATCACTTTTCTTCACTCAAATGGACTAAACATACGCAACGTCTATGAAGTACAGAGCACAGCATAGAGGGCTCACACCTCAGCCTCAGTCCCTGCCCTTAAGGAGCCCATAATTAACTGAGGGGGTCCAGGCAACTGCAAGGAGAAACCACATCCCAAACGAAGGACTGCAGACAATTCGGAAGACAGCCACGAGAGCAGTCTCTGCAGGGTGGAGCGACAGGAACCGTGACTCTGCCACTCCCGTTCCCACAGCACACAGGGAAACCCTCGACTCTTCACCAGACAGTAACTGGGAATAAACAGACGAGTAGGAGGAAAGAAGCCTGGAGGGAGAGGCACTGTAAGAAACAAGGTAAGAGTAGAGACTTTAGGGCTGGGATTAGATCCAGTAAGTAGATGCAAAAGAAAATGAAGTGCCCCAGGCTTACTTTCCAAGTATAAGATATAAGGAAAAACGGAGGACTCATGATAAGCTTTTCTCTCGGAGAGGATTTTATAAAGCTCTCTAGAAGCTACACAGAATTTAAGTCCTGTTGCTGCCGCTCTTGAAAATTCAAGACCAATGCCAAGGTACCCAGTACAGAGCAGTAGCCTCTCTCTGGTATTTGCAATATCAGGTGTTCTCCTAGCTTTAGGGGTGATCAACAACTCTGGTATTCCACGTGCCATCCAGAAAAGCTTCCTAGCATAGGTTGTATCGTTTGACATGGGGCACCACGCTGGAGCCTATAGAAAAGTCACAAGCCTGTGTGGCTCAGTCGGTTAATCATCCGACTCTTGACCTCAGCTCGGGTCTTGATCCCAGGGTCTTGAGTTCCAGCCCCTTGTTGGGCTTAAAAAAAAAAAAAGAAAGAAACAAAGGTCACAGAAAGACCGCAAGTAAGCAACAAAGCCCACTAAACGTGTAAAAAGACAAAAAAGTAATGGTCATTATGTGCAACCTATTTATTTGGTTTCTAGAAAATAGCCAAAAAAGGTTGAACTCTCAAAAGCCAAGCCCTCATTTCACATACACTGATTTATCTTACCTATTCCTGACACCTTACATTAGTAAGACACACTGACCAAAATCACTGAACCCAGATCAATACATTACTAACTCAAGTTCCGTTTACTCAGATCTCCTTAGTTTCTACCTTATGTCCTTCTGTTCCAGGAGCCCATCCAAGGTCACATGACATTTTAGTTGTAGCTTATGGTTTTAAAAACTGGCCCGACGCAGTGCAGATTTTATTTCCAAGTACATCTCCCTCTGCTAAGTGTATGCATTCACCAAGGCCTTCAATCAGCATTCACAAGTAAACCCCTTTATCTTGATACCTGGCATTACCACAGGATTGGCATGAAAGCCTCTGGTTTTTTTTTTTTTAAAGATTTTATTTATTTATTTGACAGAGAGAGAGAGAGAGAGACAGCCAGCAAGAGGGAACACAAGCAGGGGGAGCAGGAGAGGAAGAAGCAGGCTTCCAGCGGAGGAGCCTGATGCGGGGCTTGATCCCAAGACTCCGGGATCACGCCCTGAGCCGAAGGCAGACGCTTAACGACTGAGCCACCCAGGCGCCCCTCTTTCTTTCTTTTAAAGATTTTATCCATTTATTTGAAAGAGAGAAAGAGAGCACAGAGGAGAGTGAAAAGCAGACTCTCTGGTCGGCAGGGAGCCCTACATGGGGCTTGATCCCACAACCCTAAGATCATGACCCGAGCTGAAGGCAGACCCTCAACTGACTAAGCCACGGTACTTCAGCGTTTTTCAAAAAACATTTTGGCTGTGACCAACATGACTAAAAACATGTGGACATAACCTGACTGCATGCTAACTATACAAGTAATAAAACGCCTGCCGAACAGGAAGGCTACAAACTCACAGAATAACACACACTATTCTCTATTCTTTCATCTTTAAGGAAGTTTGTTAGGACCCCTAATAAAGTGACTTCATCATCTACCAACGGGACAGGACAGGCAGTTTGAAAGCCTTGTTAAAAGAGAACAGCAAACGCAAGGGTGACTTCTGGTTTACATGGTCTTTTAGAAAATCTTTCTTCCTAGGCAAAAAGGCATTTATCACAATGTACTAAAATTTTGGATTCCCACACATTAATGAAAGCAAATAAATGGGTTATTAATTTAGTAACTTCACATGGTGCCAAAGGTGATTCAATCCAAAGTTCCAGATTTTTCAAAGGAAATAAAAACTTAAACCTCAAGCTGTTTATTGGTCCTCAGAGAATACTGCCACGAAAAACATCTGTCTTGAAGCTACGATGTAAACTATTTCTATGGATTAGTTTTGAACTTTATAAGCCAAGGGTTCTTTTTTTCTAAATGAGAATGCCTATTATTTGAGATTTGACATTCCACACACTACCAGCTCCAATTCATTTTAAAGAAAACTTCACATTTTCATGCGATGGTCAATTTCATATTATCTATGAGGTTTCGATTTTTTAGAGAAGTACAAAGTGCCACAGACAGACCACCAGTTAAAATCTAGAATTCAAAGGCATACAAAGCCAACAGTTCTTCTCTTCTTCACTTAATACCTGAAAAGCCACGAATATAACACTGTATGTTAATTATACTTCAGTAGAATTAAAAATATTTGAAAAATCATAAAAATTTAAGTCACTTGTACTAAAACACATACATATGAAGAGGAATACTTAATATTAGTAATAAGCATCTTTGCTAATATCAAATTTAACTTCTAGCTTCCTTACACATGGTAGTCGTAAAAATTAAATGCTTTTACAGTACCTGGAAAAAAGTTACGCACACCCCCTACGTAACAACAACCAACCAAGAAAGTAAGGAGGACCCTATCAGGAGAATTAGTGGGCAGGTCAACCAAATGCCATGTGCAAACTTCAGTTCTGATTCAAACAAATCAGTTGTAGGTAAAAATGTATGAGCTAATCAGAAGAATCAAAATATTTACTGGAAAGTTTTCGGATGTGATAATATTTGGTCACATTTTTTAGTCTGTACCTTTGAAACTCATACTGAAGTATTTCCAGATGAAATAAAATATGGCACCTACGATGTACTTGAAAATAATCCAGAAGCGTGTAGGAGGAAGGTGGCGTGAGGAGGAACAGATGAAATGAAAGTGGTCACTTTAAGAAGTGGGTCAGGGGCACATGAGGTACGTCATTACACTAGACTCTATTTTTGTGCTTTAAATGTTCTGTAATCAAATGTTTTGCAGATTCAAATAGGCCAACTCTATGAAGTAATCTTTGAGGCAATTGCGCAAAACTGAACATGAACTGGGTGACAGAAAAACTGCTGGCTAGAAAGAAACCCCTGATCAGTCTGAAACACATACTCAAGTTTAAAAGTATTTTAAGACGGAATGACAAGGATGGCTGTGACTGGCTTTAAAATATCCTATCCCCTCCCCACAACGGGGATGAGAGATGAAAAGAGGAACAGCAAGAAAGGTTTATGAAGTAGAATGAATGGAAATGAATGAAGAGTTGCTTAATGGGTTTCTGTTTGGGAATGATGAAAAAGTTCTTGAAACAGTTGTGGCGACGACACAACATGGTGTCACTGTGGGCATTACTGTCACCGAACTGTACACTTAGAAATGGTCAGGGGCGTCTGGGTGGCTCAGCTGGTTGGGCGTCCAACTCTTACTATTTCAGTTCAGGCCGTGGTATCAGGGTCATGAGACTGAGCTTCACATTGGGCTCAGGTGCTCTGTAGGGAGTCTCCCTGCCCCCCAGCTTGCTGGCACGTGCTCTAAAGTAAACGAATAAAAAAATCTTAAAAAAAAAAAAAAAAGAAGAAGAAAAAATGGTCAAACTGGTAAATTTTATGGATATATTTTACCACACACACACACACACCGTGAAAAAAAAAAATGAAACCGGGGAATGGCTACATGGGTTCAATATACTAGTCTCTGCCTCTGTTTATGTGTGAAAATGTTCAGATTCATTTTTAAATGTCACATAAAACAAGCAACTGATAAATTCCAGCCTAATGTAGACCACACTAATGTTCCTTTATTAACAGAAAGTTATGCAGCTCAAGGAGCACTCCTTCGTATTTCCAGACAGTCTGTGAAAGCGCACTGACACGTACTTTTCCTTTGGTTCTAGCTCTGTCTTGCAGAGCTCACTGAACAGTCCCTCAGTCCCTGACTAGCGGCTGTATCCCGAGACCTGCACTGATCTTGCACTTGACCCCAGCATAAATCAAGGCAGGGGCACCAAACTGCACTATTACTCATGCCTCATTACGCAGTATTTGCACAAAGAGAAGGAAGCCAACGAGCTTCAGAGAACAATGTCATTGATAAAGCAGGAAAATGATTAATTTTATTAAATCTTGACCCAGTTTTTAATATCCCATGTTTCAAAATAGAGGCAAAACACTTCTGCGGCTTACAGAAATATGCTAGTTCGGGGCGCTTGGGTGGCTCAGTCAGTTAAGTGTCTGCCTTCGGCTCTGATCATGATCTCAGGGTCCTGGGACTCAGTCCCCAGCTCCCCGCTCAGCGGGGAGTTTGCTTCTCCCTCTCTCTCTCTCTCTCTCTCTCTCTCTCTCTCCCCCTCCCTCTGCCCCTCCCCTCCATTTGTTCTCTCTCAAATAAATAAAATCTTAAAAAAAAGAGAGAAAAAAAGAAAAAAGAAATGTGATGGTTATCTCCAGGAAAACACTCGTGGAAGCGAGTTACAAGCTGAACTAGCTATTGTTTTCATGGAACACCATTTTTACCTGAAGAACTGACTGACTACGGTTATTGACTTAGGTATCAGGCAGACATTTTCTTTTCTTTAAAAGATTTATTTGAGAGAGAGCACAAGCAGGGGGAGCAGCAGAGGGAGAGGGACAAGCAGACTCCCCACTGAGCTCAGAGGCCGACATGGGGCTCGATCCCAGGACCCTGAGACCATGACCAGATGCCCAATGGACTGAGCCAACCAGGCACCCCCTACGCAGACATTTTCTTGAAAATGAAGCAGCCTGTCACTTCACGGAAAACTAACAGTATCTGTTACCAATGATAAAATGCAGACTGGGCTTTTAAGCAAAAAATAGAATTTTAGAAAACTTGCATCCATCAACATAAGCTTGACAGCCTCACAATACCTGAAAATTTTTTCTGATAAAATCAATGGTGATATTAATAAACATGATTTTTGATGCTGTATAATGAAATGTGCCAACATTTGGAAGATCTGCATAACTCAATAATAATAATAATAATAGCAACCAATCCATCATGTTACAAGATCATGCACTGGTAAAGAATCCATTTGGACTATGTACCCTGTACCCTATAGGTAACGTGTACCCTATACTGGAATACAAGGCTTAACTGGGGGTGCCATGTTTTCAACGGAGTATCAACAAACTGGAGCACATTCAGAGGGCCCTATCAAGAACATTTTAGAAATCATGACATGGGGAAAACTTCAAAGAACCATGAACAGTCAATTAAAAAAAAAGACAACTTAGGCCTTACAACTGTTAAATTCTATCAAAATCAAGCAATCACTTATTTTGTGGCCTGAGTATGCAGGTCTAACCATCTGTACAAATGAAATGCAGAGGCAGGACATGCTCTCCTGCCCAACGCTCTCTTCTATTTCTAGGGGAAGCTGGAAACTGGAAGATGGAAGTCTAAGCTAGGACTGATACCCCTCCCCCACCAATGTTTTACATGTTCCATGTTTCTGGGAAGACTACTTGAATTTGTGTGATGTCCTCCCAGAACACTTAAAGGTTAATTTCAAATAGAAATATACTAAGAAAGTTTTTAGAAATCTCAAAAGCACTTACACTAAATATTCCAAGCATAAATTTTGTAAGAAACCAATAACCTACAGGAACAAATTACTCAGCTAGCATTCATTTATAATACAGTACTCTACTCATAAAATGCTTTATACCTATAAACTGAATAGATTTCGCTTACTTGGCTTTAGAAATACAGGCAGGAAAGTAAAAACTCACTCATTATCTCAACAGAACTTTTCCCACTCTTACTGATGCAAGGGAAATATTTTAAGAAAAAAATTTAAATTGAAAGCTACGAATTATTAAGTGTACCAGTCACTGGGCTGCATGCTTGAGACATCTCACTGCACACTCCCGATAGCCTTAGAACAGTTTCTATCTTACATGTGGGGAAAATGAAGCTCAGAGAGGTAAAGGAACTTGTTCCAGATCCCACAGCTAATATGTGGCTCAAGGCTCGGCTGACACTTGACCTCTGTCCTGTCTGCCTGATCTCAATCCAAAGCTAGGCCTTTTCCCCAAACTGTGTCAGAGGCTCTTGGTAAAAACCAAGTATTTCATAGAAGATAATGATTTAGAATCAAGCACTGAGAGATTAGAGAGTGGAAAGGAGGACGACAATAACCCCAAACTACTTGTCATTTGGTAGGCAAACAGGATTTTAAAATAAGCTTTTTAGTACTTTTATGAACTCTACCATGACCAGTGCAAATAGTTACTGTTTTTATACACTGCTTTCTTTCCCCTTATTAGTCTTAAAATATGCTTAGAAATTTAGACAAAGATGCCAAGCTTAAGTCTTCGAAGACTCAAAAGTTAGAATTCCAATGCCCCCCTCCCAAACGGGAACTTGATGAAGAATACTTAAATGTGTAGTTTTACCACTTTCCAGTAGGTACCATTTTCAGCAATCTCAATTCTTGCTACCTCCACGTTCCAATCTGATTTTCCGAATTGATGGTTTTACGTGGAGCACTCAAAAGCATGTTGTAGTTAGAAATGTAAAAATCGCTGTTACTCTCCACTTTATCGCCAATGGCAAATGAAAAATAAAAACCCAGGAAAGAAAATTTAGCAAACTGCAGAACAAAATACACTCCAGATCTAGTACAACCAACGAGATAATTGGGAATTCTGATTGGACTTGTTTTTTGGGCAACAATGCAGTCTCCCAGGTCTCTCTTTGGCTGCCGGGAACATGCCTCTATAGGTTGAGAAAATAAAGCAGTGGTTTAACACTGCTTCCTGACAACAGCACTGGTTACTACATACGATTACAAAATAAACTTACAGGGAATGTATAATTATTAAAACCAAATTTTTAGATTATGACCATGCATTTCAAACCTGCTATTCCTTTTGTCTGTGACCCAAGTGGCTTAGAGTTGAGATCTCTCACTTAGCTAAGGTGTTTTGACTAAAGGGAAGGTCTCTTGGTACAAAAGTTCCAAACACAGCAATGTAAGACTGGCTTTCCAGAAGTGACAACCTTCTAAAATGCCTAAGCACTGTATCTGAACACAAGCAAACAGCACTGAGACATTTGTTGATGTGAAACATAATTCACATAACAGTAGAAATTATCACTGAACGTTACCAACCTAGCCTACCATCTTGCTAAATTTCAGAGAAACCAGTAACTGATAACTCCAGATCTAATGAAATTAAATTTAACGATGACACTGGAATAGGAAAGCTTTGGCTCAAACCACAACTGTGGTCTGGTCCTCTGTGAAGTTTCTGGACCCACTCCAGACACTGTTTACATGAACACACGAACTCACCAATAGGTTTTTAGAACTACTTTTAGGAATCTGAGTAGTATTTCCCATGTAGTTTTACATGGATTTGACGTCAAATGGAAAACTCCAACAAGGTCAGATGTGGAAGATTTTTAAGAGTAAAGTGACTTTTTATCAGAAAGTTTAGGAGACGCAGAGTGGCTATTTTCTTACACTAGTTTTTGGAGTGCATCCGGACACATGGCTAACATTTTTTGTCTTTTGATATTTGAAATGAAGAGCTTCGTTAAGAGAATTCTGACCACTTGCTATTGTTCAAGGCATCCCGACTGTCAAAATGTGACATCCACTGGAAGTCTGACTCAGAACACCTCAAGTCACTAGAATAGCTAGCAAATCTGTCAAAAGGCAGAATAAGGAAAAAAACAAAAGGCAAACTCCAAAACCCAGATTCAGTATAGTATGACTAACTTATTGTAGTCCCAAACCAACTAAAACTCCTTGCATCTGCCTTAAACCAAACCACTCTGTTTAAGAGTTTTCCTGGGCACTTCCAAATGTTTCTTGAAACTGGAAAAAAAAAAATCCCAGTTATTAAATTTCAAGATGACTTAACTGCAAATTTGATGTCTAGAAACTTACCCCAAAGGCAATACTTTCACATGTCATCCAACATCTATTTCTTTTTTATTAGCAAATAAAACATTCTTTGAAATAACAGGTGGCTCCACCTTCCCCAACTTCTGTGTTCTAGTGTCATTAATATTAGGTACACTCCCGTACCCAACAAGCCTTTGTTTGAGCCAGTCCCAAACCAAGGTATTAAAAGATCATTCTTCACCAAACAAAGATACTTTTGGGATTGAAACCCAGGAGACTGGACACCTCAGTAGGTACCATTGTAGTGTTATCCTGGGAAAGTAATCCTTTCTGTAAAAGTACACAATGGCTAAGTGTGTCCTTGACAAACAGCAAGATGTTTATAGCCCATCTTCTAAATTCTGTATAAGGGAACTTGTATTTAAAAACAAAAATAACCCACCAAAAACCCAGTGCGGATTCCTGAAATTAAACACCGTTAAGCTTCTTATTCAACAGTCAAGAATTTCTCTTTTAAACGAGGTATCTCAATTATATATAGTCTGTATATGACCAAAGTCAGAACGAGGCTAACTGCGATTCCTTCTCCAGGTCCGGAGAAACGAAAGATTTTCTGCCGGCAAGCACATAGCACCTGTCAATAAAGCCCTCTGACCCAAGACACAGTAAAATAAAAAAATGCTATTATGTATTTTCTTTTGCTTGGTCTCCCCATCTCCCGGCGTGAATCGGACCATTCCCGAGCTCTAGCCGCCAAATCCCTGCCTCACACGTAAGGAAAAGGAATCACTCCTCTCTCGCCCTCCCGACCTTACCCAGTCCGCTGGCCTCCTGGCGAAGCGGGCCAGGGAGCCTGCAGTGCAGACAGACCACAGGAGGCCAGGACCCTGACCGACACCCGAGCGGGGCAGGCCGCGGCCCCCACCCCGCGTTGCAGCAGAGCCCAGCGCGGGCCCTGCCATACTGGGGGATGGGGTTGGAAGCGGGAGCTCGTCCTCCGGGGCACTCAGTGCCGCTGCGGCCTGGCCTTACGGCCGAGGCAGGGCAAAGACGACACGTCGGCGGCGGCGGGAGACACAGGGACGGATCTGCGCCGCGAGCAAGACGCGGGGGAGCATAACTGCCGCCGCCCCCTCCCGGAGCGCGCCATTTCCAGGCCCCGGCCCTCCAGGCGCCTCTCCCAGGCCTTCGCGGGCCCAGCCGGGCCCCCTACCGCCCGCCGCCCCGGGTGAGCGCGGGAAGGCCGCCGCCCCGGGGCCCCCGACTCCGCCCGCCCCCCGCGCCCGGCCGGGGCCCGCGCACGCCCGCCTCACCCTCTGCCGCCGCCGAAGCTGCTGTAGGCCCGATCGTCGTAGGTATCGAAGTCCGCCATTTGCCGTCTCCGTTCCGAGAGGAACCAGGGTGAGCGAGGAAGGACCCCGCAATATAACTCCCCCCGCCCCGCCGCCGGGGCTGTCCGCCGCGCCGCCTGATCGCAAATCGCACGCACGCACGCGCGCGCGCGCGCACGTACGCCGCGCCGCGCCCGGCCTGGGCCGACGGGCCGCTGCTGGCCCTGCGCGCTCTGCGGCCCACGTGGTGCGGCGGCGCGTTGGCCGGGCGCCTGGCCTCGCGCCCCCGCCCATTGTGTGCTGGCCCCGGGGCTTTACCCGCGGCCGGCGGCAGCCCCCGCCCCGCCCCGCCCGTGCGCGCGGGCTGTACCCTCTGTCGGGAAGCTCGGGTGGCTGGCTCAGCACGCTCTGACGGCCCCTCTGGGGGCTGGCCCGGGACCCTGCGCCCGGCCCGCTGCGCTGCCTGCTGTCGCTTAGCATTTTGTACTCCAGACCTGGCAGGGCCCCCGGAGGCCTGCTCCGCTTGGCCCCACTCCGACATGCTCTTCCTGGGCAAAGGGTCGCTCGCCTACACCAAAGTAAGGGCCACCTCCTCCAGGACACCCCCGAGCTGGGCACTTGCTGAGAATGCACAGGGACGAAAGGCCCCGAAGGGGTGAGGATCCGAGCGTGCGAGGCGATGGCCGTGCAGCTAGGAATCCCGCCTTCTGGGGTCTGTCTACTCGCGGCTTCGGTGTTGGTGGGTGGCAGTGTTGAGATCAGAGTGTAGGTTGCTGAACTAGCAAGAGTCGGCGCATCTCGCTTTTGCAGAGGTCATCGCGCTGGGAAAGAATTCAACACCGACTTGAATTTCATCTAGCTATAGCAAAGCGTGGATATGCAATGGGAATTAATTACACTGGTGGCTTCTCAGGTTTGTGATTGAGATTGTGTCTAGACACAATTCAAAAGAACCTCAGAATTTTTGCACCGTATGTTCAGTACTTTTATATTTAGGCACCTTTTGCTACTTTATCCCGGAGCTGTCCTTGACAGCAGCTATTAAGTCATTTTTTGCTTTCATCTCTTTTTATCTCCAAGTGATAAAACCACTTTACTATGCGATAGACCCTGAGTTACTTAGGCTCCAGCTCTTACTAGCTGTGTAACTTTGAGCAAGTTACTTAACCTCCTAAGTGTCTCAATTTTATCATCTGTAAAAGGGGAGAATATCTCCTACTTCCTAAGCGTTGTAAAGCTTAGATGAGGAAATGCTGGGAAAATTCCTGGGGCACAATAATTTGTACTGAACACACATCACCTATGTGCCTGGCATCCTGATGGCTATTTGGTTTCTTTTCTCCTTGCAGAGTTTGAACTTGGACCCTCCCTCCACCTCTCTGCCCCCATAACTCCATTACTCTTAAAATGTATTTAAATGCACTTGACTAAATGGAAACCTGATTGTTATTTATTTTCTTCCAGTTTTATCGAGACCTTAATATTTACTCTTGAATGGCCATACATTTTTTATTATAAAGTCTCCCAGTGTGAGATCCTGGGGGACAGGAACTCATATTGGGAGTTTTGTATCATTTCCCACAGGGCCCTACCTGAGGGAGAAGGGGGTAATTTATCATTCGTGAAATAAAAAGAGGGAGGACTTCTAGAAAGGCTGATGGTTGGGGCTGTCCCAGTACTGGGACCATCCAGGGGCCATCCCCTTACTTCAGGCTTAATCCTCCTTTCTGTATCCAGCCAGCACCCAGGGCCAGTCTCGGGCCACACTACTACCAGCTGAAACCTTTCTCTTCTTTTCGGGTCTCTAGCATACAGCCTGCCTCCCACTCAGGATCCAGGGGATGGAAACCAGCCCTAGAAAGTTCCACCCACATGGCGAATGCCTCTGAGGTTGTCCTCATGAGCTTTGGTCCTAATTTGCTCCCTAACTCCTTCTGCAGAGTGCATATCCCAGTCTTTACCAGTTCCCAGGTGTCCTGGGGGTGCCCCCCCCCAAGACCCAACCCAGATGCCACTTTCTCTGGTGAGGTCTGTGTGTTGCATTTGAAACTGCTTGTGTTTAATCCTGGCCAAGCTGCTAACTACTAGCGTGTGACCTCAGGCAAATTGTGTCAACTGTCAGTTCTTTGTCTATAAAATAGGAATAATAGTCATTGTGATCTCAGTTTTTAGCATTCGGCTATTTTTAAGTTCTGAAACATTGTTTTGTTGGTGTGATATTGTTACCTTATCTAAAATAACCCGAGTATGCATCATTTTTATGTCGAGATTAAGATCAGTGATATAAATAGTCAATTTGTGTTGAGCCACCGCAAGGCTTCCATCACAAGCGTGTTACTCTGGGTCAGAGACTCTCCAAACAAGTGAATCAGTATGAGAAAAATGGACATTGACTCGTGGAGCTCTCCATCTACACACGATGAACATAAAGAACAAAACAAAGTACTGACGATGCTCTCTTTGTCACCAAAACTATAGCCCACTAGCACTAAAAGTGTGTGGACTTGGCAAAATAACGGGAAGAAAACTGTTTAAAAAGATCTCAAATGTATCAGACAAGTGATGGGAATGTTTGGTTAAGAAGCATGCTTCAAGTCTGTCTCCTCGGTCTGGTCTGTTTGCCACAGAGCAATCACTGTGTTTCTTGGAAAACAGAGACTGGGGTGTGCCATTGTCTCTGTTCCCACCCTCCGGTCCTGAGTAGGAGCCAGGCTCCTCCTGTGGTCTGCTCCCCTCCCAGCCCCTCCCTGGCTCTCCTTTAGCTCTCAGCCCAGCCATGCTGGGTTCTTTGCTCCATACGCCTAATGCCCCAACCTTCGAGCCTTTGCACCAGCTGTCCCCCTAATACCCACATGGCACCTACCTTCGCCTCTACTCAGAGGAGCCCTCCCTAACCGCTCTCCTTGAAATAGCAGCAGCCCCGAGTTCCTGCTAGCTCTTATCTCACCTGAGATACCATCCACTGTTTTCATATTTAAGGTTTGTCTCAAACACCCCGAGAGCAGGGAGTTTGGTTTTTGTTTTGTTTTGTTTTTGCTTGCTGATGAAGTCTTAGCACCTGCAGCAGGGCCTGCCTCATAGAGGATGCTCAGTAAATACTGGTTGCTTCTACGGAGACAGGAATCCGATGAAAATTAGATTAAGAGCCTTTCCTCATCATCCCATTTCCTCCCGTCCCTCAACTTGGGTAGCCTTGCAAAGAGCTTCTGCAGCTGCTGGAGCTCCGTGCACCCAAAGACCCTGTGATTCGATAATGGCACCACTCATGTGCTCTATTAGGATTATTTTTGACAGTTTTATTGAGATATAATTCATATACTATACAATTCACCCATTAAAGTATATGATTCAGTGGTTTGTAGTATCACAGAGCGGTACAACCATCAACACAATTTTAAAACATTTTCTTCTTTCCTTCCTTCCCTCTCTCCCTCTTCCTTCCTTCCTTCCTTCTTCCTTCCTCCCTCCCTCCCCATTCCTGTCTTTCCCTTTCTTTCTTTCTTCCTCTCTTTCTTTCTTTTTCTTTCTTTCTTCCTTTCTTTCTTTCTTTCTTTCTTTCTTTCTTTCTTTCTTTCTTTCTTTCTTTCTAGATTTTATTTATTTATTTGACAAAGAGAGCACAAGCAGGGGGATCGGCAGGGAGAGGGAGAAGCAGACTCCTTGCTGAGCAGGGAGCCCCACACAGGGCTTGATCCCAGGACCCTGGGATCATGACCCGAGCTGAAGGCAGATGCTTAATGGACTGAGCCACCCAGGTGCCCCAGGTGCCCCGAGTTAATTTTTTTTTAATTTTATTTTAGGGGTGCCTGGGTGGCTCAGTCGGTTAAGCACCTGGAAGCCTCACTGATAACATAGTTGATTCACACATATTTTATATACATATTATAGACTGTATTCTTAGGGCAAGCCAGAGAAAAGAAAATGTTATTGGGAAAATCACAAGGAAAATACATTTACAGTACTGCACTGTATCCAAAAAAAAAAAAAAAAAATCCACATGTAAGTGAACCCACACAGTTCCAATCTGTGTTCAAGGGTCAACCATATACATTTTGTACTTCTTTTGTTAAAAATTTTCCCAAGTAGTTTTTGACGCCATTGTAAGGTGGAAGTTCTTTTTCATTTTGCTCACTGTTAACATATAAAAATACCATTGACTTTCCTGGGTCGAACTTGCATACTGCAATCTTGCCAAATCCCACTTGGTGGTTTTAATAGCTTTGAAATGGATTCCTTAGGCTTTTCCCTGTACGAGATCATGTCATCTGCAAACAGAGATCATTTTACTTCTTCCTTTCCAATCTAGATTCATTTTTATTTCATTTCCTAGCCTCATTGCTCTGGAAAAAGATTATAATTCTGGACAGAAGTGGTAAGAATACCTGATCTTTTGTTCCGGATCGTAGGAGGAAAACATCCAAGCTCTGGCCATCGAGTGTGAGGTTAACTGTGGGTTTTTCATAAATGCCCTGTACCAGATTAAGACAGTTCTCTTTTGTTGATGGTTTTGTTGTTGTTATTGTTTGTTTGTTTTTATTTATTTTTTATTTTTTATTTTTTTATTTTTTAAAGATTTTATTTATTTATTCAACAGAGAGAGAGACAGCCAGCGAGAGAGGGAACACAGGCAGGGGGAGTGGGAGAGGAAGAAGCAGGCTCCTAGCGGAGGAGCCTGATGTGGGGCTCGATCCCATAACGCCAGGATCACGCCCTGGGCCGAAGGCAGACGCTTAACCATTGTGCCACCCAGGCGCCCCTGTTTGTTTGTTTTTAAGTAGGCTCTACCCCCAGTGTGGGGCTAAACTCGTGACCCTAACTAAGATTAGGAGTCTCAACCTTTTACCAACTGGGCCAGCCAGGTACTGCCTGTTGCTGGTTCTTGAGTGACTTATCATGAAGGGATATTGAATTTTGTCAAATGCTTTTTCTCTGGGGTTTTATTTTTTTTTTTTTCTGAGGTTTTGTCCTTTATTCTATTGATGTAGTATATTCCGTTAATTGATTTTTGGATGTTAAAGGAACCTTGTATTCCTGGGATGAATCCCGCTTGGTCATGGTGTAGAATCCTCTTTATTTATTGCTGGGTCTGATTTGCTAGTCTTTTGTTGAGGATTTTGGTATCTGTAATCATAAGAGATATTGATCTGTGGTTTTCTTATATCTTTGGTTTCATATGCTTTATTTTACTTTCAAGATTTTTTAAAGAAGATTTTATTTATCTGACAGAGAGAGAGAGAGCACAAGCAGGGGGAGCAGCAAAGGGAGAGGGAGAAGCAGGCTCTCCACTGAGCAGGGAGCTCCACGTGGGACTTGGTCCCAGGACCCCAGGATCATGACCTGAGCTGAAGGCAGATGCTTACCCGCTGAGCCACCCACGTGCCCCTCAAGATTTTGTTTTTAAGTAATCTGTACACCCAACATGAGGCTGGAACTTACAACCCTGAGATCAAAAGTTGCATGCTCCACCCACCGAGCCAGCCAGGTACCCCAATATGCTTCATTTTTTAAGATGACTCTTTTTAAAAGTATTTTTATTTTAACTTTTCATCATTTAATTTTCTTCATTTTTTTAAAAGATTTTATTTATTTATTTGACAAAGACAGCCAGTGAGAGAGGGAACACAAGAAGGGGGAGTGGGAGAGGAAGAAGCAGGCTCCTAGCGGAGGAGCCTGACGTGGGGCTCGATCCCAGAACGCTGGGATCACGCCCTGAGCCGAAGGCAGATGCTTAACAACTGCGCCACCCAGGTGCCCCTTAATTTTCTTCATTTTAAGATTGTGTTCAGTTTACTACTTTTGAATAATGCTTTTGCGGGAGTGGGGTGGAGGGGCAGAGGGAGAAGGAAAGAGAGAATCCTAAGCAGGCTCCACCCCCAGCTCAGAGCCTATGTTCAGAGAGCTTGATCTCAAGAACCTGAGATCATAACCTGAGCCAAAACCAAGAGTCGCTTAATGGACGGAGCCACCCAGGCACCCCGAATAATGCTTCATTTTTATCCTTTTTAATCTGCTAAACATTAAAATGTTTTTTTATAAATGTATGTTTTAACTTAATATTTTGTGAAAATATTTATATTTGCAATACAATAAATAGTTAATTTCACGGACCTTAGCACGTACATCCTAAACACTTTTTAGAAATAAATTTTGCGGGGGCACCTGGGTGGCTCAGTTGATTAAGCGTCCGACTCTTGGTTTTGGCTCAAGTCATGATCTCCGGGTTGTGAGATCGAGCCCCGCGTCAGGCTCTGCGCACAGAGTAGAATCTGCTTAAAGACATTCCTTCTCCTTCTGCCTCTCCCCTGTGTGCACACTCTCTCTCTCTAAAATAAATAAATAAAATCTTAAAAAAAATTTGTGAAATAAATGCGAAATGGCTTTGTTGGGTGGATGGGGTAACTGGGTGATAGGCATTGAGGAGGGCACTTGATGTAATGAGCACTGAGTGTTATATAAGACTGACGAATCACTGAACTCTACCTCTGAAACTAATCATACACTATATGTTAATTAATTGCATTTAAATAAAAAAATTAAAAATAATAAAAAAATAAATGCAAAACGCCAGTATTGTCCGTATTATCACATTCTATGCCATGAGGTTGTTATCAGGATTAAATGAGCTCGGTCATATAATGCTGTTAGCATAATGCCAGATATGGCAATACGTATTTCACATATAACTTGTTACTATGATTATTACATACATGAAAACTTCCCCATTTCTCCCAGGTACGCCCCTCTGATCTTGCAGTCAAGAAGTATCGTGGCAGCTGGTCATTTACATGACCTGCCTTCCCCGCTAGACAGTTGTGTCCTTCAGCACAAGACTGATGTTAGCCCTTTGGCCTCTGGCCACCTGAGGTCTGGCTCCCCAGGCCTCTGGGTCACAAGAGAGGGATGGAGTGGGAGAAGAAGGAAGGGATGCCCAGGGCCATAGCTGGGGGCCCCTTGGCTCTGAGGACCCTAGCCAAGGAACCTGAGGTAGTGTAGTCTGGCCCCCTGACGCCTGAAGTCACAAGCGTGGAGGTATTGACTCACTGGGAAGAACTGAGGTTGCTTCCAGGCTCGCTGATCTGGCTGTCCTCCCTAGAGCTCCTTCTCAAACCTAGACCTGACTTCTTGTGGCTTGGGCCGAAGTCACAACCTGGGGAGCCACGTACCAGATTTACCCTCTTCTAAAGACTCTCCACCATGGGTACATAATTCATTCAAATGTCTTGATTTCTTGTTTGCCTTCAAAAACTGGGAAGATCTGGTGACTGTGGGCTTTCATTTGTTTGTGGGGCCAGGCTCTGGAGCAGAGTATCGACCCCCTCGGGCCATGCTGGGCTCCATGGAGGGCTCCTAGCACTCCCCACTGACTTACATACAGCCTTTTCCTCTCCAAGGACCCAGGACGGCCACTGAGTTTGTATTTTACCGTTTTATACAGTGGTATTAGACGGTACTGTTCCTTTTCAGTTCCCTTTGTACGTTTCTATCCCGAAGTACGTTTCTCAGGTTGACTCATGCTGATGTTTGTGGAACTAGTTCATTCTTTTGAACAGCTGTATGGTATTCCATCATGTGAATAAACCACAATTTATTTACCCATTCCCTCACTAGGACCAGTTGGTGGTTGGGTATTAAACTACCCATTTCAGAAATGGTTATAGATTTACTTGCGTTTTCATTTTCTTTTTTTCTTAAGGATCTATTTATTTATTTGAGAGAGAGAGAGAGCAAGCAGGGGCAGTGGAAGAGAATCTCAAGCAGGCTCCCCACTGAGCTTGGAGCCCGACATGGGGCTCAATCCCATGTCCCTGGGACTATGACTTGAAGCCGAAACCAAAAGTCAACGCTCGACCGACTGAGCCACCCAGGCACCCCGGTAAATTACATTTTTAAGACATATTACCTATTCCCTCTGAAACTAATGAGGTAGTGTAAGTTGGCTAATTGAATTTAAATAAATAAAAAAAAAGACATGTTACCTATTCCATGTAAGATTTAAAATTTACTGTCCTGAGATCGTTCATAGTACAATCTCTCCTGTATCTCTAATATGGTCGTTTTTCCTTCCAATAGTTTTTATTTCTGTACTCTCTCTCTCTTTATATCTTTTGCCAGAGGATTTGTGAGGCTTTTAAAAGACCCAGTTTGGGGTTTGAGGCCCCTCTTTTGTCTCTTTGTTCTCAATTTTATTGTGTCTTTTATTCTTTCCTTGGGATTTTTCTGTTTTGTTTCTCCCCCCCTCTAACTTCCTGAGTTGACTGCCCAGCTCACTGACCTTTGATCTTTATTTCTAACATATGTATTTAAAATTATAAATTTTGCCCTATGTATTCCTATAGCCATATCCTCCCAGTTTTGTTATATGGCGTTTGAATTTCTTCTTGGACCAGTAAATACCGAGAAGTGTATTTTCAAGTTTTGAACGCATGGGGATTTGCTTATGTTTTGTCTCACTGATTTCTCACTGTTTTGTATTGTAGCCAGAGAATATGATATGCCTGATAGTAATTTTTTGGTATTTATTAAGACTTGTTTCTGACTAGCGTGTGGTCAGTTTTTGAAAATGGGCCATGTGCATTCTCTAATTATCACATGTGGAGCTTTATGAGGGTAGTTTATTCTTTTTTTTTTTTTCTTAGATTTTTTTTATTTTTTAAAGATTTAATTTCTTCAGTTGAGGGAGATGGAGAGCATGAGCCGGGGGAGGGGCAGAGTTAGAGGGGCTGGGAGACGCGGCCACCCGGCTGAGTGCAGAGCCCGCTGCCAGGCTCCGTCCCAGGACGCCGAGATCATGACCCCAGCAGAAATCAGATGCTTCACTGACTGAGCCACCCAGGTGCCCCAGGATTTTTTATTTTTTTAAGTAATCTCTACACTCACCGTGGGGCTTGAACTCACGGTCCTGAGATCAGGGATCGCACACTCTTTGGACTGAGCCAGCCAGGCTCCCTCGTTTAAATCTTCTGTATCCACACTAACCTTTGTCTGCTTGATCTAGCTCTCAGCTGGTGGGGGAGGTATTTTAATGTCCTTCACAGTGATTGTGGATTTGTCAAATTTATTTTCGTAAATCTCTGAATTTTGGCATTGCGTATTTGGAGACTGTTGTTATGGGCATACAAGCTTAAATTCTTTTATCTTCTTGGTCAACTGATCCTTTTAACATGCTGTGACCGTCTTTATTCCTACTAGTGTTTTGTTTTGTTGTTTTTGACTTCAAGTCTGCTTGACTATGTCCATACTAATGTGTGGGACACACCTGCACACAGGTTTCTTTTGCCTTCATGTTTTTCCCTCATTTCCTTCCTTTTAGCCTTTCTGAATTTTTATATTTTTAGGTGAGCCACTTGCAAATAGTAGATGGTTAAATATTATTAATAGCATGTAATCATATAACCCTTCATTTGGCAAGTTAGCCCGTTTTCACTTATTGTGATTACTGATGTATTTCAATTATTTATGTCATCGTATTAAATTGGTCAATATCTGTTATTCCTTCCCCCAACCTTTCTTATAATAATTCTATTTCAAATATTTTAGAAGTTGTCATTCAATATCCAGCATGCATTTTTGATTCAACAAAGTCTAAAATTAATCCCAAACAAAATAAGGACCCTAGAACTCTTTTTATTCTTTTACTTTTTAACTTAGCTCTGTGCCCACCACGGGGCTCAAACTCATGACCCCGAGATCAAGAGTCGCCCGCTCCTCTTACTGGGCCAGCCAGGCGCCCCTCTGCTATCAGTCTTACTGATGTAGTTTGGGAATGTTGGTGAGGTCCCGAGCCAACGGCCAAGAAAGAGTTCTTGAGACGTCTTTGGTGCAAAAAGATGATTTTATTCAAGCACAGGGACAGGACCCGTGGGCAGAAAGAGCTGCTGCCCTGGGGTTGTGAGGAGTGGCTGATTATACCTTGGGAGGTAAGGAAAAAGGGAGGTGCCCAAAAGGACTTTCATCTGCTAAAGAAGACCCTTAGGATACTGGAGGCCTTGCTATTGTCAAGCTAAGGTTGTTGTTCCCTCTAGCGAAGTATTAACATTAAGACAGCCTGGAGGGGCGCCTGGGTGGCTCAGGTCTTGATCTCCAGGTCCTGGGATTGAGCCCTGCCTTAATGGGGGGGGCCTGCTCCTCCCTCTCCCTCTCCCCCTGTTTGCGCACACTCTCTCTCTCTTTCTCTCAAATGAATAAATAAAATCTTAAAAAAAAAAAAAGACAGTTGGGAGTTTTCTGGGGGAATGTCACACATACCCCACCCAGGAGTCGGGGGTGGAGGGGATGGGTGGGTGGGTGGGGGACGTCAGCTGTGATTTGTCCTCAGCTTGCCTTCTGCTCCCTCATCATTATGGTCAGATAATCAGCATTTTTTTTTCCTCTGGTAGCTTTAAACTTTTTCTTTCTTTCTTTTTTTTCCTTTTCATTTTGCTTTTGTTCTGCATATTCACTGCGAGGGTTTGTAAATGGAGACTTACCATCTCTGAGCATGCGGTAGGGTTTGTGCTCCTTGAATCTTTAAACGTGTGTCTTTTGTCAGTTGTGAAAATTTAGTCATCGTTAGGTCTTTAAATATTGTGCTTCCCCTGTTCTTTCTTTCTCCTTAGAGGGTCCTCTGAGCCCTGTGTTCACTTCCGTTACTCTCTCTTCGATGCCTTCTAATTTCCCCTCTTTTTAGCCCTCTGCATTCTGGGCGTAGGGAATCTGATCCGCACGCATGTCTCCCAGCTCTCCCTAGTTTTGGTTTTACCTATTTTAACCTGCTATGTAACTCATTTCCTTTTTAAAAGTTTGTTTCAAGGCATCTGGGTGGCTCAGCCAGTTAAGCATCCGACTCTCGATTTCAATTCTTGGTTTTGATCTCAGCGTTCTGAGATCGAGCCCTCTGTCAGGCTCTGCGTTGAGCTTGGAGGCTGCTTAAGATTCTCTCTCTCTCCCTCTGCCCCCTGCCCCGCCCCCTCTTGCTCTCTTGTGCTCTCTCTCTCTCAAAAAAGGTTTGTTTCATGGAGTGCATGTTTCATTTTTAAAAGTTCTGCTTGGCTCTTCTACACACCTGCTCCCCTATAATGTCTCATACTTTGGAGTTCTGATTCCTAACATTTTTCCTTTAATCATTTGTTAAATCATTAAAAAAATTTTTTTTTGAATTTATCTATTTTAGAGAGAGATAGACACCAAGCAGGGCAAGGGGCAGAGGGAGAGAGAGAATCTGAAGGGACTCCCTGCTGAGCATGGAGCCCGATGTGGGAGTGAATCCCACCACCCTGAGATCATGACCTGAGCTGAAATCAGGAGTCAGACGTTTAACAGACTGAGCCACGCAGGCGCCCCTTAAATCCTTCTTTTTTTTTTTTTTTTTAAGATTTTATTTATTTATTCAACAGAGACAGAGACAGCCAGCGAGAGAGGGAACACAAGCAGGGGGAGTGGGAGAGGAAGAAGCAGGCTCATAGCGGAGGAGCCTGATGTGGGGCTCGATCCCAGAACGCCGGGATCACACCCTGAGCCGAAGGCAGATGCTTAACCGCTGTGCTACCCAGGCGCCCCCCCCCCTTAAATCCTTCTAATTGAATTACGACGTCCATCTGGAGAAGTATGCAAATCCTAGGTGTACACGTCACTAAATTTCCAAAAGCGAACAAACCGTTGGAGTCAGCGCCAGGGTAGGACTCAGAACATTCCAGTGCCCAGCCACCCCAGTGCCCACTCCCAGTTCTTCCTCCCTCCAAAGGCCAACACTTTTTATAGTCATTTTTAGGACTTATTTGATGTTGTTCTTCAGACCGTTGTGTGTTCTGGAGACCTGGGGCTTCTCATCTTGTTTGTTCTGTCCTCTGAGTTTCGATCCTAGGGAGTTGTCCCCCGAGGGACTTTGACATTTCTTACTGTGAGCTCATCCTTAGGGTGGCTGGTTCTTAATGGTCCTTTCCTCCAATAGAATCCGTTGTGGCTTGGATAAAATGGAGCATGGCTTCTGAGCTTTTCCCCTTTGCTTAGGCCCCATGAGAATCACCAGACTGGCTCAGTATTTATGTCACTGTTTGGCCTGGGAGTTTCTGGACGGTCCCAGGCTGGTAAATTCACATCCCAAATCATGTGATGCTGGGTAGGGAGTTTTGGATTCTTAGGCTGAAACAGACAAGAGTGAGCTTGTCCCCTCCCTGTAGATGGGCACATTTTCTCAAGGTCCCCTGTTTGCTTTTCAGAGATCTCAGGACCCCCTCCGGCCATGGGTGTGCCCCAAGGCTGTCTCCTGTCCCGACCTGGGCTCTAAGCCAAAGCCCCTGCTGCTCACCCCTTCCTCAGCGCAGGGCAGAAGCAGGGTGAGCTCACTAGCTGTCATCTGCGGGGGACAGGGCCTCCTTGTTTCTGGCATCTGGGGATTTCTCTTTCTTTTGTGTGAACGCAGCTGTGCATTTGAAATAATTTCTGTTTCGTTGACCATTTGAAGGAGTTTGTGATGAGAAAAATTTCAGGTTTCTTTGGCGTGCAAAATCGGAAGCACCTGAGGGGGTATTCACCGAACTATCCAGCACTTGAAAGGTGCTAATGTGGCTCTGGAACTGATTTGTAATTTTCATTTAATTTTCATTAATGGACACTGAAATATAAATAGCGACAGGTAGCTAGTGGCCCCCATATTGGGCAGCGCAGCCTTAGAAAAGAAGGAGTTGCCCCCCACGGCCCCATAGGATGGGCAGGCTCAGGTCAGACTAATCCCAGGGTGTGGACAGCCTGCACTCCAGCCTTGGTCCACGTCTCTGACCATCTTGATGGAGCTCAAGTGGGAATCATGTGGGTTGGCCTAGATTCCATTCTGTGGATTTGGACCTACATCAGTGACTCATGAATGGGCCAGTCTGCCTGGAGGACGGGCCTGAGGGGCTGCCCCAGGATCTGTATTAGCCCCCACGTGTCTGTCTGTTGAGGGCGTGGCACAGAGTTGAGAAGGATTAGGAACACCTTGAGGGACAGTCAGGACCCCATGGCCTCTTTTGGCCCTTAAAGCCTTGGCTTTCTTTCTTCACCGCCCCCCCCCCATTCTGTCCTCAGCCCTTTCTGACCCTCAGACCCTCCCTGGAGGGCTTCTCCTCTGGCAGGGCTGCCCACCCAAGGGGCTCCAGCTCCCTGGGGGGGCCTCGGTGACAGCTTTACGTAACTCAGGATCCCCCAGACACAGCCTGCTTTCCCCAGCCTGTCTGTACCCATGCCGTTCCTCCTTCCTAGCTGTTCCTTTCTCGCCCCCCACCCCCGGTTTTCTGATGGGCACATTTTCTTTTCCCTCCCTCCCTCCCTCCCTCCTTCTCTCCTTCCCTCTCTTCCTTCCTTTTGAAGATTTTATTTATTTATTTGAGAGAGTGCAAGCAAGAGAGCAGGAGCAGGGGCAGGGGCAGAATGAGAGGAACAAGCAGACTCCCCACTGAGCAGGGAGTCCGATGCCGGACTCGATCCCAGGACCCTACGATCATGACCTGTGCCGAAGGCAGCCGCTTAACCGACTGAGCCACCCAGGCACTCCTCATTCTCTTTCAAAACCAATCTCAAATGTCCCCTCCCCCAGAAAGCCCAACGTCTATACTCCCCAGACACTCCTGACAGGCCTACTCCTTTGTTACGTAAGCGTATGTGTGGACGCGTACATGTTCCCGTACTTTACACAGTGGACAAGATCCAGACTTCATCCATGAGTAGACAGCCAGGTTTGTCTCCCCCACACCCTGGATTCCAGGCCACCCAGGTCCCCTTCCCCAGAGCAACCGCTGTCCCTCAACACCAGGAACACCCTTCCTCAAGAAGAGCCTCGGGGTTTCTTTTGACCTGCCAGCGGACACCAAGTGCTTGCCGGGCCGGGCTGATCTTGTCCGTCTCTGCAGGCTCTCTGGCTGCAGGAAGTTGATGTTTGGGCAAACCACAGCCATCTGCAGACAAGGCTCCAAGACAGTAAGAGGGAGAATAATGGAGCCCTCGTGGGGAGTCTGTGAGCCCCTGACAGAAGAATGGACCACAGCGCTACACCGACTCCCCCCTACTAGCTTCCCAACGGCGCAGGGCAGAGGCTGGAGCGTGCTCCTGGGCAGCTCCGGCATCATAGACAGTAGCCCCTGCTCCTGCCACCTTCCTGCACGAAAGTGACGTGGCTCAGTGCAGCTGCTTCGGGCTGGGATGTTCCCACCTTCTCTGGCCTACCCTTGGACATGCGACTCCCTTGGTGGCGCGTCAGGGAGACCCAGCTGCCCGGGGAAGGCAAGGACCGAGGGGAGGCATGTGGGAGAGGGGGACGGGCCGAGGCGGTTCTGTAGGAGCCCCGCAGAAACCGTCAGCTTGGAAATCAAGTGCCAGCTTCTTTCCAAGAATGTTCTGACTGTCCGATCAAGGAAGATTTCAATTCAAGGGCAGCACATTGCTGGGCACCAGGCCAGGGAAGAACACAGATGCTCTCACCGGGTCCCTGCGACAGCCGGGCAACGTCGGCCTCATGTGGAACCGAGTGGAGAAAGCCGTGCAGGGAACACCGTCCACCCCTCAGCAAGCAGGGGTTGGACGATTACTTGAAAGACGGACGGTTTCCATATCGTGGGGTATGAGGATGAATTTTGCTTTTGTTCCTCTTGGGACTGGCTCAGAGGTTTCTAAACGTGCGGAAGAGCAAGCTTTGGGCTGGTACAGAATTGAGCAGACTCGGGCAAAAGCTGCCCCACTCAGAGCACCGCTGAACTGTTTTTTATCCTAAATTTGTTTTTCTAGCAAAGAACTGGGACCAAAGGGAAGGGAGAGGTGGCAGGCTGTTGAGGGGTGGGGTCCTGAAGGGTACGGGATGGTAGGTGAGGAGCTGTGCCAGGGGGAGACCCTCTGTACCCACTTCTGGCTTTTCTTTTCGGCCCCGGGATTCTGCTCTGACAGCTCAAGCCTTGGGAAGGAAGGGAAGGCCCACATTGTGGGGGTGAAGAGGATCAGAGAGCTGGAAAAAATGGGGAGGGCGACAAGATCATCAGAAGCAGCAAGTCATGGGAGCAGTGACAAGGGACGAGGTTGGGATGGAACCCCTCCCTGGGGCTTTGTGCCGTGGCAGTGTCACTGCCAGTGAGGTTTATCTGAGCTGTAATTGTTGCTAACTGGAAGCCCTCCCCGGGAGACCTCAGTGGCCTCAGTGGGGGGACAATGGGCTTCCTGAGTCCCCCAGGCCCGGAGCTGGATGGCTAGTCATGTCATACAAGCCAGGGGAGCTTGGCGACCCTGGGGCCAAAGGTGTCACTGTCGGGTCCTGCCTACCCGACCAGCCCCATCCCCAGCCTGTCCCCCACACTGAGTCCTCCGGTGCCAGCCCTCTCCCAAGTCCTTACTTACCTCTGTGCCTTTGCATACGCTGTTCCCTCTTCCCAGAATGCTCTTACTTCTCCCCATTGCTCCCACGTGCCCACCAGACAACCCCCTACCCCTTTTCTATGCTCCCTGCACCTGCGGCCTCCTCCAGGGTCTGCCTCCTCCAGCACGGTCTGTTGGCATAACTGCCTTGACCACTATGCTGTGGGTGGTCCAGTCTAAGGGCCCCCTGGGGTTCATTTCTATCCCCTCCACCCACCGAAGTGCAGGCAAACAGGTGGGCCGCTTATGTTTGCTGAAGAAATGAATTTTTTAAAAAGCTACTAGCATTACAAGACGTGTGGCTGTAGACCGAGCTGATGTGGAATTTGTACTCACCTGGAAGAGTCGTTCTGAGAGGCGGGAAAGCAAATGCCACCCATCTTTAAGGTAATGTCAACAGACGTCCACTGGTGCTGCTCTGCCAGCATTGCGGTTCCTCATGCACGCACCCCTCTACCCCCCTCCCCCGTCAACAAGGACATGGGATCCACGCCTGGACAGGCATGATACCCAGCTTCCTGGGGACAGCGATCGGTCCCGATGGCGCACACATGACCCAGAAGGTCAGTCAGTCGCCATCCTCGCCATCAATGCCCGCTTGCAGGGAAGTAGACCCCCCCCTGCTGGGGTTGCTCAGCTGCAACTGCGTGGTGAGCCACTAGATTTGATTTCTGTTTTGCTTCGTTCTTCTTCAGCCAGTTTGAGCTGGTGTCGCTAGACACCACACCAGTTCAACTAAAGAAAGGTCCAAGTCAAGGCAAGTGCATGCTTCTGACGGGTCACAGAGCCGTTTCCGCCCTGCGCAGTGCCGTTTTAGAGGTAGGGAAATAAAACACCGCTCACTCACAGTGTGTTGAGGGGTCTGGAGACTGTGTCCTATGTGTAAAATGACAAAAAACCTGGGAACTTTTAGCCAGGAGAAGGGAAGGCTCCTGCAGCTGCAGAGAGGCATGCTGAGAGGACCGGACTTGGGTAATAGCTGGAAGATACAAGAGGAGGGGCGACCGGACAGTGACCACAGCTGTCTGACAAAGGGGGCACTGCCATGTGAGGTAGTGAGATCCCTGTCACTGAAGGTATTCCAACAGATGGACTAGGAATCAAGAATACTGATGAGGCAAGGGGTGCCTGAGTGGCTCAGTCAGTTAAGCCTCTGCCTTTGGCTCAGGTCATGATCCCGGGGTCCCGGCATCGAGTTCCGTATTGGGCTCCTTGCCCAGTGGGTAGCCTGCTTCTCCCCCTGCTTATGCTCTCTCTCTCTTTCTCTCTCTGACAAATAAATAAATAAATCTTAAAAAAAAAATATCAGGGAGGAAAGGATTGGTGGGGGCCATGTTTCAGATGAACAGAGAATAAAAAAACCCAGCAGGCAAAGCAGCCCCAGAGCTTTGACTGGTTCCTTATGTGACCAACAAAGCCAAACAGTTGTAAAATACTTTTCTGAGACAATTGGGAAGACTTAACTAGGGACTAGATATCAGATAATACTGGGAATTACTCTTAATTCTCTTGAGTCTGATAATGGGATTGTAGTTTTTTGTTTTTTTGTTTTTTTAAGATTTTATTTTATTCTTTTAAAGTAATCTCTACATCCAACGTGGGGCTTGAACTCATGACCCCAAGATCAAGAGTCACATGCTCTACTGACTGAGCCAGCCAGGTGACCCGGCATTATGGTTTTTTGGTTTTTGTGGGGTTTTTTGAAAGATTTTATTTATTTATTTGACAGAGAGAGAGAGAGCACAGGCAGGGGGAGCAGCAGAGGGAGAGGGAGAAGCAGACTCCCTGCTGAGCAGGGAGCCCGGTCCCAGGACCCTGGATCCCAGGACCCCGGGATCATGACCTGAGCCGAAGGCAGATGCTTCACTGACTGAGCCACCCAGATGCCCCGGGATTGTGGTTTTGAAGAGGACGTAGTTTTGGGTCATGCATGTTGAAGTATTCAGTGTGTTCAGGAAGTGAAATGTTACGATCTTTGGGAATTAATTTCGACTGGCTCAGCAAAATCAACCAACCAACCAAGCCTATACACATCCAGGCAAATGTTAACCACTGAATGTAGATGGTGGGCCTAAGGGGCTCACGAACTCGTTATTTCAACCTTTCTTAATATTTGAAATTTATCATAATACAAAGTTTGGGAAAAATCTCAACGACAGCCCATTGGGACAGTGGTTTGTTTTGTTGTTGTTGTTTTTTTTTTTTAAGATTTTATTTATTTATTTGACACAGAGACAGCCAGCGAGAGAGGGAACACAAGCAGGGGGAGTGGGAGAGGAAGAAGCAGGCTCCCAGCGGAGAAGCCTGATGTGGGGCTCAATCCCAGGACTCCGGGATCACACCCTGAGCAGAAGGCAGACACTTAATGACTGAGCCACTCAGGCGCCCCGGGACAGTGTTTTATACTTATGGTATTCACTTTTGTGTAACCTAAGAGACCCAAAAGCCCAGTTGAGATGCAGAATGGGCCTGGGACAGCAGAGTGGGCTTGGGATTTCTGGGATCTGGGAGGATTTCAGAAGCACTGGGGTGAGGCCAGAGAGGGGGCCTGGGTAGAATAAGGAAGAGCCTTGAGTGCCAGGTTAAGAAGGCTGATTTTGTCTGCAGGGGCTTGAACAAGCTGCCGAACGGCCGGAACAACATTGGCAAGTCAGTGGGAGCAGTGAGGGTACTGATGGGCTGGAGAAAGGAGCCCTAGTCTCAAGTGCCTTGAGGGGCAGGGCAGCCTGTGTGGGGCCTGTGATCATCAGGGCAGATAGGAGTCCCCTCTGAAGGGAACAGCTGCCACTTGGGGACAGCTAATATTCCTCCAAGGGGGCAAAATGCATGTGGGTCCAGAGAACTCAAGAGCATCCAGAATTCTTCCTCCGTATGAGAAAATCTTCTAGTTTATAGTGTTGGCGCATTTAAAAGCAGAAGCGAAGCAAAACATTGTTGGAAGCAGACAAAGCAAGACTAAAGCCCTGGTCAGGCGCAGGGGCCACCATCCCTGGGGGAGTGAGGAGGTGTGACAGTCCAGAGGGGGGTGCTGCGGCCGACCTCGGGTGGTGATGGGGAGGCCTGACTGCCGAGGCACCCAGAGGTGGACTCCATCCAGGAGACTTGGTGACTAAGCAGGTTCAGGAAGGGGAGGGTGGAGTCCAGGGCGACTCCCAAGTGTCCAGTGTGGGCCACGGATGGGTGGAGAGGACACTCAGGAGGCTGAATCACGGGAGGAGGGCAGGAAGCTGGGGGAAGGGGAAGTCGGAGTTTGAGCTGGAGACCTGTAGAGTGAGCCTGAGGCCCTGGCGAGGGCGGCCCTCCCAGAGGAGGAGCCTTCCAGGGAGAGTCTGAGGGTCAGAAAAGAGTCTGAGAGTCTAAGGATAGAATGGGGAAGAGGGGAGGGAGTGAAGAAGGAAAGCCAAGGCTTTAAGGGCCAAAAGAGGCCATGGGGTCCTGACTGTCCCTCAAGGTGTTCCTAATCCTTCTCAACTCTGTGCCACGCCCTCAACAGACAGACACGTGGGAGCTAATACAGATCCTGGGGCAGCCCCTCAGGCCCATCCTCCAGGCAGACTGGCCCATTCATGAGGCACTGATGTAGGTCCAAATCCACAGAATGGAATCTAGGCCAACCCACATGATTCCCACTTGAGCTCCATCAAGATGGTCAGAGACGTGGACCAAGGCTGGAATGCAGGCTGTCCACACCCTGGGATTAGTCTGACCTGAGCCTGCCCATCCTATGGGGCCGTGGGGAGCAACTCCTTCCTATTTTAGGGGAAGGGAAAATGGCCAATGGCCTTTTATTGAGCAGTTACTATGTGCTGGGGTCAGGTACTACCTAGTTTGATGGCATATCAGACCTGCACAGTGGACATGATGCTGACCACAGAGTGTCGGCCAAAGTGTCGGGCATTCATTCATCCAACATACGTTCATCCGGTATCTCCTATGGGCCATTAAACTGCATTGGGCATTGGGGATGCAAAAATCTAAGACACCAGGAGTTGAATCAGGAATTAAGTTGTGTGTTGCTTTCGAGTTACACAGGAACGGTCCCCACCTCCACCCTCTTTGTGGCCCCAGCTCCACCTGGATTCTGGCATATCCCCTAGCAGGCTGTATCAGAATTTTGGCAGGATGAGAGGGGCTATGAAGCTCGTTCTTCTGAAAAACCTCCCCATATGTCGCTGATTTGGCAGGCTCGGGTAACCAGAGAACTCTGCTAGTGAAATTCTTTGAAATGTTGCATAAAATTTTAAAATTGTATTTTAAATGCACAGCTGAGCTCCCATGACTGACTCATGATCTCAGCTCAGGTCTCGATCTCAGGGTCATGAGATCGAGCCCTGTGCTGGGCTCCACACTTAGCAAGCCCCCCCAAAATGGACATTGTACCCAAGAGCCCTGTTGAGTTGACTCTTGAAAGGCCACCATCAGTGAAAGGAGTAACTAGAGGTAATGTATGGGGCGAGGGGTGATAAGCAAGCTGGTCCACCTCAGTGTGAGAATTCAGAGCCCTTGACCTGGTTTCACATGTGCAGGATTCCAGATCACTCCACAGAAATGGTGCAGTAACTTGTAAGCCAAGAAATCAACAGAAATAAAGTTACTCTTGAAGAAGAAGAAAAAAAAGTGAGGATGGGGCATCATGGGGAGCCTTGAACGTATGCCCCTTCTCAAAATAAAATGAAAAACAAACACAAATGATGAGTTTACAGTTAAGAAATGTCAGATAAAATAACACGAAATCAGAGAAGGAGACAAACCATAAGAGACTCTCAGCTCTAGGAAACAAACTGAGGGCTGCTGGTGGGGAGGGTGGTGGGGGGATGGGGTAATTGGGGGATGGGCATTAAGGAGGGCACTTGATGGAGCACCGGGTGTTATATAAGACTGATGAATCACTGATCGCTACCTCTGAAACTATCAATACACTATATGTTAAATAATTGATTTTAAATTAAAAAATAATTAAAAAAAAGAAATGTCAGAGCCTTGAGGAGGTAATTTTCCACATGTGAGACTCAGAGGCACAACAGTTAGGACCAACAACAGGAAAGGGAGCATAAAATTCAATACGTTGATTATGATTAAAGACATAAAATAAGAAATCGAAATACAAACCCTAAGAAAACAAACACCATAAACCCTCCTGGATCTGACAAAGAACCGAAGTTTCTAAGAAATGAGAAATGTAGTTGTTAGAACAAAGATCACAGTGAAGCCTCAACACGTGGGTTGAACAGCCTGAACACCGTAGAAGAGAGGATGAGTGAGCTGTGATAGGAGATTTCAAGGAGTACAGGGAGCTGAAATGATGAAAGAAATATGAAGAAGACGTTAGGAGACACAGACAATAGGATCAGAATATTCAGCATCTAATAGAGTTTCCAGAAAGAGTATGATCCAGAGAATAAGGTAGAGGTAATATCCGAAGATAGAATGACTAAGAGTTTTCTGGAATTGTTGTCAAGAAATGAGGAATCACTGTGAATCCTGAACATAATGAAAGATAGGTCCATGTAGATTTCTGCAGTAGAAATATGCAGAAAAATGTATAAAAAAGGATTTTCTCTCTCACAGATCCTCTCTGAAAGAATTGTTAACGATGTACTTGAAGAAGAAGAAACGTGTTTAGAGTAATGTAAGAAGT
The DNA here is from genome assembly GCF_017311325.1 of Ursus maritimus. Classification (NCBI taxonomy): domain Eukaryota; kingdom Metazoa; phylum Chordata; class Mammalia; order Carnivora; family Ursidae; genus Ursus; species Ursus maritimus. The sequence continues at coordinate 10,202,101 of NW_024424452.1, read as the reverse complement.
AATGAGGAACAAGGAGGGCGAGTGACCCAGGCGAGACCTTGGTGAAGGTCTTGGCTCAAAAAAGCAATGGTAAAAACTGGCAGAACTATCAAAAACAATCATTGCAGTACCCTGGAAGTTAACAAAACACAGCAATTTGAAAGGCATTTATTTGACAAAAACTCGAGAGCCTCATTAATAACGGTGGCGTCTGTGACATTTTATCTCCAGGCGACTCCCGTTTCCCACCCTGCACTCCAAAGGCCAGGACATGGTGGCCATGAAAACTGGCAGCCTCACTGCCGCTGGAGGGGCTGACCTGATTTGGAGCTCTGCAACAAAACAAAACAAAACAAAAACTCATGGTGAGAGGCGGTGTTGAAAATAATATCAATTAGTGGTTAACACATGGGGGAAGGCCAATGTCATGGCCGCCCAAGGCTTCAGTGCCGTTTGCGGCAAGGAAGTGACTAGCTGCAGTGTTGAGAAGGAGATCTAGGGCACAAGATAGCCATGGGGGAATTTGGGAAGCTCCAGCATATATAATCAAGAGTCGGACGCTCAACTGACTGAGGCACCCAGGCACCCCGAGACAGATCGCATTTAATCCTCCCCACCGAGGAGTTTCTAGCCCGCATTTGGGAAAAATGAGGCCCCGAGAGATAAAGTAGCTTGCTCTAGATCACGCAGCTAATACACGGCGGAGCTGATACCTAACTCTGGTGGGCATGACATGCGGAGAAACAGGAGAGCAGCCCAAGCATGGGAGAAACGCAGGAACTGGAAACTGTCGGAGGGGGCCCCGGTGCTGGATTTAGTAGACAAAGACTTTAAATCCGCTATTACAAATATGTTCAAAGAACTAAAGGAACACCTGTTTAAAGAATTAAAAGAAGTATGACAGTCACTCATCAAGTAGAGAATATCAAAAAAGAGGTACTGATTTTGGTTTTTCAGAACCACGAGAGAAAATTTCTGTTGTTGTAAGCCACCAAGTGTGTGACCACTTGTTACGTCGTCAAATAGTATTCCATTTGTGTGGATATACCACCTGTTCTTCTCTTCACCGGTTGATGGCTAGCTGGGTTATTTCCACTCTTTGGCTATTATGAATAACCGTGCCGTGAACATTTGTGTACAAGATTTTGTGTAAGAGGGGCACCGGGGTGGCTCAGTCGGTGAAGCATCTGCCTTCGGCTCGGGTCATGATCTCAGGGTCCCAGGATCGAGTCCCGCATTGGGTGCCCTGCTCAGTGGGGAGTCTGCTTCTCCCTCTCCTTCTGCCCCACTCATGTGTGCTGTCTCTCATTCACTCTCGCTTTCAAATAAATAAGTAAAATCTTAAAAAGAAAAAAAGATGTCGTGTAGACATGTTTTCACTTCATTCTGAGGAGCTGCCAAATTTTTTCCAAGGTGCCTGCACCATTTAGCATTCCAACCATCAGTGTATAAAGGGTCTTTTTTTTTACAACCTCACCAATGCTCGTTATTGCCTCTCTTCTTAATTATAGCCACCGTAGTGTGGGGATGAAGTGGTATTTCATTGCATTTTTTCTTCTTTAGATTTGTTTTTTTCTTTTTTTTTTTAAGATTTTATTTATTTATTTATTTGACAGAGATAGAGACAGCCAGCGAGAGAGGGAACACAAGCAGGGGGAGTGGGAGAGGAAGAAGCAGGCTCATAGCAGAGGAGCCTGATGTGGGGCTCGATCCCAGATCGCCGGGATCACGCCCTGAGCTGAAGGCAGCTGCTTAACCGCTGTGCCACCCAGGCGCCCCTAGATTTGTTTTTTTCTTAAGTAATCTTTACACCCAATGTGGGGCTCGAACTGGATCAAGAGTCACATGTTCTTCTGACCGAGCCATCCAGGTGCCCCATGTGGTGGTTTTTTTTTTTTAATTCGATATCTACCTTTAATGATAAATGTCCAAAGATATGTTATTATATGTAATATTTGGCTAGATTAACAGAGCAACAACAAATTTAAAAAAAGGTATGACCTATTTCTCTATATCCTACTGCCTACTGCCACCATCTTGGCTTAAGTCACCACTGCGTTTCTCATGGAATATCATAAAAGTCTCCTAATTGATCTCCCTGCCTGAAGTTTCCCTCTTTGCCAGTTTCTAACACATTCTCCACTTAGTAGTCCGAGTGGTTTTAGTAACTGGCACATTTGCTTATGTCATCATCCTGCTTAAAACCCTTCAGTTCAGGGGCACCTGGGTAGCGCAGTCGTTAAGCATCTGCCTTCGGCTCAGGGCGTGATCCTGGCGTTCCGGGATCGAGTCCCACATCGGGCTCCTCCGCTGGGAGCCTGCTTCTTCCTCTCTCACTCCCCTGCTGTGTTCCCTCTCTCGCTGGTTGTCTCTCTGTCGCATAAATAAATAAAAATCTTAAAAAAAAAAAAAACCCTTCAGTTCAAGGGCTCCTCATTGCTCTCGGCACACTCAGTTGCTTATCAAGGTTCACCAGGTGTTTTAGGATGCAGACTTCTCTCTCTCGTCTCTTCTCTTCCACCAGACAGAACAACCCTGCTTCAGAGGACGAGTCCTGCTCTCTCGTATCTAGGTCTTTGCCACTCTCTCTGTAGGACCACCTCCCTCTTTCATTTCATCTACACTCCTTTTAGGTTTCTTTTAGGTGTTTCCTCTGCTGAATCTGGGTTAGGGGTTCCTCCTTTACTGTGCTGTGGTCCTCTGGGCTCATTCCACCAGAGCTCTTGCCTATTTACCCTTCCTTCCTCCCTCCCTCCCTCTCCTTCCTTCCTCCCTCCCTTCTTCTCTTCTCTTCTTTCTTTTCTTTTTTTTCCTTCTTTCTTTCTTTCTTTCTTTCTTCCTTCCTTCCTTCCTTCCTTCCTTCCTTCCTTCCTTCCTTCCTTTCTTTCTTTCTTTCTTTCTTTCTTTCTTTCTTTCTTTCGATTGTATTTATTTTGGGAGAGAGAGAGAGTGTGTGAGCAGGGGTAGGGGCAGAGGGAGAAGGAGAGGGAGAGAGAATTCGAAGCAGACTCGGCGCTGAGCGAGGAGCCCCATGCCAGGCTTAATCCCAGGAACTGGAGATCATGATCTGAGCCAAAATCAAGCAATCAGATGCTTCATCGACTGAGCCACCCAGGTGCCCCACCCCCCTCATCTGTCCTTTGCAGTGGGAGATGGAAATTCACTTTAAAGAGAGGGATTGTTTCTAGTTCACTGTCTTGTTCTTGAACAGCATTTAAATCTTCCTAAAATGACAACAGTCACAACAGCTTTACGGATGACTTCTGCTAAACATTCGAGGAATGACACAAAAGTGTAATACATATGTTTCCAGAAAATAGAGAAAAAGGAAAAGGAACAGTACGCATGGATTCCATGAGGTTAGTATAACTCAATGCAAAACAAAGCAAGGACCACCAGATAAAGGCAGAAGACCATATTCTTCCAAATTTTGAGTGTGGGTATGGTAAAAAACATCTCCGCCTACCAAATACAACTGCATGCATAAAAATAAATACATTAGGGGCACCTGGGTGGCTCAGTCAGTGAAGCCTCTGCCTTTGGCTCAGGTCATGATCCCAGGGTCCTGGGATCAAGTCCCACATCGGGCTCCCTGCTCTTGGGGGAGTCTGCATCTCCCTCTCCGTCCGCTGCTGCTCTCTCTTTCTCTCTCTGTCAAATAAATAAATAAGTAAAATATTTTAAAAAATGAATACATTAGAGCAAAACTGGGCTTGTTCCAAGAATGCAAGGGTTGTTTTTTTTTTTTTAAAGAATGCAAGGTTTTTAACATGGAAAAAAATATTAATCTAATTCATGACATCATCAGTTTAAAGAAGAGACACCAGAGGCCCCTGGCTGGCTCACTGGGTGGAGCATGCGACTCTTGATCTCGGCGTCGTGAGTTCGAGCCCCATGTTGGGTGTGGAGGTTGCTTACAAATAAAATTAAAAAGTCAATCTTTAAAAAAGAAACACCACCTGAGCACCTCAGTAGATGAAACAAGGAATGTTCCATACTTTTCAAAATCTATTCATGCTCTGAACTCCTTTCAACTACTAGATGGAGGGGAACTGCTTTAATCTGATCGAGTATCTACTGACAAACTTTAATAAATTTAATTTTCAAAAGAGAAATATTGAAAGCACCCCTTTAAAATTGGGGACAAGAAAAGCATTCTCACTATTGCCACTTTAGTTCAACATTCTAACGGCAGCCCCAGCCAGTACAGAAAAGCCAGGAAAAGAAGCCAACGGTATTTGAATTGGAATAGGTTTTACCGGTTCAAAAAATAAAATAAAAGAAAAGAACTACATATGTGATCATCTACACTGAGGTTTCCCCTATTTATGGAAGACTTAATAATATTTGAAAAAATCACTTGAATTTGTTATTGGCATGTTTGAACTTCTTAAAGTAGACTCTTAGAGCTTTTCATGAGTAGTTTGGGGCCAGCCTCGGCAGGAAACGCAGCCCATTTTACGTCCGTAATTTCTCTGCCGTGTTAACTCAGCAGCTTACAAGGTGGAACGCAGTCTAAAAGACGGAAATTACATACATGTAAAAGCCATACTAATTTGTACAAAACAACCGGCTCTACCATAAACTGATGAAAAGACAGTAATTTGATTTCATGCTTAAATGGTTATTTTTGTAGTTGAAATGATCATCGAGGTGATATGGGCTTCCAACAATTGCCACATAGTTTTATTGTATTACAAAGTACTGAAAAAAAGAAGTATTGTATGGATTTGCCCAAATTCTGTAATCTGGAGAAGGAATCGCCTTCTTTAGATCTGTGTTTCCAGAAAGTCTCTCCGATTTAGAATGCTGTATTACAGGCTGATTATGTTCATTGAAAACCATTACTTATATTTTGCAGCACTCTCAGCTCCAGCAGAGGAACAGTTGTTCCCATCTTTTAGCATTTTCGATCTGCCTCACTTATAAAATTGCCATGTGTCAAAAATCACACTTCCGTAATTGCGAAAGCATGATATGTCAGATTATTTGAATGTAGTTGCGTTTTGAAGTAATTGTGGCCATGAAACCTTCTTTTTAAAAGGAGACTTGTGCATTCTATGACTTCTAAATCAATTCCAGCATAAATCCCAGGTCCTTAACGCTTTTAATAATACGGCTTGGGGGGACCAGTTGACTTATATTAACCCCTAAATGCCCTGCCGTGGTTTTTATTTATGGGAAATCCTTGTTTCTGATGACCGAAGGCCAGGTGCTATCTGGAAAACAACACAGTACGTGAGTTTTGTTTCATAGTTCTGTGCGTGTAATTAACAGCGGATAAATAGTATTTCTGATCCTGGCAATTGTGTACTCAGTATCTTGCTGAAAGGCTATTAGCTTTTGCCTCTATTTTATAATGCTTAATGTAAGCGACCAACTTGTCGGGTTTCCCAGGGAAGAGTTAATATATGCATGTGAACCGCAGAAATAGTATACGAAACTATTTGAAAATTAGTTTTTTCCCTTTAAAAGATTTTCTACGGGGCACCTGGGTGGCTCAGTCTGACTTTGGCTCAGGTCATGATCTCAGGGTCCTGGGATCGAACCCCATGTTGGGCTCTGCACTCAGTGGGGAGTCTGCTTCTTCCTCTCCCTCTGCCCCTCCCTCTGATTGTGCGCTCTCTCTCTTTCTCAAATAAATAAAATCTTCTTAAAAAAGGATTTTATTTATTTGAGAGAGAAAGATTTTATTTATTTGAGAGAGAGTGAGCAAGAGAGAGAGAACATGAGTAGGGGGTGGGGGAGAAGCAGCAGACTCCCCGCTGAGCAGGGAGCCCAATGTGGAGCTCGATCCCAGGACCCTGAGATCATGACCCAAGCCGAAGGCAGATGCTTACCCGACTGAGCCACCCAGGTGCCCAGTCATTTTAGTTCTTTTATCTGCCTTGACTCTGCCCTTGCTTGCATGGTATAGGGATCAGCCAGAGATTTGGGCAGACTTATACCAGAATCTGGGACTTCCCTGGATCTCTTCTTTTCACAATGCTCCTTTACTTTCCATCAGCTGTGTTTGTCCCAAATATTGTCTCCAGGTTCTCAAGTCAGAAAGAGTAATTTTAGGGGCACCTGGGTGGCGCAGTTGTTAAGTGTCTGCCTTCGGTTCAGGGCGTGATCCTGGCGTTCTGGGATCGAGCCCCACATTAGGCTCCTCCGCTATGAGCCTGCTTCTTCCTCTCCCACTCCCCCTGCCTGTGTTCCCTCTCTCGCTGGCTCTCTCTCTCTCTGTGTCAAATAAATAAATAAAATCTTTAAAAAACAAAAAAGAAAGAGTAATTTTAGATTGGATAGAGCACTTACTCTATGACACTGTCTTGACTTCAGACTGAAAGCTGTAAATATGGGAGACACATTGTACCGTCTTTTCTTACAATTTTTAACTCCTCTTCAGAACCTGCCTGTGTTCACCCTCCAGTGCCTTTGTGCTATTTATAAATATTTGTCTAGAGTTTTCGGTTGTTATCTGTGGCAATGTTGGGTTTGTTAAGTGCTTATTACTTGGCTATCCTGGAAGTGAACAAAATTTTCCAACTTCGATGAAAAACATTAATTCGTCGATTAAAAAAACTCCATGAAGCCCAAATTGGATACATGCACAGAAAATCACACCTAAGCAAATGAGAGTGAAGCTGCTGCAAACCAAAGGTAAAGAGAAATCTGAAAAAGAGACAAAGGAAAAAGATAGAACATGAAAGAGAACTAAGAGAAAAGAATAATGGCTAACACCTAATTAGAAATAGTGGAAGCCAGAAGACAATAGGAAGACGTGTATAAAGGCTGAAAATACAGCCTGTCAGCCTAGAATTCTATGCCCAGGGAAATAGCTTTCAAAAATGCAGGTAAGGGGCACCTGGGTGACTCAGTTGGTTAAGCACCTGACTCTTGATTTTGGCTTAAGTCATGGTCTCAGGGTCGTGATATCAGCCCCAAGTTGGGCTCCACACTAGGTGTTGAGTCTGCTTAAAATCCTCTCTCTCCCTTTCCCTCGCCCCTCGCTCACGTGCATGCTTTCTTTCTCTCTAAAAGAAGAAAAAATGAAGGTAAGATAAAGACTTTTACAATAAAAGTAAAGGAAATTTGTTTCTAGCAGACATGCACTCTGAAATTGTCATAGGCTGTTTATCAGAGGGGGAAATGATACCAGAGGGAAACTCAGATCTAAAGGAAGGGATGAAGAGTGCCACAAATTGTAACTATGTAGGTAAAAGGAAAGATTTTTTTTTTCTTTTCTTGATTTACTTAAGGAAATTGGTAAAGCAAAAAAATACTAACAATGTATGGTGAGGTTGCTAGCATATGTAGAAGTAAAACACACTGTAATAATTGTACAAAGGATGGGAAGGGGGAGGGGGGTTAGGTCGGTGGGAGGTCCTTATATTATGTGTGAAGTGATAAACATTAAGTCAAGGTAAACTGAGTTAAGCGTTAGTTTTGCAATTTCTAGATTAGTCAATAAAACATACAGAGAGTGGGGTGTCTGGGTGATGCCCAGTTGGTTGAGATCTGACTCTTGACTTTGACTTGGGTCATGATCTCGGGGTTGTGGGATTGAGCCCTGCATCGGCTCCATGCTGAGCATAGAGACTGCTTGGGATTCTCTCTCCCTCTCCCTCTGCCCCTCCCCCTGCTCATGTGCACGTGCTCTTTCTCTCTCTAAAAATAAATGAATAAAATATTTAAGAAAACAACAACAACATACAGAGAGGGATAATTAAAAAGCCAAAGAAGGACATAAAATGCAATTCTAAAAAAAACCCAGAAAGCTTAGTAAATCCAAAAAACGCAGAAAAAGAACACAGGAATGAAGATCAGATGGACAATTAAAAAACAAAAGCAATAACTATCACATTAATAATGATATTAAATGTAAGTGGATAAAATGTTACTGAAGGCAGGGTCTGAAAAGTTGGTTAACAAAAGAAGAGCAAATCATATGCTGTTTGCAAGAAATGCAGTTTAAATGTAAAGACACAGGTTGAAAGTAAAAGCACACAAAAAGATACACCATGTAACCACCAACCCTAAGAAAGGTGGAAATGGCTATATTAATATCAGAGATAAAGGATATTTTATGATGATAAAAGGGTCAATTCATTAAGACACAGCTATCCTAAATCTGTAGGCACCCAATAACAGAGCTCCAAAATCTAAGAAGCAGGGAAAGGGTAACTTTTCAACAAATGGATTAAGGACTCAAACCCAGAATATCTAAAGAACACTTAAAACTCAATAACATAAAGAACAAAACCAATAGAAAAGGGCAAACATTTGAACAGGTACTTGGCCAAATGAAATATATGGGTGGCAAAAAGCAAATAAGAAGATGCTCAAGGGGCGCCTGGGTGACTCAGCCATTAAGCGTCTGCCTTTGACTGAGGTCATGATCCCAGGGTTCTGGGACCGAGCCCCGCATCGGGCTTCCTGCTCGGCGGGAAGCCTGCTTCTCCCTCTCACACTCCCCTTGCTTGTGTTCCCTGTCTCGCTGTCTCTCTGTGTCAAAATAAATAAATAAAATCTTAAAAAAAAAAGAAGATGCTCAAAGTAACTGGTCACTGGAGCAATGTATATTAAATTCACAATGAGATGCCAATGACTAGAGTTAGAAAGACCGATGATACCCACTGCCATTGAAGATGCGGAGAAACGAGAACTCTCAGACGTTGCTGGTGGAAGTGAACAAGGGTACAGCCATTTTGGTAGTTTCTTATAAAGTTAAGCGCACACTTAACCACAGGACCCAGCAATTCCACTCCTGGGGATTTATTCAAGAGAAATGAGAACATATGTCCTTATAATGACTCGTATATGAATGTGTAATAGCCAAAGCCCAGGAACAACCACCATGTCCACTAACAGAAGAATGCAAAAAAAAAAAAAATAGTACAAATGGGATACAAATAAACAATGCAAAGAATAAAATACAACTGGGCTCAACAGCATGGATACACCTGGAAAGAATTAAGTTGAACAAAAGAGGCCAGGCATAAAAGAGTACATGCTGGCTGCTTTCCTTCGTTTGAAGTTCAAGAACTAGCAAATGTGTTCTAGGGTGATAGAAATCGTAACAATGGTTGCCTCTGGGGTGGTAATGGTGGGGATCGATAGGAAAAGCCCCAAGGGAACTTTCTGGAGCTATAGAAATGTTCTCTATCTTGATTGGCATGGTGGCTATGTGGGTGTATACATTTATTATACTTGTATTCTTCAAATTGGGCACTTACGATTTGTGCGTGTCACTGTGTGTAAATTTTACCTAAGAATTCTCTTGGAGTTTTTTCCCCCATATTTTATATTTTAGGCTTATTTGGTCTCTCCCCACCGCCCCCACTGGAATTCTAGGGAGAATAATCTGGGGCACTTGGCGTGGTTCAGTTGGTTAAGCATCTGACTCTTGATTTCAGCTCAGGTCATGATCTCGGGGTCCTGGGATTGAGTCCCGCCTCGGGCTCCATGGTCAGCAGGGAGTCTGCTTGAGGATTTCTGTCTCCCTCTGCCCCTCCCGTGCTCTCTTTCTCTCTCAAATAAATAAATAAATCTTAAAACAAAATCTTAGGTATAAAATATGTGTTGTCCGTCAGCTGCACAAGTGCAGACATTGGGTGTTACAAAGCGGTTTCTGATAAAGGAGTAAATTGAGAGCATTCACAAAAGTATCATTTCTGCATTCCCGCCTGACATGAGAGTACGCAAATGTACAATCCTCTTCTAGAAGTGCGGCTTGTTTGAATGAGTCTTTTTTTTTTTTTAAAGATTTTATTTATTTATTTGACAGAGATAGAGACAGCCAGCGAGAGAGGGAACACAAGCAGGGGGAGTGGGAGAGGAAGAAGCAGGCTCCCAGCAGAGGAGCCCGATGTGGGGCTCGACCCCACAACGCCGGGATCACGCCCTGAGCCGAAGGCAGACGCTTAACCGCTGTGCCACCCAGGCGCCCCTTGAATGAGTCTTTTAAGACCTGCAGACTGCAGGGTTTTTTGCTATATTCTGTGACCTCTAACCAGTAATCCCCAAAAGTCGGCATTCTAGTCTTTTAATAACTTGTTGCCTTTGTAATGATGGTTAATTTAATGTATATACTTCTGATGTATATAAAAGAATATAAATAATTAAGGTTCTTTTTGTTAAGTCAGGACAGTGTCATTGGCACTTTTTCCCTTTCCCTACCTGCAAAAAATTAATACAACTCCAAATCTATTGGATTTCTTATTCAAACAGAGGGTTGTGAAGTCTGAGTCTTATTGAAATTTCCAGTGCTAAGGAGTGGAAGTAGAAGGGGTGTGATGGACTTGTTTGATGGAGTGGACAAGAGGTTAATGAAGACAGAGAGTAAATGTTGAATGATGTAATTACTGAATGAATAGTTCAGCTGTTCATCCTGAAGGTAAGACGGCAGCTGAGAGTCCTACATCTTGCAAGTTCAGTTACACAGTATCATTAGTTTATCCAGCGAGTATTTCAACCCCACTCCTGGTACCAAGTACTATAGCAATCAGGGACCAGTCAAGGATAAGGGAAACCAAAACCTATAATTTACCAGGGCTAAGAGCTCTAAGTGGTGTTCAGGACCCTAAGGAAAGGGTGCCCTTGGGTGGTGCCCAGACTATGGAGGAGGTGGTACGTCCGAGTGGTGCTCGGACCACTAAAGAGAGAGCTGGGGGCAGCTTGGGCTATGCATCCTGCAAGCGGTTGGGGGCAGAAGCCAAATGGTTGCTGCTATTTGAGAAATACAGACAACCCCTGGAAAACTGGAAGGAAGTCCTTTCTCCTCTTTCTCCATTTTCCAGGGTCCCTTTAGTGCTTCCCATTGTCAGAAGTGAGAAGGAAACCAGCAGGAAAGAGAAACGGACCTTCAAAGGTGGGACTGAGATTGATTTGGTTAGATTTTTTACCTTGAACTCAGAGCATCTTGCCAATTTATTTATTTATTTTTTTTTT
>NW_024424452.1:10149793-10191177 GCF_017311325.1 Ursus maritimus | reverse complement strand
TTCTATATTTGGATCTACCTCATTCTTTTATTTCACTATTCTTCTGTTGGCGGACCTTTTTTTTTTTAAAGATTTTATTTATTTATTTGACAGAGATAGAGACAGCCAGCGAGAGAGGGAACACAAGCAGGGGGAGTGGGAGAGGAAGAAGCAGGCTCCCAGCAGAGGAGCCCGATGTGGGGCTCGACCCCACAACGCCGGGATCACGCCCTGAGCCGAAGGCAGACGCTTAACCGCTGTGCCACCCAGGCGCCCCTTGAATGAGTCTTTTAAGACCTGCAGACTGCAGGGTTTTTTGCTATATTCTGTGACCTCTAACCAGTAATCCCCAAAAGTCGGCATTCTAGTCTTTTAATAACTTGTTGCCTTTGTAATGATGGTTAATTTAATGTATATACTTCTGATGTATATAAAAGAATATAAATAATTAAGGTTCTTTTTGTTAAGTCAGGACAGTGTCATTGGCACTTTTTCCCTTTCCCTACCTGCAAAAAATTAATACAACTCCAAATCTATTGGATTTCTTATTCAAACAGAGGGTTGTGAAGTCTGAGTCTTATTGAAATTTCCAGTGCTAAGGAGTGGAAGTAGAAGGGGTGTGATGGACTTGTTTGATGGAGTGGACAAGAGGTTAATGAAGACAGAGAGTAAATGTTGAATGATGTAATTACTGAATGAATAGTTCAGCTGTTCATCCTGAAGGTAAGACGGCAGCTGAGAGTCCTACATCTTGCAAGTTCAGTTACACAGTATCATTAGTTTATCCAGCGAGTATTTCAACCCCACTCCTGGTACCAAGTACTATAGCAATCAGGGACCAGTCAAGGATAAGGGAAACCAAAACCTATAATTTACCAGGGCTAAGAGCTCTAAGTGGTGTTCAGGACCCTAAGGAAAGGGTGCCCTTGGGTGGTGCCCAGACTATGGAGGAGGTGGTACGTCCGAGTGGTGCTCGGACCACTAAAGAGAGAGCTGGGGGCAGCTTGGGCTATGCATCCTGCAAGCGGTTGGGGGCAGAAGCCAAATGGTTGCTGCTATTTGAGAAATACAGACAACCCCTGGAAAACTGGAAGGAAGTCCTTTCTCCTCTTTCTCCATTTTCCAGGGTCCCTTTAGTGCTTCCCATTGTCAGAAGTGAGAAGGAAACCAGCAGGAAAGAGAAACGGACCTTCAAAGGTGGGACTGAGATTGATTTGGTTAGATTTTTTACCTTGAACTCAGAGCATCTTGCCAATTTATTTATTTATTTTTTTTTTAAAAGATTTTATTTATTTATTTGACAGAGATAGAGACAGGAAACACAAGCAGGGGGAGTGGGAGAGGAAGAAGCAGGCTCATAGCGGAGGAACCTGATGTGGGGCTCGATCCCGTAACGCCAGGATCACGCCCTGAGCCGAAGGCAGACGCTTAACTGCTGTGCCACCCAGGTGCCCCCATCTTGCCAATTTAAATGGGATTCTGGTATCTGCTGGCATAAAGAGACCATAAAGAGACTGGATAATCTAATTACGCAATGAATTAGATAACCCAGTTAGATAACCCAACACGGTGTGGAAACAAATGGCTAAGGAAAACCATTGGGAAAGGAAAGGATTAACATGGGGCTTTAACTTCTCAGCTCAAGTCATGGTCAGAGAACCAGACAGGTTTTGGTGGCTGTATCAGCTATCTATTGCTGTGTAACAAATTACTCTAGAATTTAGTGGTTTAACATAATAAACATTTCTCTCTCACAGTTTCTGAGGGCCTGGAATTCAGGAGTGGCTTATCTGGACGGTTCCGGCTCTGGGTCTCTCCTAAGTTTGCAGTCACGAGACTGGCTGGGGTCACATCAGCCGAGGGCTTGACTAGGCTGGAGGATCCATTCAAAGGTACTATTTCATATGGCTGGAAAGAGGGTGTGATGTCGGGTTTTCCTTTAGTTCTACTTTTTGCTTCATGTATTTCAAGACAATGTTTTTAGGTGTATACGCATTTTATTTGAAGAGGGGGGACAGAAGGGACAGAGAAGCCCTAAGCAGACTCTGTGCTCAGTGCAGAGCCTGATGTGGAGACATAGAGCCCTCGGTGCCCGTCTTGTGGTGCGGAGCTGGTTGTGGGGCTTGATCTCACGACCCTGAGATCACAACTTGAGCTAAAACCAAGAGTTGGTCGCTTCACCTACCATGCCACCCAGGTACCCATAGGTGTACGCATTTAGAGAGTTATGCCCTTTTGGTTAGTTGGCTCTTTTTTAAATGTAAATTGCTCTTTATTCCTAATCATTTTCATGGTTCTTTTTTTTTTTTTTCATTTTCACAGTTCTTTAGACGACTTTGGTATTAATTGAAGTGAATCAAATCTAAATATAGCCAAGCCGGCTTAGAAAAATTAGTGTTTGTGTGGTATATCTTTTTCCATCCTTTTACTTTTACCCTACTGCATCATTATATTTCAAGTTTGTTTCTTGTAAACAGCATACAAATTTTAAAAAAATCCAATTTGACTGTCTCTCTCTTTTTTGGTAGGAACAATTTATATATTATAGAATTCTTTGACTGTCACACTGTTTGCAAATATTTTCTCCTGGCTTGCCATCTGCTCTGGTTAGATTTTTTAAAAACTATTATTTAAAAACTTTACGTAGAGTAAAATTGACTTCTTTTTCTGCGTACAGCTCAATGTGTGTGTTTTTAAAAGTAAACTCTGCCCCTAATGTGGGGCTCAAACTCATGACCCTGAGATTAAGCATCACATGCTCTACCGACTGAACCAGCCAGGCGCCCCCAGCTCTGTGTGTTTTTAACACATTTAGAGTCATAGAACCACCACCACAATTAGGACACAAAACAGTTGAATCGTCCTCAAAAGACTTCCTCTTGCTGCCCCTTGTAGTCAGATCCTTGCTTCACCTTCATCCCTGGCCCGTATTGATTTCCATCCTTACTGTCTTCTCTAGAAAGTCATGCTGTATGTCACCTTCTGAGACTGGCGTTTTCACTTCAGCATAGTGCTTGTGAGATGTAGCCGTGTTACTGCGTGTACCAACGGCACTCTGGTCATTTTCTTGTTAAAGGGAAGTTGGGGTGTTACCAGATTTGGCGGTTATGAATAGAGCTTTTGGAAACATCCAAATGACAGGGTGTGTGTGAACATAACTTTTAATTTCTCTAGGGTGAACACCTGGGAGTGGGATTGCAGCGTTGCATGGGAAGTATATGGTAAGCGGATGTTTAACTTTGTGGGAATACAGAGTGACCACGTTATTTGGCCTTCTTGCTACGAAAATGCGAGAGTTCCTGTTGCTTCACATAGTCACCGACACGTGGTATTGTCAGTTCTAAAGAACCTAGGCATTCTAAAGGCACCCTGTACACATTTACTTCTTGTCCACTCCCTTGTCTTCCTGCAATGACCAGGACTTCCAGAACAATAGTGCAGAGGAGTGATGAGGCTGGATGGACCTCTCTGCCTTTTACCTGATTTCAGGAAGAAAGCCCGCATTCTTTCACCATTAAGTATAATGTTAACTGTGGGTTTTTCTGTAGCCTTTAATCAATTTAAAGATGTTACCTTCTATTTTTGATTTGCTGAGATTTTTTTTTTTTAAACCAGGAATGGGGGTGACTGGGTGGCTTAGTCAGTTAAACGTCTGCCTTCGGCTCAGGTCATTATCCCAGGGTTCTGGGATCAAGCCCTGCATCAGGCTTCCTGCACAGCAGGAAGCCTGCTTCTCCCTCTCTCTCTGCCCCTCCCCCCTTGCTGGTGTGTGCACCATCAGATAAATAAAATCTTAAAAAAAAAAACAAACAGGAATGGATGTTGAATTTTTGTCAGATGCTTTCAGGATCATTTGATATCTTCTAATATTACGATGATTTTAAAAACTGCGATCTAATTCACACACCTTATCATTGACCATTTTAAGTGTATAATTCAGTGCTTTTTAGTATGTTTGCAGGGCTGTGCAACCATCACCACTATCTAATTCTGGAACATCTTCATCCCCCACATAAACGCCATACCCGTTCGCAGTCCCTCCCCATCCTCTCTCCCCACCGTGAATCGACTTCCTGTCCCCATGGATTTGCCTGTTCCGACACTTCATGTATACAGGATCAACATGGGACCTCTTCTGTCTGGCTTCCTTCTCTCAGCCTCGTGTTCTCATCCTCGTTGCAGCGTGCGTTAGTTCTTCATTCCTTGAGAAGGCAGAGTAATACTCCACTGTGTGGAGCTGGCAGATTTGTTCACATACTCATCCACAGGCGCACGTGTGGGTCGTTTCCACTTGTTGGCTCCTGTGAACACCCATGTGCGAGTTTCCGCGTGTACGTATGTTCTCATTTCTCCAGGTCATTCATGTACCCGAGAGTAGAACTGCAGAATCAAATCTGTGTTTAACATTTCGAGGAACCGCCGAATTGCTGTGCACGGTAGCTGCGGTATTTTTATATTCACACCAGCATGGTTTCCAATTTCTCCACATCCTCTCCCACACTCATTTTCTATCTTTCAAAAGATTATGGCCATCCTGGTAGGTGTGAGGTGGTGTCTGGCCGTGGTTTTTCCATGGATCGATTAAAACACTGGACCACTAGTGTATTCCCGGCATAAAGCCTACGTGGTCATAGTATATTGATTTTAGACATTTCTTTGCTAATACTTTGCTGAAGATTTTTGCTTTTATATTCCTGGATGCGATTGGTGTGAAATTGTTCTGTCCTTATCCTGCATCTGATTCTGGTGTCAGGGTAGCTCTGAGCTCGTAAGATGAATTAAGGAATGCTCCCTTCTCTTCTATTTTCTGGAAGAACTTGTGTAGAAATGGTGGCTTTCCTCCTTTAAATTTGCCATCAACACCTTCTGGGCCTGAACTTTTCTTTCTGTGAGCGTTTTGAAGGATAAATTCAGTTCACTTGGTAAATAAATGGTCACATTTTCTCATTCTTCTTCGGTGAGTTTTGGTTGGTTGTCCCTTTTAAGCCATCCGTCCATGGACCTCATCAACATTCAAACTTCTCGGGCGCCTGGGTGGCTCAGCCATTAAGCGTCTGCCTTCGGCTCAGGACATGATCCCAGGGTCCTGGGATCGAGCCCCGCATCAGGCTCCCTGCTTGGTGGGAAGCCTGCTTCTCCCTCTCACACTCCCCCTGCTTGTGTTCCCTCTCTCGCTCTGTCAGATAAATAAATAAAATCTTAAAAAAAAAAAAACATTTAAAACTTCTGTGCACCAAAGGACGCTATCAAGAGAGTGATGAAAATGTTCTAAAACTGTGGTGATGGTCGCACAGCTCTGTGAAGACATTAGAAACTATTTTACGTTATAAGTAGGTGACTTGCATGTGAATTGTATCTTGTTTTAAGTGTTAAAAAATCGATTATGACATCGGAGCCAGTTTTGGAAGTGAGGACCGCAGCAGCTCTGGGTATTTTCTTCTTGTGTGTCCATCGACGAACCCCCCCGCCTTCCCTTATTTGACGTAAATGTATTGACGAGGATGGCGAGCTTCACTGTTTAAGTTACACACACTCAAGGGGAATCCGAGTGGTGGATATGGGGACTCCAGCATGTGTCTGTGCACAAAGGATCCCTGCTCCTCGTGGTGGGGGGAAGCATGAAGTTGTTAGAGTCATATGGAAATTGAAAGAGTGGAACGATGTGTACGGGTGACGAGTAGCCAGCGGGGCGGGCTGTGGTTACTGTGTGTCCGCCCCAAACCCACTCCGTTCTCTGTGATTCTGTCGCTAGACCACTGAAAACTACCTTTCCCAGGCTTCCCTGGCAGCTGGTTTCCTGTTAAGGTCAGCCTGCTATTAGGGGCCAGCTGGGGGGGACCTGGAAGTGAAACAAGGGAAGGCCTTTCTTGTGCTCTTCCGCACGCATCAGCAGCGGCAGGTTTTGGCTCCAGCGATGACCATTTTTGCACCCACCTTCTGAGAAGTTCCAGCATCAACTGCTTAGAATCCCACCCTTCCCCACAACACACATCAAAGATATAAGCACTGCAGGGGTGCCTGGGTGGCTCATCGGGTAAGCATCAGACTCTTGATTTTGGCTCAGGTCATGATCTCAGGGTCGAGAGATCGAGCACCGTGTTGAGCTCCAAGCTGGGTGTGGAGCCCGCTTAAGATTCTCTCTCCCTCTGCCCCTCTGCTGCTTGGGCGCTTTCTCTCAAAAAAATTATTTTTTTAAAGGTTATTTATTTGAAAGAGAGAGAGCACGAGTTGGGGGTAGGGGCAGAGAGAGAGGGAGAAGCAGACTCCCTGCTGAGCAGGGAGCCCGCCATGCAGGCTCAATCGCAGGCCCCTGGGATCATGACCTGAACCGAAGGCAGACGCTTAACCGAGCCACCCAGGTAACCCTCAAAAAAAAAAAAAAACTTTAAAAATCCAAGCACTGGTCTCACAGGGCTCCTCCCTCCAAGGTCCTCGCCAGCTTCCAAGATGACCCCCAGTGATCCCTCTGGTACAGGTGTTCGTGGCCCTGCGTTGTCCCCTCCCACACTGAATCAGCGTTGGCCCATGTGACCAGTGGAATATGGTGGAAGTAATGCTGTGACTTCTGAGATTAGGTCATAAAAGGCAGTGAGGTTCTGCTTGGCTCTCTTGGGATGCTCGCTCTAGAGGATGCCACAGGGGCGCCCGAGGAGCCCTGTGGAGAGGCCCTGACAGGCACGGAGGCCTCTGGTCAGCCACCAGTGTCAACCTGCAGCCACGTGAGGAAGCCCCATTACAAGGGTCCTTGGAAGCGGACCCTCCAGCTCCACTCACGTTGTCAGAGGATTGCAGCCCAGACAGTACGTGACTACCACTTCAGGAGAGACCCCTGACCAAAACTATTCACCCAAGCTGCTCCCAAATTCTTGACAGAGTTCAGCCACAAGCCATCACTGTTCTTTCAAGCCATCGAGTTTAAGAGGTGATTCAATACGCCAACACCAGATAGCTAAAGTAACCCCCCCCTTTCCCTAAATGCCCCTGCTGGGGGCGCGTAGCTGCTTCCCAAAGTTCACCATCTCTGGGTTATCCCACTATCCACTTTTTACCCTTGCACTGTCTTTCAACCGCTGCGTCAACAGTCCCCTGTATCAAACGCCCTCTAGTTGAGCTATTGTGATCTGTTTTCCTGACTGGATCCCTGAGAGTTTTAGAAAGAAGAGAACGTTTGTTATTACATGAGAGCAATGCATTCCCTAGTATCTCCTCCTCCCCGCTCCCAAACCCAGCTTTGGAGAAGTCTCCACTCGAGTGGCCTGCCCCCTGGGCTTCTAGTCACAAAGAGCCGCTCTCGTTCCTGGTTCCTCGGGGCCCCAGACACGCATGGCAACGGGGAATCTGGGTGGGGAGTATGGAATTTATTTTATTGTTCTGAGTCTGGGTTTTTGTTCCTTAGACATCACGATTCCTGGACGGAGGGGACGCGTCCCACCTCCCGGACTCGTAGTCCCACGGGCCTGTCTGGGTTGTTTTCCAGGTTCAAAGTGCACTGAGAAGGCTTCACAGTTTTAATACTTCCTAGATGCTCAACTGAGGCAAAGTGACAAAATGGCCCCCCCACCCCCGCCCGCCAGAAAAATAAAACCCCAAGCCCCCCAACAGCAGCTGCTGCAGCCGTATGAAAAAATAATACAAATTCTTCTTAAAAAATAGATTACACAGAAAGAACCCAGAGGACAGAGGGCCATGGGGCGGGGCGGGGAGCCTGGGGAGAAGCCCGGGAGGGGTACTGAGATGAACTGCGGGGGTTGGGATGCTGGTGGACACGTGCCTCGTCCGCTCTGCCCAGCGTCCCTCTGTGGCTCCGCCCGGCAGCTCTGACCCAGGGACCCGACTCCCCCCTCCCCCAGCGGACCCTCCCTTCACCCTGAGGCCTGGTACCTGCTTCTCACTAAAGTGGCTTCAAGAAAGAAATGGAGAGACCCAAAGCAAGAGAGGCCTGCGGCCGAGCTACCGGGGACTTCCATCCTACAGGGGCAGACCTCTCTGTGTTTGGGGGTTTGGATAATTACCAATACCTGCGGCTACCGAGACACCCCCCCAGGGGGTGAGGCCCCCCAGCCACGCGGCCTCTCCCTCACTCTGCGGCCTCCCCTACGTACCCAGCCGTTACCAGGCCTGGTCTGAGACTGTCTCCAGCCCAGCCTCAGAGGAGCTGCAGACAGGTGGGTGTGCACAGGACGGCTGGGGGGGGCGGGGTGCAGGATGGCGCGGGACTCACGCGGGCCCTCCAGCTCATGCAAGGAGAAGCGGGAGGGGGCGGCCCCACCAAGACAGAGGTAAGGCAGGGCGAGGTGACGGTGTGTGCAGCCAGGCCAGCTCTGGGGCCAGGGGCAGAGACGGGGCAGGGGCCACGGCCCGCAGGGGAGAAGAAGGCAAGTCAGGGCCTGGCACCAGGTAGGAGTCTGGGTGCCTCCCGCCCAGCGGAGGCCTCCACACCCGGCCACGACGTGCAGAGGAGTGTGGCGCCGGCGGTGGGGCCGGAGGCAGCTGGGTGGGCTGGGCTCAGTCGGGGACCTCGGGGTGAGCAGGCAGTCCGCTCTCGCCACGCCGGTAGGTCTCCCAGAAGCCCCTGTCCAGCTGCTCCAGCTGCGGGCCCAGTGGCAGGTGGCCGGCCAAGTGCATGCGGAGGGTCTCCAGCCATTGCTCCAGCTTCACGAAGGAGGGCCTGGGGTGACAGGGGGGTGGGGTGGTGGGTTCTGCTCCACAGGGGACCGGCCCCACCTCTAGGGCTGCTCCCAGCAGAGCCCCAACCGCACTTACCTCTTCTCAGGGTCCAGATCACAGCAGCGCACGGTGATGGGAAAAAAGCTCGGCGGGCAGTTTGGGGGGCAGTAACGGTCCAGGAAGCCTCGCACATTGAGGCCAAAGTCCATGGTGCGGGGCAGGTAGTCAGGGTCCGCATTCACCCGCCCAATGATCTGTCCCGCACAAGGCGCAGCAGTTAGCCAGGGTGGTGGGGGGTAGGGAGTCCCTGGGGCTGGGCACCACTTGGTCTGGTACCTGCCCGGCCAACACGCCCCCTGGGGGGTGCAGGCTGCTGTGGGCAGCCCCGTTCCCAGGAGCTCCCCCCGCCCGCCCCCCAGCCTGGGGCCCCTGCAGACTTCCACCTGCAGCCCAGCAGTGCAGGGAGTGGACGGGAGCCACCAAGCCTCATGCCAACTGCCGCCCGCCCCTGGACCTACCTCGCACAGGACGATTCCAAAGGAAAACACATCTACCTTCTCGTCATAGCTGCGGCCTAGGCGGAGAGATCAGCTGTCAGCAGGTGAGGCTAGCTCAGGGGCCGCCCGGCTGGGGCCAGGAGGCAGAGGCTAGCAACCTCCGTGGGACCAGGGCTTAGGCTCTGCCCCCTTACTCCCCCCCGCCCCAACCAGGTCTGAGCAAACTTTGGGAGATGAGGAGAGCCCTGGGCAGGGGGTTCTAGGCCCGACTCGGCCACTGACCAGCTGAGACTCTAGGCAAGTCAAGGACCATGTGGCGGCCTTGAAAATTATCCATGTAAAACCCCTGGGATGTGTGACATTACTTTATCGGGAAAAACGTCTCTGCCAATATGATCGCTAAGGATCTTGAGATGAGGGAATCCTGGATTATCTGGGTGGGCTCTAAGCACCATTAGAAGTGTCCTAAGGGAGACCGAGGAGGAGAAGACACAGGAGAGGGGGCAGGGGCCACGACCCCAGGACAGCCACCAGCAGCTAGAAGCAGCAAGCAGTGGGTGATCTCCCCTCAGATCCCTGCAGGGAGCACAGCTCTCCGGACTTCCGACTTCTGGCTTCCAGAACCATGAGAGAGTAAGTTTCTGCTGTTTTAAATGGTCCAGTTGGTGGAAATCTGTGGACGGTGGCCCCAAGGACAGGCAAAGGCTCGGAGCCTCGAGCTCTTCAGCTCTGACACGGGGAATGAGACCATCTACTGCAGGACACTGAAAACCACCCGTACGGCCACTCTCACGTGTCAGATTCTGACTGGTTTACAAACTAGCTGATCCTCACAGCCCCCCCTGAAGGTAGGGAGTGAGGCCCATGTTGCAGGTTAAGTCGCCGGGGTGGGATGTGGGCGGCTACGTTAACTCCGGGCGGTGCTGGCGCCGAGATGCCCCCGGCCCTGCCTGCCCTGACCCCATTGTGCACCTGCCTGGGCGGGGGCTTTATAGCGCACCACGCAGCCATACGTGGGTCACCGGGTGACGGGCCTGATAAAAAAGAAACGAAGTGGGAGAGAGGCCCCAAGTGGGCCAGGCTGTCCACCACCTACTCACTGGGCCCCATAAAGATGTCGCCCTGCATGGAACTTGCCAGTGTGATTAAGTCAAGATCTGGGGATGGGCAGAGGATGATATGACCACAAAGGTCCTTATGAGGGAGGCAGGCACGGAAGGAGACCTGACAACGGACACAGAGGTCCAAGAAGGTGCCAGGGTCCTAGCCTTCGTCAGAGGACGGGGCCTCGGGCCAACGAACGGAGGCAGCCTTTAGAGGCTAGAAGGGAAATGGGTTCTGCCCTCAAGCCTGCAGAAGGAACCCAGCCCAGCCGATACCTGACTTCCCAATCCCAGGACTAGATAATAATTTGGTGTTTAAGCCAAGTGGGTGGTGATTTGTTACAGTGGGACAGGAAAAGGAGGCACAGGACCCAAGGAGGGAGCCGAGGCGGAGGAGGCGGAGGCCAGGGACTTGGGGGCCGCAGACCGGCCTGGGAGCCCTGGGCCCGGGTGGATGGGACGGGCGGGCGGCCCACTCACCATTGATCATCTCGGGCGCCATCCAGTAGGGGTTGCCCACCACCGTGTAGCGCTTTTTGCGGTCTGCCTTCTTGAGGCTTCGCAGGTCTTCAGGCTGTGTCTTTTCTTCCACCATGAGCCGGGCCAGCCCGAAGTCGGCCACCACCACGTTCTTGTTCTGGGGTGACGAGGAAGCAGGGCCGCACTGAGACCAGCTCCTGGCACCACCTGCCCACCCCACGCGTAGTCGGGACCGATCCGCAGACAGCTCCAAGGACACGCCTCAGACACCCTGGGGCCTGGGCTGCCGGGGCGCCCGGCTGTGCAAGGGAGGTAGCGATTCTCATTTAAGACCCAGGTCCTCCGCTTGACCCGGGAAAGCTCTGTCTGTCACTCCTCCCTCCAACAATCTGGGGACGTGCATGTTAATTTCATCCCCACTTTACACACGATAATGCTCAGGCCCAGAAAGGTTAAGAGTGTTGCCCAAGGCCATCCAGCTGGTCAGCTCCACTGTTCTAGGTCTGCAGGAGCCCTTCTAGGCCTGTAGCCCTGTGGAGTGGAGAGGCTGACTGCTGTGTCTACCCGGCAAGATGGGAAAATCGGGGAGGGTGCCCCCCTGAAGGACAGGGGGCAGGCAGGAGCCCTGGGGCACTGGTGCCAAGTCCGGGGGCTGGGGAGGTCCTCTAGCAGACCCTACATGCCAGCCCCAGGATTGGCCACGGTGCCGGGAGACCGAGGAGTGGGCACAGAGGCGGAGACGGCAGGGCCCCAGCCGGGCGGGGCTTAGGACCAGGCTCACTTCGTAGGGAAGGACTCTGTCACTTCTGGGAGTGACACCAATGTGACAGGTACCTAGAGAAAACTGTACAAAGACAGCAGACAGGGGAGGCGCTGAGCACGCGCAGGGTCCACCAGGATCGTTCAAGTGCTGATTCCTGCCCCATTCTGCTGAGGGTGTCCACTTTTGAAGAGTCCCCCCAGACCCTGCTATGGGAGACCAGTAAGGGTGACCGCCAGATTCTTGGAGGCCCCAAATGGTAGGCAGAAGTTTTGGTTTGTGCATAGATGGATTCTGGGGGTTGGGGGGGGCGGCTCACAACTCTTATCAGATTCTCAAGGGATGCCCCCTGCTGCTGGGTAGAAGCTACGAGAGGCCACCCTGTCCCGGCCCTGCACACCACGCTGGCTCAGCCTTGCAGTGACGCTCATCGCCAGCAGGGGCAGTGTGAGCAGGCTCGGGGAGGCCGGTGGCTCCACCCTCGCCCACCTGTCTGTGCTCACCGCCCACTGCTTTCCGAGCCCAGGTGCCCCCAGAACCTCCTGAAAATTCCCAGTGGGCTGAGACACCCGCCCCCACCCCCAACCCCGCCAACTCTAAAGTGACCAACTCATTGCTTCCTGAATGTCATGCTGCAGGGCCTAAAACCCTTCTTGTACTGAATTCATTTGGCAAATGCCTGCCTGGAGAACTTCTTCCTCCACGCCCGGATCTCAACCTGCCCGTGGTGCGATCAATGGTCTCCTTCTCCAAATTCATGTCCACTTAGAATCTCAAAGTGACTCTATTTGGAGACAGGACTTTTGCCGATGCTACCAGTTCAGATGAGGTTATACTACATCAAGGCGGGTCCCAAATCCAGTGCCTGCTGTCTTTGTAAGAGGACACACAGTGGGAAGCCTCAGGCAGTGGATGCCGGCCGAGGAACGCCAAGGAGTGCCAGCGGCCTCCAGAGGCTGGGAGAGAAGCACGGGACAGATTCTCCCTCAGAGCCTCTAGAAGGAGCCAACCTTGTCAACACCTTGGTTCAGGACCTTTTGCTTCCTGAACCCTGTGAATGCATTTCGGTCGTTCCAACCCTTCCAGTCCATGGTTCTCTGTGATGGCAGCCCCAGGAAACGAGTGCGCCACCTCTCCAGCTGGGCATGGCCAGTCATCCCCTGCTGTCTCCTGTGGACAGCCCTCCGTCCCCACCCTTCAGACCCTGGGCTCCCTGCCCCCCTCCCCACTACCCTCACTTCCCCTTGACCATGCCCACCCCCACGCCCAGGCCCCCCTCCGGACCTGCAGTTGTTCCTGCTGCGTGCTGCAGGCCTGGCCACTCTGCCGTGGGCTGTTCTGGCAATGCCACGCTCACGAGCTGTCACACATTACCCATCGCTTTCTCCTGTACCCATTTATCAGAGCCTCCTAATAACCTGGGATGTGGGCGGCTCAGAGGGCTGCAGCCACAGTCCAAGCAAATGGCCGAGCCGGGTCTGTCCCCCTCCTGGCGCTGCTTCCGCACAGGCCGGAGGAGAACTGGAGGAGGCAAGCCAGGATCCCGGTCCCCGAAAGGCCCTGAGGCTAGGAGCATGCGGGGCAGGGCTCTTGCAGTCTCCCTCCCCGCCCGGGCTGCTCACCTCTCGGACCAGGCAGTTGTGGGAGTTGAGGTCCCGGTGGATGATGTTCATGGAGTGAAGGTAGGCCTGGGGGCAGGGGGCATGGAGGTCAGGAGGCCGCTGTGCTGAGGGAGCCCAGCCGAGCCAGCCCTGGCCCCCTAGAGGCTGCCCCAGTCGTGTGAGTGAGGGGTGCTCTCCCCACCTGCATCACCCACCCGCTCTGCTTTCTCAGAGCTTCCTGACGGCTTCCGTCTCAGACTTTCTTGCAAAGTTTCAGATTAGTGGAACAGAATCTTTTGGTAAGTGGGGTCAGATCACCCAGCCCAACCCCCCCAACCCCTCCCCCCGCCCCGAGGCTACTCACCATCCCTGAAGCGATGTCCTTGGCAAAGCTCACCCTCTGACTCCACGGGTACTGGCTGTCCTGAGGGGGCGGAGAGAAGGGCCAGGATGGGCCAACGGGGCCACGGTCTCCCGGTTGGGTGAGAGAGAAGCCAAGGGAGCAAGTGTCCCAGAGAGTCCAGTGACCACCCCGCCCTTGCACCCACACCTGTCCGCATCTAAGGGGTGTGGGTGGGTAACTCAAACACATCAGTTTCCAGTATGTGATTTTAAACACAAAGTGGGGGATACGCCTCCATAACTCCCGATCCAGCTCTCTGGGGAAAAAAACCTCGCTCTTCAACACAATCCCATTCTTTCAGGTTTTTAGAAAATCTGCACCTACTTTCCTGTACGGGCAGAGACAGATGGGCCCAACGAGAGCGCCTACAGAGCGCCAGCGAGGAGGGCTCTCGGCTCGGATCATCTGGAAATGCCTGCTTCTCTCACCCCGTCCCGCAGCCGCAGACCTCGAGTACGGGGTGAGGACATCAGAGAGCATAAAAGACCAGAGTGCAGTGAGGAGCCCCGCGCGGGGGTAGCCTGGCATTTCCAAACTGCACTTGACCACAGAATCCTTTCTGAGAACTCGCACCTGTGAGGGGCCTGCAGGGACCCCAGCCTGAGGGAGGGAGGCATCCGGGGTGCGGTTGGGGAATAGGACCGCTCGGTCTCGGGCATGCCGAGATGGGGCACCGTCCACGAGCACCAGGCTGCTACAAGCTCCTCCCCAAATACGTGCTCAGTTTGGATGTGCGATTGTTCTCCAAGCTCTTAAAGTTCCTAATTTTACAGAACATAGTAAACAGTACAAAGGCCCCCAGCGGAGAGGTAGCAAAGGTGCCTTTCCTGAGGTGCCCGCCCGTGGCAGGTAAGGCTGGGATGGCTGCTCTGGGCCCGGAGAAAGGGCCAGGCCGCGGGTCCGCAGGCCGGCCTTCCCGAAACAGCCTGTGTGTCCTCTCCATGAAGCTGCTGCCCTCTCTGGACCTCAGCTTTAGTTGGGCGTTGGTGGCTCCCTGTCTGATTCAGAATCAGGGTCTGGAGGGCTTTGGAGACCGGAGGCCAACCGCACTGAAGGGGCTGAGGGGGCCCAGAGAGCAGCTGCCTGCCCAGGGCCCACAGTGTGGCGGCGGGGACGGGGCAGCAGGCGGGGGCTCTGCGCGGGCACTCACCATGCTCTTGATGATGCCCCGCAGGGTGCCCCCCTTGATGTACTCTGTGATGAAGTTGAGCCTCTTGTCCTTATAGAGCACCCCGATGAACTTGAGCACGTTGGGGTGCTCCAGGCATCTCATGACCTTCACCTGGTGGGGTGCAGACAGGCTAGGCCTGGGGCTGTGCCCCAGTCTCTTTCTCTCCCCGCTGCCCCGCCAGAGGCCACCACCGGTCCCGAAGGTAGAGGAGTCCCCGCCTGTCCAGCCCACGCCACACCCACTGGCCACTGTGCTGTCCGCATGAGCTGTGCCCACCCCCAGGGATGCCCTTGTCCTTCTCGCTCTCCTGGCGAGATACTTTCTCTTCTTCCAATGTGTGGCTTGAGTGTCCCATCCTCCCGGAACCCCGAGCCACCTGTCTCAATGGAGAAGTCTGGTGAAGACGGGGCAGCAGTTCTGCTCACTGACCTCCTTGAGGAATGTCCTTTGGGTCTCTTCGTCGAACCGGATCAGCTCCTTCATCACCATCACCTCGCCCGTCTCCCGGTGCGTCACCTGTGTGGGGACACCGAGGCACGGAGACTCAGTGCCGACAGAGGCTCTGCTCTCTGCCAGCCTTGAAGGAGGCCCCAGCCCCACCCCAGAGCTGCGGGGGAGACGGACACATGGCTTGAAGCTCTTCACAGGCATTTCGGGTGATGCCCCCCACCCCCGA
The DNA here is from genome assembly GCF_017311325.1 of Ursus maritimus. Taxonomy (NCBI): domain Eukaryota; kingdom Metazoa; phylum Chordata; class Mammalia; order Carnivora; family Ursidae; genus Ursus; species Ursus maritimus. The sequence goes on along the minus strand of NW_024424452.1, from coordinate 10,175,840 downwards.
GGGGCGGGACTTATCGATTCCCTCATAGATGAGGCAACGGGGCCTTAGGAGGCTTCCTGATAGCATCCAAAGTCACCCAGCAGGAGAGAAGGGGGTGGCTGGGGCTCAGGTCCAGGACCGCCTGACCCAAAGCCCAGCTCTCTTTGCTCTGCTCTGCTGGGTGGTCTCCTGGAGGTCGAATGGAGGCTCTACCAGGGACTCCCCTCCCTGGGAAGGGGACCGGGCACAGGGCCTGACAGGCACCTTCTGCATAATCCTGAACCTTCCAGCTGGGTCACAGCCAGGGGACATCAGAGTCGGGGAAGGGCTTACTCTCTACTGGGGGAGTGTGGGAGGGGGTAAGCAGTGTAGGGGCCATGAGGGGTTGGCCTCAGGCTCAGTATATACAAGGCCCTGGGAAGGGAGCCTTCTGGGTCAGCCCGGGTTGCCCTCCCGCCCACCACCTTCCAACCACATCCTCCCCATAAAGTTCTAGGTCTCTCTGAAGTAGGTCCCCTCCCCCTAACCAGCTCAGGGAAGCCCAAGTGGATAAGAGCACAAGCCAGAAGTCTGGAAGCCGGGTGCCCCTTCCACTGTGGGTTTCTGGAGGCACTGGAGGGAGGCATGTGGACTGAGGGCTCTCACCTGGACCGTCCCCCGCTCCCACTTCCGGCCCCACCCCTGCGCAGGCCCACGCCGTACCTTGATGGCCTGTCCGAAGCAGCCCTTGCCCAACACCTCCCCATGGATGAGGTCTGAGGGCCGGAAGATGCGGTGCGGCCGGCAGACCACGCGGAGGGATTCGGAGCGCCCCAGGTCCTTGCGCTGGGAGGCTGGGGAGCCCAGTGAGCCGGCACCCGGAGACCTGTCGATGCTGTAGCTCCTCCTGGGGAGGCGCAGGCCGGGCTCAGGGTCACCGGGGCAGGTGGGCACCAGGCCTCAGCCCTGACCCCTGCCTCCTGCCCACCACGCTCCCATCCACGCCAGTCCATGTACGATCAGCACCCCCACCGCAGTGCGGGCGAGCGCGGCCCAGGGCAGCTCTCCGGGGTGGCCGTAAGGCTCTCGCCCCACCCTGACCAGCCCCCAGAGCCCCGTCCTAGGCCTGCCATCCTGCTATCCTGCAGGTGGCGTCCGCAGGTCCGTCTGCCCCTGGCCTGCTCTGCCTGACCCGAGGTCAGATGCTGTCTCCCAGCATTCGGGTGCCAGGCCCTGGGGTGTGGAGGCCGACAGCCTGGCCAGGATGGCCTAACCCTGCCGTGTGAGTGGCTCCAGGGGGCAGCTAGAGCTCCAGACAAATGCACGCAGGGAGGAACGACAGGCCTTCGACACCACCGTTTTTTAGAGTAAACGCAGCTTCCCCAGAAGGTATCCCCCAAAAATCTTTGTCCGGAGTCCTGCACAGGCCTCAGGGTGAGTGGAGTGAGGACCAGGCTGCCTCTGGGTTTCTTCCTTGTGCTCCCCTTCCCTTCAGGAGGGTATGGGGCCCCTGGGACCTCCTGCCTGGGCCCCTGCAATGGCCCGCGAGCCATCTCTGGGCTCGGGCACCCTTGTGCACAAGGGACGGGAAACGCGCCCTTTAGGCGGCCCACCCCTCCCCAACGACATTCGATGCTCCCATCATCCTGAGCCACCTGCCTGCTGCTCCGTGAAGCCAGGGTGCCCCGTGAACCCTGGGAGTGCTGGGCAACCCCCAGCTGGGGGGGCTTGTCCCCTGCTTTCTCACCTCTCATGACCCTTCCCCTCTCAGCCCTCTGTACCCCTTGCTGGCCTGCTTCTCTGCAAGGCTGAGTCCCCCACCAGACTGGGAGCTCCTGGACGGCAGGGACCAGGCCCTACCCCCCCCAAGGCCCGGCGTCCGTGAAAGCCTCTGGACACAACAAAGCACGGGGCTGACTTACAGGACAGGCTTCTGCCGTGACGAGCTGCCCACCTCCCCACTGGGAGTGTGAGTTGGGGAGACCAGGAGGCTGGGCTCAGGCCCCGGCCCGTGACCCAGCGTGTCGTGGGGATCGTGCTCAAGAGTTAGCTGGAGCAGGCGGCTGGTTTCCTGGATCAGCAGGTCAATCTGGGGACAGCGGGCGTGCCACAGGTGAGTCCGAGCTGGTGGAGACGGAGCTGGGGGAGGAGTCGGGCGTGAAGGCACCCCAATCCTGCTCACCAGACTCGGGACCCATACCTCATCCAGGGGCACATTCCGGATGGGCGTGCCATTGATTTCCAGGATCCGGTCTCCGACATGGATGGAATTCTTCACGTCGGGGCTCATGCAGCCTGGGTCCACCCTGTGGGGAGACAGTCACAGTGGTCAGACCCCTGCCTGCCTGTCCCCTGGAGCCCTGACGGGAAACCAAGGCCGAGGGGATCAGATCGCAGTGAGGGAGGAGGCAAATTCATTTCTATTTGGCATGCCTGACAGATGGCACCCGTCTAGAATCTGGAGCTCTGGTTTGGTGGGGAAGAATTCCGTCATTGATTACGGGTATCGGCTGTGGGTGTGAAAGTGGAGAAAAGTGCTATTTGCTGCTCCGGCCTGGAGGCTTAGGGGCTCCCATTCGGCAGAGCGCGGTCTCTGCCACGCAGGACAGACCGATCCTTCCAAATGCCTGCTGTGCTTTAGGCCTCCACTTCTCCAGAGTCAGCAGCACGGGGCTAGCAGCCCACCCTGAGCCACAGCTGCAGCCCAGAGACAGGATGGCACCCAGACTCGAACCCGCGGAATGGCCAATTTGCCAAATGTATTTGCTTCTTTGAACTCCTTGGTTACCTTGTGTTCGTCTTGTCTTCACCAAGGCTTTTTAAGGAACGTTTACTTTGTCTTTGCCCTGAGATGGGGGAAGCGGTAGGGAGTGGAACAAAAAGGAGACCGGGGACTTCAAGAAAAAGGTTTTGTAAGGGGCACTTGGGTGTCGCAGTCGGTCAAGCATTTGATTCTTGGTTTCGGCTCAGGTCATGATCTCAGGGTCATGAGATCGAGCCCACCTCGGCTCGGCTCCGTGCTGGGCGTGGAGGCTGCTTGGGATTCTCTCTCTCCCTTTCCCTCGGCCCCTCCCCCCTCCTCGCATGTGCTCTCACTTTTTCAAAAAGAAAAGAAAAAGAGGGGGCGCCTGGGTGGCACAGCGGTTAAGCGTCTGCCTTCGGCTCAGGGCGTGATCCCGGCGTTCTGGGATCGAGCCCCACATCGGGCTCCTCTGCTATGAGCCTCCTTCTTCCTCTCCCACTCCCCCTGCTTGTGTTCCCTCTCTCGCTGGCTGTCTCTCTCTCTGTCGAATAAATAAATAAAATCTTTAAAAAAAAAAAAAGAAAAAGAGAAAAAAAGGTTTATAAAAATTCTCTACTATCAAGAGTATATTCTCACGTGGGGGAGCTCTGCCTTACCCTGGAAAGCCAGGTAATTCGTGCAGGAGAACAGAGTTAGGCAGTCACCATCATGTGGCCATCGCAGTAATAAGTGACACAGCTAAGAAGCCCCCACGGATGCTAAAACCGTTTGGGGAAAGGCTGCTGGGGGCAGGATGTTTACAGACTCAAATCTCACAAATGACTTATTGATCATGTTACAAAGGGGGAAAAAACAAACCCCAGACAGCAGACAGCAGACTGTACTTGAACCGAGTAATCAAAGGCGACATCCCCAATAAAGGGCACGCGTTATTGACTTCATGGGTCTGGTCGGAGGATGCGGGACGGACACGGCATCACAAATGCTGTATCAGGTCAAAACGCGTTACCCGAATCTGACAAAGTGGACACAGCCGCCAGACCCAGATGGACGGGCATTCTACCGAATAACCGGCCCATGTTCTTCGCAAAGGTCAAGGTCATGAAGGACGATGAAAAGCTGAGGACCTGTCACAGACTCAAAGAGACTGAAGGGGACACGAGCGTTCAATGCCATGTAAGGTCATGGACTGGATCTTGGGAGGAGGGAAATGGCCAGAAAGGACGGTGTTGAGAAAACTGGCAAAATTTGAATGTGGACTGTATACTGGACTGAAGCATCACGTCAGTGCTAACTTCTTCAACGTCATAATTATGCTGTAAGACATGACGATAATTACGTAAGAGAATGCCTTTGTTTTTAAGAGAACGTGTAAAGTACTTGGTGGGGAGGAAGGGTCAGTAGTGCCTGTGACATGCTCTCAGTGACAGTAACTGACAGCAATGTGTACATATACATTAAGTCATACATACACACGTGTGTATATGCAAGGGAACATACACACTCTAAATGCGGCCCCGAAAAAGTTAAAATTGGTGAACATAGCTGAAGCGTGGGCAGGTAGTCAATGTTCTTGTTTTGGTAAATTTCCCATAAATTCGAAAATTTCAAGATAAAGAGCCGAAAAACAGTGAGCATGTTTCATCAATACAAGCTTCTAGTGGGTACAGTCTTCAAAGTACACTCCTTAGCCTCCCTGCCTCCCCTCAGTCTCCTGCTAAGGCGGCAGGGGGCTGGGGCACACGTGAATTAAACCTTCTTTCAAATGCTGCCTTCGACAAACAGAAAAGCGGTCCACGAAGACTTGTTTAAAACAGACAAGTCAATCGGGTCAGCAGACTTTGGGGGGCAGGGCGGCCCCTCCGAGGGCGTGGTCTGGGCCGAAATTGCTGGGAAAGCAGATGCTGGCTGGCGAGGGTGCTCATCCAGCGAGGGAGGCAGGGAGGAGGTGCTGCTGGCTTTCTGGTTCTAAAATCCTGCCTGGTTTCGAGAGACCAGCTGGTCTGGGAGTTCCCCCATCTCTCTCACCAGTCTGTCTGCCCGCTTGTGTATACGAGGCAGCTGTGGGCCTGGCTGCAGCTCAAGGTGGGGGAGCAGAGGCAGGGGCACCACCTTCCCCCCTGACCAGTGCGTCGCCATGGTGCCGGGACCAGACAGCTGTGGGAGAGGCGTGCGCTGGGTCCAGTGGAAGCTGGCACTGGGCTCCCAGGCAGAATATGAATGTGGGGGGGGTGGTGGCATTTAAAGCTACTTCTCAAGGAGTCTATCAAAGCCCAGGAGAGATCTTAGAAGGCTCCAAGGTGCCCAACTTCCTCACTAGGCAAAGACCCTAAAGCCCAGAGAGGACAGGGGGCTGCTTAGTGTCACACAGCGTGTTGGCAACGGGGCTGGCTCCTTTATCTGCCTGCCTTCTTGCATTTCAAACCTTTTCTATATCCTTTAGAATCTTCGTTAGGGATGACCTGCTCATATCAAATCTTGGTCTCCTGAATCCTGTGTGCCTAAATGTGTTTTTATTTCTCCCCCTTTCTTGAAAGGTATTTTCATCAAGGATAGAATCTTAGGTTGGCGGTTATTTTTTGCTCAGTGCACAGAATACATCATTTCGGTTATTCCCAGCTTCCTCTGTTTCTGTTGAGAAATCAGCTGCCCCCCTTTAAAGATAATTTGTCTATTTGTCTATTTTCTATGTCAACTTTTTTTTTTTGAGAGAGAGGGTGCTTGCGAGCAGGGGGAGAGGGAGAGAGAGAATTCCAAGCAGACTCCACATTCAGCATGGAGCCCGACATGGGGCTCCATCTCACGACCCTGAGATCATGACCTGAACCAAAATCAAGAGTTGGGACACTTAACCGACTGTGCCACCCAGACTCCGTGGCCACTTTTAAGGACTTTTCTCTCACCTTTGGTGTAGTAGTTCCACTAGATGGGGTGATCTGTGGGTGGATTTCTTTTTATTTTGTTTGGGATTTACTGGGCTTGTGTCTGGGGATTGGTGCCTGATGTCAGCTCTGGGATGTTCTTGGCCACTGTATCTTCAAATGCCGCCTCCTTCCCATCATCTCGCACTTCTCCTGGGATGCCAGATGGCATCCGTGTGTCCTAACCTCTGTCCTCCATGTCTCCTAACCTCTCTTTCACAGCTTTCGTCCTTTTGTGTCTCCGCCTCTCCCTTCGGTAGTTTAAAGCCCACCTCCACCGTTAAACCCTTGCATTGAGGTTTCCATTTCAATAATTACAGATTTCATTTCTAGGGGTTCTGTTTGGTTCTTTTCCAAATTTATTTGCTCTTTACTCATTTCTCCCCAAACATCTCTTATTGATTACAACATATTGAGCATAATTATTTTATATCATTTCCGATGATTCCAGTGTCTGGAGAGTCTATAGGTCTGGTTCTACTTCCTGTTGTTTCTGCTGACTCTCGCTCACAGTGCCTTGTTTCCTTAGGCGGTCAGTGATTTTGCACTGAATGGCTCATCTTCCTGGGGACACTGAGCTCGGTAAAGTGAAAGGATCTGCATCTGATGCTATCAGGGACTGGGGAACACTGCCAGCTGGGAAGTACTTGAAACTTTTACAGTTGTGACTTGGGGGCGTTTCGAGCCATCCAGGCATATGAGTTTGGGTTTGCAAACCCAAGTTTGTGAATTCTCAGGAGAGATTCCCCCCTCCCCTTCCATTCAGGCTCAAATCAGTTTATCTTCCAGTTCTGGGAGTGGGAGACTGATGGAAGGTGTGGTCTGCTTCTCGTTCATCCTCACTCTGAGAGCCTTCTGGGATCTCAGCCTAATGGAGGAGGAGTTCTCTAATGTGACCGGCTTCCTCGAGCAGGTCAGGGCTTTGAGAGGCCCAGCCATGAAAGGACTTAAAAACTGAAGCTTAAGTTCACTGAGTTTTGATTTGGCCTCAGAGCATGGCTGTCTTTCATGGTTCTGCTGATGCCCCTGGGCTCCCTGCATCAATTATCCTTGACCTGGTTACTCCTCTTTCTTGTTGGGTTATACATGGATTAAAGAAGTTGTTTTAAATATTTTATCTAACACCGGTCATAGTTTTTAAAGGAATGACTGGACCAGGGATGTGGCATACAACCCTGGTTGTCAGAGCTGGGTTCTATCTATGCCCAAATGCTCACCCAGCCCTAGAGTCTGCCACCCCCCCAGAGCCCCCATGGCCACAGCCAGACTCACCCCTGGACACGGACGGTGTGGGAGTGCTCTGTGCTGCAGCCCGGCAGACCGTGTGGGGGGTCGATGGAGACTGAGAGTCCACGTTTGCCATGAGTCGAGGCTGGGATGGATACTAGGGTAACTGTGTGGGGCAGGCGGGAGCCGGGGGAGTCGGGCAGGATCTGCTCGATGACGGGGGTCACCACAGTCTGGTAGTAGCAGTGCCCACTGCAAGGGCCACGCGTGGTAGGGACCCAAAGAGGGGGAAGAAAAGAGTGTCAGGACAGTCAATGGCATCACCACGCCCCCCATCTCCCAGCCCTAGGCTCCTCTTTCCTCCCCACCTCCCCTTACGGCTCCCCAAGGCAGGAGGGTCGTAGCTGCCCCATAGGTTTGGAGCAGGAACTGAGCACGTCTGGCCCAGCCCCTGCCCCTCTCAGTCATTCTGGGCTGGTCTATTCCTGTCATGCTGTAAGCTGGCCAGGAAAAGGCCTGTGGATAAATCCAGTTCAGGAGGAAGTCATTAAAAGCCCATTTGGGACTAAGCCATGCCGCCCGGGGAATCCAGCATTATCAGCACTGTATAATCTAGAATTCGTCTGGTCTTTGTCCTGGTTCCTGGGAAAGAGGGTCTAAATCCTTGGAATAGGAGTGGTCCTCAGCCCATACCTGAGCTTGTGTTGACAGATGACTCAGGATGGGAGCCAGGCACCAGAAAGAACCAATCATGTGATTAGATGGGGGTGGCCTGTGACCCAGCCCGACCTTGGAGGAGGGGGGGGCGGGGGTGGCTGAAGAGTAAGTTCAATCATGTGCCCAATGATTCAATCGATGGTGCCTACGTAATGAAACCCCAATAAAAACTCTGGTGATGCCAGGGCAAATGGGGGCATCACATGTCCTGATTCCTGATTCCGCATTTGGGGACCCTCCCACTTTGTTCTTTGTGTCACTTCCACTGGCTGGTCCTCATATAAAGGGATCTGTGCCCTTTATAAAAACCCCTGTAATCCTAAGTATAGGGCTTGCCTGAGTTCTCGGAGTCGCTTAGTGAATTCTCAAAGTTGAGGGGTTGTGGGAACCCCTGAACTTGGGGCCAACTGGGGACTGGGCCTGAACTTGCGGGGTGTGTGCCAGAACCACCCCTCCGTGACACGGGAGAGCGGGCGTCTAAGGCGGCTGTTCTTGGTGTGACTCCCGTGTCCTTCCTCAGTGACTTCTACGCCCAACTTCTATTAACACCTGCGCCATGCAGGAGGGGAAAGGACCCCGGTGTGGAAGACCTGGAACGGGGTGGGCACCGCAGGCCCGGATGGGGCCCAGGCACTCACCAGTACAGCTTGGAGTGTTCCACCAGCGTGTAGGTGTCCCCGTCCCCGATGAAGGTCCCGCACGTGAGGCAGATGAAGCACTCGGGGTGGTATTTCAGCTCCCCGGCCACCTGGCAGGGGGGTGGTGGGGACAACCCAGCTCAGCAGCCCCTGCAGCCCCATAGCTCCTCTCCTCACCCTCCCCTTGGAAGGGCAGACCCGACCCAACTTTGGGGGCCTGGCTGGCCAGCTCTAGGATGCTGGTTCCAGAGACACACAGACAGACCAATGGGCTCAGAAGGCAGGGGGGGAGTCCGAGCCAGCGAAAAGGAGAACCAAAGAGGGCTGGGGTAGGGAAATCCGTGAGGACACACACATGCCTGCACCAGGCGCGGGGTGTGAGTGGGGCAGGGCACTTACCATGACCAGCCCCTTGGTGATGTGCTCCGAGCACCCGTGGCAGGACTCTCCATAGCGGGCCCAGTAGTCCCTCTTGCAGAAGAGCTGCCCATCCTTCTCGTAGTACTGGTGTGAGAGGGAGGCACTGCATTCACAACACCTGGGTGGAAGAGGCACAGAGACTCAGTCTGGCCCGGGCCCCCTTCCCCACAGCAGGTGCCTCTGTAAGAATTAGAAAAAGGCGTGCCTTCCTTGGGCAAAAGAAACCTGTGCTGGGGCCCAGGGCTTAGCAGGAGGAGTCTAGGATGGCTTCAGCCTCTCTTGGCCCCTCGACTAGAAGCCTCTGTGCAGTGCACAGCCTGTACAACCACCCATGGCAGTTCTGCACCCAGAGCACCAGATCATCTGGCCAAACCGCCAGTCCCAGGGTGAGAGATGCGCTTCACCTCTGAGCCCCTGTCCCTTGTCAGGCAAGGGAGACAGCCCAGAAAAGGAGAACAGCTTGCTCCTGCTCACCAGTCCCGTGGAGGGGGGAACGGAACGGAACCTAGGCGCCCAGGACTCGGGTGGGGCTGATGGAGATGGCAGTGACCTGGTGAAGCTGTGAAGAGCTACCACCTGCTGGCACCTGCCCGCTGTCTTGGCTAACTGTACTTAATCCACACTGGCCACCACGAGGCAGATGAACTCTGGAGGCTCTAAATGCCCAAGGTCGCGTGATGGGTGCCACAGACCCAAAGCAACGCTACTCCCTGTTCCGCTACAATATAAGGCAGGAACGTGGCTCAGCAGACACCAGCCAGGGTCAGTGAAGACAGAGGATCTCCTTGTTTCCGAGACCTCATCCAGCCCTCGGGTGCCGCAGCCCCAAGAAGGGGGCTCAGCCCAGCCCTGCTCACCCCAGCTCAACCAGGGCCCCAGCGCCGCACCTGCCATCAGAGGAGCAGTGGCGCTGACACAGAACGCCCGGATGTGTGGTCATCAAGGCCAGGACCCCTGCCCTATCGGGGGGGCTATGGGAGAGGCCCGGCTGGGGCCCCGGAAGGAAGCTGGGGTGAGGAGATGCACCTGCTTCCTTCCGTGTGTTATCCCACAGGCCAGGAGGTAGACCTACATGCCTGGCATCCTCCCACCCAAGTGAGCTGGACGGGGACCAGCAGCTCAGCTAAGTCAGGATGAGCAAACGCAGAAATGCGCCATGTCCTGGGAACCAGCCAGCAGGGGCACAAGTCACACTGGGTTTCGAAGAGCCTAACTGAGGGTCCTGGCCGCATATGTACTCTGGGCCAGAGTACACAGTGAGCAGAGAACCTGCCTGGCTCCGCTGCCGTCTGAGCGCCCTGGGTCATGTGCCAAGGTCAGGCAGGGACCAGGTACCAGGCTCAGAGCTCACGCCCAGTAGGGAAACAATCCAGGAGAGAGGAGGGCAGGGAAGATTGGGGCCTGAGTGAGACTGCCCGGCCCCCAGGCGCCCAGAGAACCCTCAGCCTCTGCAGCCAGCGCACGGATGGTCACACAGACCACACTCACTGATGCTCGTTAGGAACCGGGGATGAAGAGGAGGGCGAGGACGGCAGCCAAGAGTGCTGGTGGGACACTGTCCCTTTAAGAGGATCCAGCCAGTTCCCCATTGTCTGGGAGCCTGAGGGGAGGGGCCGGGGACCACAGGCGGGGCTGGGGGTTGGGGAGAAGAAGGCACAAAATGCCTGAGTTCAGATGCACCGGGGCGGGCGTGCACGCAGGAAGGGGGGGGTCAATGAACTCCAACTACGAGAGGTGGCGGTGGGGGAGGGAGAGCCTCTGGAGGCCGCCCTGGGATGTGAGAGCAGGCAGCGGAAGCAACGCTGGCCGGGAGCCATGACGTCATCCTCAGCCCTTCCTGCCCCCGCACACCCGGCCCCAGCCCCGGGCGCCCTTAGGGGGCGCGCATCTCACTGCGGGGCGGACGAAGGGGCAAGTAAGGCGTGGGGCCTGGAAGGAGGCCGCCCAGGATGAGAGGGATCCCGAGTGCACGCCCTCAGGGGCCTCCAACCTGGCGGGAAGGTGCGCGGCGGAGGCGGAGACGGCTCTGTGAAGGGGCGGGCGCGCGCACCGCACCGTGACCTTGGGGAGGTTCCCCCACCGCCCGCGCGCCCTGTGCCATCAGTGAGTGATTCACTTTGCCCTTCCACCGGCTAGACACTCGGCGCGTCACAGCAGTGTCACCACAGAAGTCTCCCCCTCACTGCTGGCTGCCAGGCTGCAGGAAGCAGGGCCCCCCCGCCTGCCTCTGGGTGGGTGGGCCCGTGGGGGCTCCGGAGCAGCCGCCTTCCTCTGGGGGAAGAGAATGCTCTTCTCCAGCCTGCAAACTCCTAGCCTGGCACTCCCGCACAAACATTCCTCACTGTAGCAGCCCTGGAAGACGGGGCGCTGACTCCCCCAAGGGCGGGGGGAGCGCACTGGGCTCCCTGGCCACCACTTCCCTGAAGCCGGCTCAGTCACCCGGCTGGGGTGCCCCCACATGCAGTCCGCACTGCCAGCCTCTCTGCCATCACCCCGAGGGCTCTCCGAGGTCCCACGCCAGGCACTCACAATGAGAACCTGGGACCGGTCCCCACTGCCAGCATCCCAGCGCCGCTCCCGGGGGCACCGCCGGCTGGGCCTCCATCTCAGACAGGGGATGTAGCCCAGGCTCATAGAGCCGCTTGGTGCCGGCACTCAGGGCCTCAGTGTACCTCTTAGTGTGGAAGGCACAGAGGAGCCCCTGGCCCTGTCCATGCCTTCATCTCTCAGGCCCATATGCAGCCACCAGCCAGAGGAGGAAGCTGGGGCTCTTGGGGGTGCCCCCACGCGTGTTGCTGCCCCCAGCTGGGATGTCAGGGGAGAAGCACCAGGGACCGAGGGTGTGAAGGGACGACCGGGCAAGACAGAGAAACTGGAGGACGGGCAGGCAGGCACAGAGCCCAGCTCAGGCACTGAGGGCTGTACTGGGGGGCAGCAGCCAGCTCCGCAGGGACAGGTCCATCCCTCCCAGGGATGCCCTCTAGCCAAGGCCACATCCCTGGACATGAGGGGTGAAGGAAGAACAGCTGGAGGACCAGATTCGCAGGGAGACCGACCAAAGGGCCAGAAGTCTCAGCAGCGGCCGGCCTGCTTTCCCCCAACAGGCGGCCAACAGTGACCGAGGAGTTTCAGTTCTCCTGCCCCCATAGCAGCCCAGGCCCAGGTAGGTCTGCCCCACAAGGTGGCCTCCGGCCCCAGGGGGCCCTCACCCAAGGGGCCCTGCCTGAGCTCTGGGCCAGGTGGGGGGGGGGCTCTGCACTTACTTGGCTCCTCTGAGGAAGCGGCTTCTTCTTAGGGCCAGCATCCCTTGCAGCAGGGGGGCAGCGTGGGGGTGGGCCGGCTGGCTGCTTCCCCATCCTCCTCCAGGCCCTCAGGATTGGAGGCTGCAGAGGGTGGGGCCAGCGTGGCCACACAGCCGGGGAGGAGGATGCAGCAATGTGGCTGGGGAGGCCTTGGTCTGGCCCACAACAGGAAGCAGTTGGGGGGCCTTCTGCTCTGGTGCAGGCCGGGAGGCGGTGGCCCGCACTCCGCCCTCAGCCCTGCACACCTGAGAGCGTGCCCTCCAGGCCCCTAGGCCTCCGCCGGGACAAAGGCAGCGGACGCTCCGGACGCTCCGGACGCTCTGGGGACAGGGACAAGCTCTCAAGCAGCTGCTTCTTCCAGTGCTGCTCCCAAGAGAACAGAGGTTGACTTCCACGGACGGTCTGTCGTCCCTGCCTGAAAGGTCCCCCAGAGAGGGGGAGACTGCACCCGGGCCCTGGCTCTGAACCCCATGCCCCCTGCATGCTCACCCCTCCTCACTGGTGGGGGGGCACCAGCCCACCCAGCCTCTGGGGAGATGTCACCAGAGCTATAGTGGCCCCAGGGCTGGTGTGCTGCCGGCTTCTGGGAAGGAACCTCCCGACCAGCAGCTGGACCAGAGCAAAGCTTGGACCACTCGGCCTGGCCATGACCTCCCAGGAGGTGGGGCGCGCAGGAGGTGGGACAGCTAGGACTGAGGAAGGAGAGAGCCCTGTGGTGACAGTGACCCCCTCGTGCTAATGCCAGAGGCCTGCCATGTGCCTTCACAGCTCTCCCATCACAAGGTACTCGGTCGGGGCCCCAGGACCTGGTGCCAGCCCCCCGTCACGGCACTGAGAGGCTCCTAGGGACAAAGCAAGTAGAATCCAGAGCCTGGCTGCCAGGTGGCCATGGGACGCAGGCAAGCAGTGACTCCTCTCAGACCGTGCTTCCTAACTGTCACAGGGGTAAGGACACTGTTGGCCTGGCTCAGATTTGGGGGCTGTTGGGAGAACCGCACACCACCGCCAGCACTTGTGGAGGCCAGAACGTGGATGCCATGGCTCTTACTGCCTGTGGGCCCGCTCTTGTTGTGGGGGCCCTACCTGTACCCCATCACACCCGGGACGGCAGCATATCCTTCTCCCTACTGCCCTGACCTGGGGCCCTACTCCTCCCCTGGTTGCAGGGCAGGGACCCCTGAAAAGCTACATCCCACTTCCCTGCTGTGGCTTCCATGGCCACGTTCCTTGCCCTCCCCCCATGTCTCCCCAAATTCCACCTCCCTCCCCGCCCTCAGCAGAGAGGGGTCCCCCAAATTCTTCCCGATTCCTCTCGGCCCCATCCTGAATCCTGCCCACCATCTCCATCTCAGCACCGGGCCAAGGGAGCTGCCTCTCCAGCCTTCCCACCTCTGAAGGGTCTGAGACCACCTCACCAGCTCTGGGCCAGGCACCACCAGCCCGGGTGGCTGGCTGCATTTCAACTCAGTGTGGCTAGGCACAGCTCGTCATCAACCCAGTCCCCGACTCCAAGAGAGCCGAAGCACCGCCATCCTCCCCAGCACCCAGGGCAAGAGCCCAGACGGCTTCAGATGCTCCCTCTGCTATTCCCCAGTCCCTGCTCGTGCGCCCCTCACCTCTTCACCCCTGCAGTGACTCAGGGTGAGGCGGACACAGGCTCCAGCCCGTGCTTGCGTGTAAACCGCGCAAGTCGTGATAACTCATGGGGTTACGGTGAAGGCTTAACGAAATCCAGCTGGTGAGGCCTTGAACAGCGCAGGAGTTGGGGCACCGACCCCGCACAGTCACAAAACCATGGGTAACTTTCGGCTCCCCCAAACTTAACTGCTCATGGCCTCCTGTTGACCGGAAGCCTTCCCCATAACATCAACAGCGTGTTAACACATATTTTATATGTTATATATAGCACCTACCGTATTCTTACAGCAAACTAAGCTAGAGAGAATGCTAGTAAGAAAATCAGAAAGAAAAGACATTTGCATATCGCACTGTAAAAAATCTGCAAGTAAGTAGACTGGCACAGTTCAAACCTATGTTGTTCAGGGTCAAGGGTAATGTTAAGAGCGCCAATAAACAGTGGCTAATATGCCTATGAGCCGGAACTGTCCCCTCTCTCCACTGTAGTCACTGTCCTAGGTCAGGCCTTCTGAGCTCAGATCCCTGAACTCCTGTGACAGTCCCTTCCCTGCCAAGTCACTGCCATCTGCCCACTGGGATGGCATTTTTCAATAGCACTTCCGCCCACATCCCTCCCCTGCTTTCTGCAAACCCTTGGCAGACTCCCTACTGCCCTTGGAAGGTCCTTATCTTGGCCTTGGGGTCCTTTCACAAACTGATCCCAACCTCCCTCCTCCGCTCGCTCTTTTCCAACCAGATGAGCTCTCAGTTTCTGTCTCTGTGCGTGTAGCTTTCTCCGCCTATCCAGAGCCCTCTTTGTCCCTGAAGGTTTCTTGTGATCGCCTGATTGGGAGCTCCGGGGCCCGGCGCCTGCCTCCCTTCTGACCTCACCAGCCAGGGTGGGTGCTGTGTGTTCACTTCACTTGCTGGCTGTGTGACTTTGGTCAAGGAATTAACCTCTGTGTCCCCAGAAATGGAGACAACACAATATCTAGAAGTCCTTAGAAGGGTGCCTGGCCCTTCCTAAATAGCAGAAAATGTTGGACGCTATTCTTAAAGAAAAACCAACCAACCTTGTCAGAAGTTCCCACTGCCTAAAATAAGCCCCTTTAGCTTGTGGTCGATGCCTTCCCACCTCAACTCTGCTATTCACTGACTGGCCCTGCCCTGTCACCTGCCAGGCCCATTGCCTGGAAATGCCCCCGTCACACTTCCCCACGTGGGAAATTTCACGTCCCTGAGACCCCGGGTTCTGGCCCTACAGCTAACTCTAAGGCTATCCCCTGCGCCTGCCTCTCAGGATGGTCCCATCGGGTGGCTGGGCCACCTCTGGGTCCCCCTGTGCTTGGCCGCAGCCCTGAGCCCGCTCTCTAATGCTTGGAGTTGGTTTGTGGAGGGATGGGGCTGGTCTTACTGGGCTGTGCATGTTCACAATGGGGCCTGGGTTGTATCTTCCTTCCTTTTCTGGAGCATGAGCACCCAGAAGGTAGGGGCACACTGCCCTCCACAGCCTCCCCCTGCCTGGGTGCCAGTAGGCCTCAGTAATACCGGTGGAAATTCAGGTCGCTCTCCTCCTCTCCTCAGAGGTCTAGGATGACAAAACAGAAAGGCCCTTGGGGACCTTCTAGTCTAAATGCCTCATTTTACAGATGGGGAAACTGAGGCCACAGACTTCCTGGAAGTCACAACCAGAGATGGCACCAGAGGGACTAGCCAGGTCTCCCAGACCGCTGACCCAGCCTCTGGTCGCTGGCAGGCCTTGCTCAGGGCACCCCCACCCCGGCCAGACTTCCCTACCTGAAGCAATCTGCGTGCCAGTCAGCATTCAGGGCCTGGAGGTACTGGCCATCATAGATCCTCTGGCCGCAGCTCGCACACACGGGCAACTCACTTCCTGCAAGGACACAGGGAGTCAGGAATCACTCTCTGGAGGCGCGGTCGTGCACCCACACAGAGCACCCAGACACTGTGCCTAGCAGGAGAAAAGACGCAGGTCTGAGAGTCTTGGTGAGATCTTGGCTAAGCTGCTAAGCCTCTCTGGGCCTCGGTTTCCCTATCTGTAAACTGAAGAGGAGGATCGGATGTCCACTCTCCAGCAACAGCATTCTTCTGCTTCCACTCCTGTCTGGCAAGGTCAGTTGGGAGGAAGAAAGCAGCAGGATTTAGAGATAAGGCAGCAGGTGACACTCTTGTCACTGCCCCTTTCCTCCCCTGCCTGTCCAGGAAGAGGAATCTTCAAAGGGCAGGGACTGGACAGGGCCAGGTTGGTGTATCCAGAGCTGAAGCCCCCACAGGAGGAGAAAGGCAGGAAGCCCGGAGGTGCTGGCCGCATCTGAGTCTGGGCCATGCCTTGGTCTATGAGGGCCTGGGGCTGCAGAGCTGGGCACTCCCAGACAACTGCTCTGGGGACGCCTGGCACCTCCTCAAGCCGGCCATTAGGCATGCTTAGTCATTCTAGGGGCCTAGTATCCTTGGAGCTGGGTGGGCCCTGGAAGTTCCCCCAAACCTGCTCCTCCCCATTGTACAGATGGGGAGACTGAGTCCTGAAGAGGGCAAGCCTGGTCATACAGTCAGGCTCCCAGGCCACAGCCTGGCCCTCCATGAGGTTGCAGGGACCAAGAGGCAGGGGTGACAGTGAGCTGGGCCCTTGCCCCAAGTAGGCCTTCAAGGGCCTGGGGGAGGGCTGGCAGGAGTCCTAGGGAAGAGCAGGGCTGGAGGGGCTGGCATAAATGGGACCTGCATTGTACCAGGTGAGACTATGTGATGGCTGCTCGGGAAACCCTGGGAAGGAGACCCCAGGGAGGGAGTCTTGGGGGTCTTCATACCCTAACTGTCCTGCAACCCAATCCCTGGGCCTCAGGACGGGGAAAGGGTCTGAAGAGGACACTAGAATGAGAGTCATCCTCCCAGCCAAGACTGATGGCAGGCACTGGGTTTGGTGCAGGGAGAGGGGGTGGGAGCCCCCAGGATACTGCCAACGGTTCCCTGGAGGAGGCTTATCTCTGCTCTGCCCATCAGAGCCCCCAACCACCAGTACCGGGGGCCAACTACCCAGCCCCCAATTATAAAGACGGGGAAACTGAGGCCTGGGACGTAGCCCCTGGCTCAAGGTCACGGAGCAGGGCGGGCAGCTCGGACCCAGGGCTGCGGCTTCCCCAGCCCCTCTTTCATCCCGGCCGGCTTAGAGACAGGATAAGGGATGGCCCCAGTGCGGGCCCCGGGCGGGCAGACCACGCGGAGGGAGGCTGGGCCGGGCGGGCTGCGCCTGGGACTCCTCCCGGGTGGTCGTCGGTCGGGGGAGGGGGCAGGCGGGGATGAAAGGGAGGAGGGGCCCACCCCGGGCAGAGGTGGGGGAAACGGGGTGGGAGCGTGTCAGGGAGGGGCCTGAGGGCTCGGGAAGGGCGAGCTCATCCCCGAGGAGGCAGGGGCGCGGCCTCGCGGCAGACCCGGCCTCCGCGGCTGCCCGGCCCGGCCCCCTCCCGTGCGCCCGCTCCCCCAGCTGCCCCGGCGCGACGCCCCCACCCGCCCGGCCCGCGCCCCGCGCACCTTCCTCTCCCATACGTTCTTCCCTCCAGGTGCAACAAAGTAGCGTCAACCTCATGCACTCGGCGGGGGGCGGGGCCCGGCGGGCTGGGGCTGGGGGCGGCCCGGGCCCCGCGAGCTCGCCCGCAGCCGGCGCCGCCGCCGCCGGCCCGGGAGGCGGAGGCGGAGAGCGCGGCCGGGCCGAGGTGGGCTCGGGGCTCGGCCGCCGCCGCCTCTCGGACACCGGCTCCGGCACCGGCTCCGCGCCGCGGCGGCCTGGGGAGGGAGCGGAGGGGCGGGCCGGGGCGGGGCCTGGAGCTGCGGCACGGGGGCGGGGCGGGGCGCGGGCGAGCGGCCGAACTGCCCTGCGCGGCCCCGCCTCGCGCCCTCGGCGGCGCCCCGCCCCGCCCTTTCATTCATCTTCGCCCGAGCGCCAAGTCTCTGCTGGGCGCCGCGAGGCGGAGACTCGTAAGCCGAAAACTGCCGCATCTGAAGGGAAGCGTGCTTCGGTGCGGCAGCCTCGGGGGATGCAAAGGCCCGGAAGGGGCCTCAGTTTCCCTTGGGGGCCAAGAACCCAGACCCGAGAAGGAGGAGGCGGTGTGCACCCTGAGGACTATGGTGGTCGCCTTGGAGAGGGGTGCCCGTCAGGTCCTCTCTCTCTCTCTCTCTCTCTCTGAGGCCTGCAGTGAGGTCAGGCCCCGGTGAGGGAAGGCGATGGCCCATGTCTCAGGCCCTCACCGGCTAGGCAGGGGGCTAAAGGAGGAGGCTGCATCTGATCTGGGGAGGAGTGAACCTCTGCCCGACTGTGACAGATGTGCTCAGGAGTCTGCTCTTCCCAGTGCTGGAGACCCGGAGCTGGGGTGGCCCTGCCCAGGGTGCTGGAGGAGGCACAGCTGAACAGGGTTTGGGCTGAGTGAAATGGCCAGAGGGATTGGCCCCCAGTCTAGCACTGAAAAGGTGGACCACCCTGCCTAGAAGTGGAGAATCCTAGAATGCTGGACCTGGGGAGGGGGTGACCCTTTCTCCCTTTAGACCCACCTTCCCACTTCATCCCATTATGAAGAGGTGGTGAGTGGAGAGGTTGAGCACCGTGCCCAGCGGCGCCCAGTGAACAAGGGGCAGAGCTGCCCTGACTTGGGCTCTGCATAATCACGTGTGTGTAGGCTCCTCTAGCCAGGGCCTGCAAAGCAGGGGCACTCACCCCTGGGTGCAAAAAACAGCCACCTGGGGGAGGGAAGAAAATATTAGAATTTTTATTTCTGATAAGAAAAAGCTGGGCTTTTAAAACACTTAATATTTAGATTGGTGTTGGTGCCCTTGCTCTGTCTGTTGGTCGGATGGCTAAGGGCGCAGGCCACGGTGCAGGCGGGAGGGGGGCAGAGTGGACCTGGAGGGGCCATGCACCTGTGCCTAGTTAGCTGAGCGATATTGTCAAATTTTAACAACTAACGCTCACAGATGGACTCGTGGCTGCAAAAGATTTCTGAAAAGAAAGCTGAGATTGAAGACAATGCTGATACCGCAAGACAAACAAAAAGATGGAGCTGGCTTCTATCCCTGGTAGGAACTACTTGTCAGTCCCCGTTCCCGGCGGAACCAGTGACTGGCTCATCAGAGCTGACGTATGCAGTCGCATTGCTCATATAAGGTATTAAATTTTTTTTTAGACAAAAAAGGAGTTTTGCACTTTTAGATAACATAATCATTCAAATATTGTTTTTCATCTTTTGAGGACTCTTCAATTCATAAACTCTGCTTTCACACGGTTATGGGATGACCATATTTTATTCGTGTGGTCAAGTATGTCTATAATTTATAAGTGAGTATGAGTACGTGTGTGGGGTGGGGAGCAAATTAAGAGCCCTGGCTTGGATGCATTAAGTTTTGGGTGCCTGTTTGCCAGCCAAGTGGCTATATATATATATATATATATGTATATATTTGCTCAAAAATATTTTACTGATGGGGTTCGTGATAAAAATTTTCTAGATGAGGGGTCAAGAGCCCTGGGGGAAAGGCTCGCTTACTCTAGGTCAGTGATTAGGATTTGTCCCAACTTGCTAACTTGGTGCCTGGCTAAACACATGCTGGTGACAAGTAAGAAGCTCCATGGGGACACTGTCACAGGATGAGCCCAAGACTGTCACCCAGGGCAGGGGCCTGAGCCTGAGCTGTCCTAGCCTTGGGACAAAAAGAGCTGGCATCATAGGATCCCTGTAGTCAGACACAGTCTGCCCCCTTCTCGCCCACTCTGGGTGACCTCACCCAGACACGTCACTTGGTGACTCCCCTGCCCTGTCTGTGAACTGCAAGACCCAAGGACCCAACTGTGTCCTTGCACCTGCACTTTGATGGTAAATAGGCCCCTCACACTTAATGTGTCCAGGCTGGAGCTCTTAATTGGGGCCTGGAGCTGCTCTTCCACAGCTGTTCCTCATCTCAGTAAATGACACTGCCATCATCTGGTGGTTCAGGCCCAAACTTGCAGGTGGCCTTGACTTTTCTCTTTCTCTCCCCCTGCCCTTGCATCTGATCCCTCAGCAAATTCTATTGGCTTTCCGTACAGAATATATCCAGAATTCCACCACTTCTCCCTCCTCCCTGGTCTAGCCTGGGTGTACTGGGCGATAGTCCCTGGGTCATGTCCTCCTATTATCCTTCAGAGCCTTTGAACACATGGGTCAAAGTGTAACATTCTTTTGCTTTTAAACCCAAAGCCCTTACTTCGACCTCTACAGGACTTAGCCCCTGGCTACTTCTTTGCTTTTATTTCTTCTCTCCTTGCTCACTTTTGTCAACCATGGTGTGCTTCTTTGGCTGTTCTTACTTCCCAAGCATGTGCTCGTCACAGGGTTTTTGACCGGAGGTCGGGTGTCCCCACCCAGCCCAATAACTTAACATTCTTTGTCACTCCCTATCTTCTTTCCTGGTGTTTATTGCTTTTTAATTTTTTAAAATATTTTTGTAAGTTTACTTTTTTTATTTTTTAAAAGATTTTATCTATTTATTTGAGCGGGAGAGAGAATGAGAGAGAGAGAGCGCGTGCGTGCGAGCAAGCATGAGCAGGTGGAGGGGCCGAGGGAGAGGGAGAAGCAGGCTCCCCGCTGAGCAAGGAGCCCCATGTGGGGCTTGATCCTGGGACCCTGAGATCAGGACCTGAGCCGAAAAGGCAGATGCTTAACTGGCTGAGCCACCCAGGCACCCCAAAAGTTTATTTATTTATTTATTTTTTAGTAATCTGTATACCCAACGTGGAGCTTGATCTCACAGCTCTTCCTACCAAGCCAGCCAGGTGCCCCTATCCTGGCTCTGAATCCTCATGGCCCCGATTCCCCTGACATTACGGTGAATCCTTTATCAACTGTTTCCTGGGGGCCGTGCTAGCAAATTACCACAAACTCGGCCTAAGTGACTGTGAGTCCGTGTGTGTGCTGGGGAGCAAATGAAGAAGCAACAGAAATTAATTTTCTCACAGTTCTGCGGACCAGAAGTCTGAAATAGTTTGAGCCCAAATCATCACCCCTTCTGGAGGCTCTAGAGGAGAACCAGTGCTTTGCCTCTTCCAGCTTCTTCTTTATTAAATTGCAGCAAAAAAGCACATAATATAAATTTACCATCTTTTCCATTAAGTAGGCTCCACACCTAGCCTGGAGCCCCGTGCAGGACCCGAACTCACGACCCTGAAATTAAGACCTGAGTGGAGATCAAGAGCTGGAGACCCAACCAAATGAGCCACCCAGGCGCCCTCACCTTAACCCTTTTTTTTTTTTTTTTTGAGAGAGAGAGAGAGAGAGAGAGAGAGTGTGTGCGCTGGGACACGCATGTGACCAGGGGAGAGGAAAAGGGCGAGAGAGAATCTTGAAACAGTCTCCACGCCCAGTGTGGAGCCCGACGTGGGGCTCAATCCCAGGACCCCAAGCTCATGACCTGAGCCGAAACCAAGAGTCGGGTGCTTAACGCCTGAGCCACCCAGGCGCCCTTGTTTGTTAAACATCCCCTTTTGTGCATGTAGTATTTTCCTGATTTTGTTTGGGTGCGTCTCGGCGTTCTCTTACAGCTCACTGGGCTTCTTTAAGACGATTATTTTCTGATCTCTGTCAGGTAGTTCACGGCTCTACATTTCTGTAGAGTTGGTTACTGGAGCTTTATTAGTTTTCCGGTGGTGTCGTGTTTACCTGATGCTTCATGATCTGTGTGGCCTTGCATGGGGCGTCTCAGCGCTGAAGGAGCAGGTGCCCCTTCCAGTCTTTACAGACTCATTTTAATAGCGAAAGACCTTTTCCTGCCAGTTCCCTGATGTATGGGTCTGTCTCTGGGATTGTGTTATAGTGGGGCTGGAGCTGGATCTCCTTTGTTGGGCCCACACTGGGGTCCGCAGTCTGTCACCAGGCCCGTCGCCAAGGGCATGGGTGGATGTGGCTTCTCCTGGGTCCCTGAATGTGTTTCCGTGGCGATACCGGGCTGGTCCTGGGGTGGGCAAGCCTGCTTCCAGGCCATGGTACAACGGGGCTGGAGCCAAGTCATGGGACTGTTTGAGGGACTAGAGCCAGGTCTGAGGCCAGGGGGCTGGCTGGGCACTGCCGCTCCTGGATCCCGTGGTGGAGGGGCGGGTGCCAGGATCATGGAGAAGCAGGGTGGTGCCAAGCCCGTAGCTCCTGCTCTGCAGCTGGGCCCACAGTTGATGGGCCTGCCACCAGTGTGTGGATCTGCCTTCTAAAGGGGTCATCCTGTGGAGCGTCTGGGAGGCTCGGTCGGTTAAGCCTCCAACTCTTGGTTTTGGCTCAGGTCATGGTCTCACGGGTCGTGGGATGGAGCTCTGCATTGGCTCTGCCCTCAGCGGGGAGTCTGCTTGAAGATTCCCTCCCTCTGCCCCTGCTTCCCCTTTGCTCTTTCTTTCTCTCTCTCTCTCTCAAATAAATAAATAAGTCTTAAAAAAAAAATAAAAGTGGGCATCCTGGATCTTGGGGTCCGTTGAGGTTTCACCTCCTCCCTAGCTCCCGAAGCTCCCACAAAGGCATTTTTGTCCATGAATGGCTGGCGAGTATTTGTTTCTGTTGGGGGGTGTGGGCTGGGGATGAGTTCTGCCATCTTGCTGTCCCTTTTCTGTAGTTTTCTTTTCTTGCTGTGTTTTTGCCTGGTTTTGGTATCAGGGTAATGCTGGCCTCTTAGAATAAACTTGGAAATGTTCCCTCCTCTTCCACCTTTTTTTGGCGGGGGTGCATTTCAGGAGGATAGGTGTTCGTTCTTTATTTTTTATTTTATTTATTTATTTATTTATTTATTTATTTATTTATTTATTTTTTAAGATTTTATTTGCCGTACGTCACTGCGGGTATCATTTTTATCGTTTCTATAGTCTTTAATCTCTCTTTTAACTTCTTTTTTGACTCAAGAATTATTCAGGAGAGGGGGCCTGGGGGGCTCAGGTGGTTGAGTGTCTCAAGTCATGATCCCAGGGTCCTGGGATGGAGTCCTGCGGCAGGCTCCCTGCTCAGCGGGGAGCCTGCTTCTCCCTCTGCCTGCCCCCCCACTTGTGTGCACACATATGTGCGTGCGTGCACAAAAATAATAAAATCTTTTTTTAAAAAAAAGAATTTACCAGTGAAGCTAACTGGTCCAGGGCTTTTCTGTGTTGGGAGAATTTTGATTATTTTTTATTTTTTATTTTTTTTAAAGATTTTATTTATTTATTTGACAGAGAGAGAGACAGCCAGCGAGAGAGGGAACACAAGCAAGGGGAGTGGAAGAGGAAGAAGCAGGCTCCCAGTGGAGGAGCCCGATGTAGGGCTCGATCCCAGGACTCTGGGATCACGCCCTGAGCCGAAGGCAGACGCTTAGCGACTGAGGCACCCAGGTGCCCCGTCATCTGCAGACTCTTTTCCCGTCTAAGGTAACTGTTATGGGCTGAATTGTATCTCTACAAAATTTGTATGTTGAAGTCCGACCCCCAGGACCTCAGAATGTGACGGTGTTTGCAGAGAGAGCCTTTAAAGAGGCAATTAGATGAAAAGGAGGTTATTAGAATGGATTCTGGTCCAATCTGACTGGTGTCCTTACAAGAAGAGGCGATTAGGAAGAGATAGGCACAGAGCCGAGACCACCGTGGGAAGACTCAGGGAGAACAAGCCGAGGAGAGGGGTCGCAGAAGGAACCAAGCCTGCCCACACCTTGATCTTGGACTTGTGGTCTCCAGAACTGTGAGACAATACATTTCTGTTGTTTAAGCCCCCCAGGCTGGGGTACTTGCCTATGGTCACCTGAGCTAATGCAGTAAGAGTCACAAGGTTGTGGGTAATATTCACAAGGCTTAGGACCTGGATATCTTTGGGGCTATTATCAGCCTCACACATTCACTTGCCGTCTTCCTACCAGAGCGTATAACTAAGGAAAGCAGGGCATTTATGTGTTTTTTCTTCAGACAGTGTTTGCCTCAGGGAATTCCCATTCTGGCGTGGGGAGTCAGATAATGAACAAAGAGGTGAACTATCCCATGTCACGTGGTGGTGGGGCCCTCTGGAGAGAAAGCAGGCGGGGAACAGGTGAGGGAGGAGGGGACAGTTTGTGATTTTAGGGAGACGGAGAAAGTGACATTGGAGTCACCGAAGGCTGAGAGGGAGCCAAGAACGTTGATAGCAGAGGGAAGAACGCTCCGGGCCGGGGAGACAGCAGATGCTGACCCTCAGCGGGGTGGCCTCCTCCCTGCAAGGAGAAGTAAGAGGGCCAGCGTCAAGGCCTGGCCTGGCAGAGGGCCGGGTAGCAGGACGTGTGGTCAGAGCAGCTGGTCCAACTCAGGTAGGGGCTCTGAGGCCGTCAGAAGGCCTCTGGCTTCGGCTCCTGAGTAAGACAGGAGCCATGGCAGGACTCTGAGCCAGACGTGTTGACTTGACTTGACTTAGGTTTTAAAGGCTTGTTTTGGCTGCTCCATGGCGAGAAGGCTAAAGGGGTGCCCGGGGAGAATCGGGGAGCTTGGCGAGGAAGCTACGTCGGTCAAGCGGGCACGAGCTCCTGGCGGACCAGGGTACTCAGCCCTGGAGGCTGTGAGGAGGGGCCGGACTCCGGCTGTCTTCCGGAGGCAGGGCCGTGGGATTTGCTGGGCCATCTGCTGTGGGGAGTGAGAAGAGAGGAGTCACACTCCTGAATGCTGGCCCGACTACCAGAGAGCCACCAGAGCGGCCGCCTACTGAGAGGGGAGCAGGATTTGGAAGTTGGGGGGCGGGGGGCCATGAGACCTCCAGGTGGAAGCGTTCAGAGTTGGATGCGCTAGTCCGGAGCTCCGGGGAGAGGTCTAGGCTGAAGGGGTCGGTTTGGGGGTCACCAGGGCGGAAGTGGTGTTCAAAGCCACCAACTATGAGAAACCAAAGCAGGGAGGCCCCAGGATTGAAGGCTGGGACTGGCCAACTGTCAGCGGCCAGAGAGTGGAGAGAGGACCAGCCGGGGGTGTTTTCGTTGAATGAATGAGCGAGCGAGTCTCCTTTGTCACTACTCTTGGGCAAGCTGTGTCACCCCCACGGACTGTCCCAGTGGTGTCACCCCTGTGGGTCTTCAGGGACCTGCCGCTCTCCCCTTCCTTCCCGCGGCCTTCTCCCAGCAGGTGCTCTGTCTGTCCGGACCCTCCTCGTCGGTCTTCCTGGTAAATTGCTGTTTCTGCTCCACTGTTCTCTGGGGTACCCTCCCAGAGCATCAGCCCACCCGCTTCTCTTTCCAACCCAGCCCCTCCTGGCGCTTTGCTGGCAAACACACAGATACCCAGGCTCCCGACAAACAGCTCCCTCGCCTCCCAGCTGCCTTAGGAGTATGCCCACCGGCTGTGGGGTTGGCTCTCAGGAGGTCGGGTGCAGGCGTGAGCCTGTGTGGGCCCTGGAAGTGGATTTGGTGGTTGGGGGGAGGGGATTCCAGAATCTGGCACCCAGGACGTGGTCTAAAGGGGAGTCGTGTGCTCCGGGTGGGCACGTGCCTAGGCCCCATGGATTTCTGGCCCCGAGGAGAGGGGAATGGCCCTGGGGATGGGGGCCTCCGACAGTGATACCGAGGCTCCCAGTGCCACCTGCAAGATCTCATAGTCTGGGTTGATACCATACCCGCAGGGGCTGAGAGCCAAGGGCAGGTGATATTGGTAAATAGTCCCCCAAAAATATACCTTGAAGAGTAGACGTTCCTACCCCCCCCACCCCAGGCAGATAAGAGAGGACAAAGGAGGCCGTGACTCAGTTTCCTTCAAAAGGTTTTCATTTATTAGTCTTTTCTCAAGCAGTTAATTCTCTTTTCATATTTAAAAGAAAAAAAAAGTATGTGTTTCATCCAGAGTTATACCAAAGTGATTAAGGTGCATCTTCTACTGGGGAATATAGCTCCCCAGATCAGAGGGAAAAAAATTTTTTTTCAGTTAACCACGAAAATAAAACCAGGAGAACATCAACAATCAAAAATCATCCCCAAATATCCAGGACAAAAAATAAAATATTTATTGATCTATCACAGCGAGACACAAAGAGACGGGCGGGGCAGGGGTGGGAAATGCTCTGATGTAGGTACGGTGGCTCCGAGGGAGGGACGGGGGATACAGTACTGCATGGGGGGGACCCAGGTTGGGGAGGAGATTCCTGCCACCCCAGCTGGCATAGCTCCTCACACCCTGGGTGCTCAGGCCCCATCGTAGGGGTGTGTGTGGTGGGGTGGAGGCAGGGCACAGGCCACCAACACAGGTTAGCCAGCTTGATGGTGGGGGCACCCAGCCAGCTAGTGGTGCTGGGCGGTCAGCTGGGGACGGGGATGGATGGATGGCTGAATTCCACAAGAGCAAGAGGGCTATTCCCCATGGGGGGTCTTCCCATCCGCAGGTGTCCCAGACATGGGGAATAGGTGGGGGGCAAGGGGGCTGAGAGATGGTTATGACCGAATCCAGCTTGAGGCTTTAGGTGCTTGGGTACCAACTGGACCGCAGCCGGGGTTGGGGGGGGGGGCGGTTCTGGTGGGCAGGGGGAG
>NW_024424452.1:10139465-10149783 GCF_017311325.1 Ursus maritimus | reverse complement strand
GGGGGGGGGGCGGTTCTGGTGGGCAGGGGGAGGTGGGACTGCCCAGGGAGTGTCCGCACCATCTTCAGAGGAGCCCCAGGGAGGGGGTTCCCGAGGGGCTGCCCTTCCCTCCTCCCTCCCCCCAGGAAGATGAGAGCACCAGCACATAGCACCAAGTTCCCCTGGAGATGGAGAGTGTGTGGAGGGGGAGCTCCTGGGTGGGAAGGGGGTGGGGGCAGGGGGCTAAGCCCACCCACCCCTGGCCTCTGAAGTAGGGGGCCTCCTGGGGCCCACTTGGCCACCACTCTTGTTTCCTTGCTTTGTGGATTTCCAAGGCCACCCAGCCTGGCCTGTCCCCTCCCGGGGTGGGGACTGGGGAGGGGGAATGGAGGGAGGGGTCACAAGGGGTTTACATTCTCCACCAAGCAGTAGCACCAACGTTGATGAGGTCGCGAGTCAGGGGTCCTGGGAAGCTCACTTTCTCTTCCGGCCACAGGATTTCCCCAGGCAGGCCCCACCTGGGCGGGAGGAGGCACCTATGACAGTCTGACCCCTCCCGGGTCCTGCTCAAGCCCCTGCCTGCTGGGACCAGCTCCAAGCTCTTCTCATGCCCACATCAACACAGTGGGGAACAGAAGCTCCGAAGCCATAAGAAGCCTGGCCACAACCTCCCTCCAAACTCTGAGCCATTGCACTGCCCTTAAGTTCTACCACGCAGGAGGGTGGGAGCAGGGCCCAGGGGATGGTGGCATAATCAAGGCTCAGGGAGGGGAAGGGGCCTGGCCTGGACAAGGTCTCTTTATTCTGAGTCCACTGTGTTTGGGAAGCCTTCAGCCAGCAGCTGTGAGCACACTGATTTGGCAAGCCGTGTTTTAAGCCATGAAGGCACCACTGTCTGGTAACAGGGCCTGGAGTAGTTTCTACCCCTGCTGGAGCTCGACATGGCTCCTTACCGCCACCTGGTGGCAGTGAGCAGCCAAGGGGGGCAGGGACGGGCTTCTCCCTGTGAAGCTCATCCAGGGTGTTTGGAAAGCAGCGTGATCAGGCCACAGGCATCAGGTGGTGCCTGACAGAGAGCTTGGTACCCTGGAGAGGGTCAGGCTGGTCTTGCCTCTGCCTCCCTCTGCCCTGGCCCCAACTGCCCCATCTGTGTAGTGGGAAGCAGGTGGGGATGGAAGGGGTATCCATAGCCTAAGCAGACACAGGAGAGGAGCTGAGCCTCTTTGGGTCTCCTTTGGGCACTGTTGGGAGGTGCCTTGGGGGGTGGTGACCATTACCTGCCCCCCACACTTCCAGAGGCTCGTCTGCATCTTTGAGCGAGGATGTGGGCCAGGTGGTGGCCTCTGCCCTCCCTGCCTGGCTAGGGGCACCGTGGGCCTCCCATCCACCCCTCAAATTCCTTGACTCTAGGGTCCATTGTCCCATTTACTCTCTGTCTCCTCTGTTCCTCCCTTGCCCTCCTCCCTTCTCTTTCCNNNNGCTCCTCCCAGTGGGGGTGGGGTGGGCAGCAGGGAGGGAGAAGCTGCCAGGCCTGGCTTGGGACCCCCTGGAGGGTCCCAGGCCCACCCTTAGCTCTGGGTGTCTGTGATGGAGGTAGGCACAGGGATGGGAGTGAGGTGTCCAGCTCCCCCCAACTTCCCCTCTCCCTGCCCGCTAGGCCTAGTCCAAACGTGCTGCCCCTCTCCCAGGCTGGTGGACCCCAGCCTTCGGCCTCTGTCTGCCCCTCCCCACCCTGCCCTCTCTGAGTCTCTACTCACCTTGGAATCCCAGGGCTCCCAGGGCCCCTCCGTAGGGCTTGGGAGGTTTGCCTGTGGAGGGAAGGGTGGGGGTTGGGGAGAGGGCCAGGCTTTGCCACCTCTCGCAGGATACCCACCATGTACCAGGCCTCCAGCCTGTCACAGAAGGTTCTGAAGACCTTCCTGCCTCCAGCCTGGCCTTCGGTCTCACCCAGCCTGACCCCCGCTCTGCTCCTTATGGACTATATCCTGCCTGTGGAGGTCTGAGCAGCTAGGAGGGTGCCCCCGCCCACCAGCCAGATCCCGGCCATGCAGACTGTCCCACCTAATGTGCCCTAGACTTCAGCCTCCCTGACCACCTGCTTGAGCGGACCTTGTTCTCTCCTTATACACTTCCTTTCCTTTTCTGTGGAGTCTCGTCAGGCTGTCCAGTTACACCAGAGGCCAGGGTTGGCCCAGGTCTCTGTCTCTTGCTGTCCTATTAAATGCCAGGCCGGGAGCCCTGGGAATGGGATCCTTGCCCCCGTCCCTACATCCCACGGCTGAATTTCCTTGGCATCGGAGGGCCAGCCCAGGGCCGTGGCCACAGTCACTGCTGCCACGGTAGCACCCGCCCCCCACTCCACGAAAGTAGCTCAGGGCCCCGACTCACCGCCAATGCCCAGGCCCCCGGCTCCAGCACCTGCAGGACAAGGAGAGGGGCTGTGAGTCAATCTGCTTCTGGGGAGCCTGCCCAACCTCCCCCCACCCCGGGCAGCCGAGTTCTGGGCTTGGGTGTCAGGAGTCCTGGGCTCTGCCTCACTGATCGTGTGACCTTGGGCAAGTCCCTGGCACTGTCGGAAACTCAGTCTGCCTCATCTGGAACGTGGTGCTTTGGAAAAGCTGGTACTCCCTGGCCTTGCAGGGGAGGGAGAAGAGAATGAGGGGAGGCCTGGCTTCATGTAAGGGAGGCCATGGGTCTACCCCTGGGGCCTAGCTCCGCCCTTCTGAGCAGATGGTGCCGGGGAGTGGGCAGGATGGGGCCGGGGGCCAGGGGGCCTGGATGTACCTGGGAAAATAGGAGACAGTCCGAAGCCAGGTCTTGCTGCAACTCCTGTGGGAGGGGTTCGGGGTTGGCGTGGGGCAGGCCCTGCTCCAACCCCATCACCTCCAGCCCCTCTGCCCAGGACCACCTCCTCCCTGCCACGCGCCCCTCGTTGGCATAGCAGCTTTCCTTATAAGCCTTGTCTCCGCCTGGCATCCTGGCAGGGGGCCCCATACCCTTAGCTCATCAGCCTGGTGTCTGTCACCCACGGTGTATCCCCTGGCCCTGAGGCCTGCCCCTTTGCCCAGGATGTGCCGTTTCCTGGACTGCCCCCTCCACCCACTCTCTGGTGTCCTTGTGCTAGACGCGGCTCTGGAAGTCCCCCTTGCTAGCCAGACAGGCCTCTAGATCCAAGTGGAGCAGAGGATCTCACAGAGAGATGGCCCCTACCTCCAACTTGGAATGGCCTGGTGGCCCCCAGGATGCCAACAAGGCCAGCGCCATCTGAGAAGAGGGTGGACGGGGGTTCGGATGAGGCACCCTCTCTGGGTTCTGGGGTCAGGGATACCCTGGGCAGGCCTTCAGGGGAGGGTGAGCAGGACTGAGGTGGGAGCTGGGGCAGGGACGGGGCGTGGGGGTGGGGGCAGAAACAGCCTGACGCCTGGGCAGAGGGAGGGCAGAGAGAGCAACTCACCGAATTTCGCTGCTTTAGCAGCTGCGGCTGGGGGCACACCTGGGGAGACACGGGGCAAGAGGGCTCAGGAATAGCATGGCCCTCCCAGAGTCATGTCCCCTCCTGGTCTGCTTACCCACTCACCACCTGCCACCATCCACCTGCCACCCCTCTTCCCCCAAGTCTTCAGTGAGCTCTTCCTGTGTGTCCAATGTGGAGCACACAGGACGAGATTCAGGTCGGTTTGGGTAGGGGGACACAATGATGACCGAGGAAAGAGTCATCCCCTCCCCCATGGTGGCAGAGACTTTGGGGAAAAAAAGTTTCCTCCCAACTTTGCTTTTCTTCTCTGGAAAATGGGCACAACCGTCACCCTCCTGATGAACTCCCACTTAAAAGTGGCCGAGTAGGCTGACACAGGAGCGGGAGAGGAGGGGGCACCCAGCTGCACGGGGTGGCCCCAGCGTGTGCTTGCTGAAGGTCCTCCAGATGCCGGCCGGCCTGGGGCAGGTGCGGCAGGTGGGAAGGACGCTCAGTCTCTCTCTGTCTCTCTCTCCTACACACGCCTGCCGCACCCTCTGATTCTGGAGCAATCCCTCACCTCCAAAGCCTCCAACCCCTGGGATGGCCCCTGCGGCTCCGAGCCCCCCAACTCCGAGCCCCCCGGCTCCCAGGGCTCCGGCTCCCCCGAGGCCTGTGGAGAGAGCTGTGTGTTACATTGCTGGTGGGATTGGTGAGTCCGTCTGCAGATGGTGGGTTCTCATCTCAGGACGCAGGGGGAGCTCCCGGGGCCTTGCAGGGCATAGTGGGGCCAGGGTGTGGGCCGGGCTCCGAGGAGACAATGCCCCTGAGGGCCCCGTGCATGGTCAGAGCCCCCACCCCCGCCCAAGCCCCAGGGGCCAGGCGGCCGCACCCCCCCCCCAACCAGGGCTCACCAAACTGGGCGGCTTTGGCAGCGGCTTTGGCAGCAGCGGCTGAGGCGTCAGGCCCAACTCCTGGGGACACAGAAGGAGCTCAGGTTGGGGGGGTGGATCTCCACTGGCCAGTCTTCTTCCCTGCCCAGCCTGTCCTGGGCTTTCGACTCACCTGCCACACCGCCTGGGACACCTACTCCGCCGAGAGCCCCGACCCCTCCCGCTCCTATGGAGAGAAGATGGAAAGTCGGTACCCCAATTTCTTCAGGACGGGGGCTCCCTGTCCCAGGGACGCTAGGCAAGCAGACGTGTGGCCAAAGCCACGTGACCCAGTGGAATGGGCACTGGACAGACACCGGGGTCTGAGTCCTGGCTCTGTCCTGGCCCATCGGGCAAGGGGGGGGGGCCTTCAGCCTTGGCCCACCCATTTCTTCTCCTTCGCAGCCGGCTAGTGCTGGGAGCCACTGGTGGCCATGGTGGAGGCTATGAGCTGCCGAGGGGGAAGACTAGTCTCGGGTTCTGACAGCCCTGTGTTCAAATTCTGCTTTCTCCTCTTGTGATAGCTGTCGCCTCTCTGAGCCCCAGAGCCGATGACCCTCACCCCGCTCACGCTGCAGGTGTCTGGGGAGCGCAGGGACGGCCTGCCCCGCGCACGTACTCTGAGTTCTGAACCACTGCCCAGTGTGGAGCTGCTGGGTGTGGCCACGGCTAACATTTGATGCAACGTTCATGGTTCTCTGAGTAGCCTGCTTAATACTCATTGCGGGAGGGAAGGTAGGGACCACTATAGACCCCATTTTGCGGATGAGAAAATTGAGGCACAGCAGAGATTAAGCAATGTCCTCAAGTTTCCACAGGCAACACATGGCTTGGGAGCCAGCGCCCTCAACTGCTTTGTTTCCCTGGCAACGTCTGTTAGACTCAGGCAGGCCAGCCGCCGGGCCAGGAACAGAAGAGGGGCCTGTGGGTCACCAGGCCTGTGGGGGGTGGGGGCTGAGGAAGCCGGGATTTTCCGAGGTGGAAACTGGCCCCAAGTGGATGAGCCAGGGCTGGTTGGCGGTTCCCTGGCAGGGGCCCTGGTCCGACTCCTAGGAGGCCAGGAATGTGGGGGCCACAGACAGTGTGGGTCTGTCTGTCCAGGCGGGGCTGCCACGTCCTCCAGGCTCGTGGCAGGCACAGTCATGCTGACAGCAAGACGGGCGGGAGGCCGGGGGCCTAGACGAGGTGTCCTGGCTCTGCTGGCAAGGCAGGCCTGGGCCCTGGCCCCTGGCCTTGTGTCCCATGAAACTGTCAGGACTGACAGTTTCATGAGGGGCCACGGTCCTCATGAAGGAACTGCCACTAGGGGCTTTGGAACTGTGAGGGGCATTTTGAGTTGTCCTGGAGCTGGAGGCATGATAGGCGTTTAGCGGGCTGGGGCCAGGTCTCCTCACCCATCATTAGTGTGTCCTAGAAACGGCCTTTTTCCTCCCTGACCCTCCCAGCGCTGTGCTGCAGGCTCTGGGCACTGGGCCCCGGCCCCGCGGAGGGGAGATGGGTGACCAGGTGTTATCAGGGCTGGTGGGACAGCAAGCAAACCAACCACAGGGGGCCGTGTGTGGGGTGCACTCACCATATTTGGCTGCCTTAGCCGCAGCCAGGGTTCCAGGTACTGGGGAAAAGAGAGAAAGGGAAAGGGGGCTGGTCAGCAGCTGAGATCTGGGCCTGGGAGTTCTGCCTCCTCCAGGGAGCCCTCCCTGACTTCCTCAGCCTTCATCGTTCCTCTCAAAGCTCTGAAACTGTAGCTCCCCAGCCAGGAGATCAGCCGGCCAGGTCGAGCTCCAGTATCTAACCGTGCCACTGCCAATCTGGCCGGGGGCTGGCTGAAGGCTGAACTGTGCCTCCTCCTCCTATCTGCCCCTTCCTTCTCTTCCAGGCACAGTGTGATCTGCCTGAGGCTGGATGCGGAGCAGGCAGGAGGTGAAGAACTGGAGGTCCTAGTGGCCCCCTTGCCGTAGTGCGCTGCTCAAGGGGAGCCACACTGGCCCACTCATGCCCGCTGGCCCCAGGGACCGCCACCCTCCTTTCCTGGGTAGTGGGTGACTTTTCTGTTTGGAACCCTGTCACTCCTCTAACTGAGCAGGCAGAAACTCTGAAATCTAGCAGCCTGGGGCCCCCTCTGCCTGGCCTGCCACCCATCTGTTACCCCAGTCGTCTCTGTTCAAGAGAACCTAATGGGGGATTCACTATGAGCCCCTGAGTGAGGCTGCTGGGGATGTGCTGGAAGGAAGAGGGGGTCTCCCTCCTCTGAGCTCAGGGGGCAGTTTCTGCCCAGGCCCTAGAAGGCCCCTCACCTGCACCTGCCCCAAATCCGGGAACACCAGCACCAACTCCGAATCCAGGAACGCCAGCACCAACTCCGAATCCAGGAACGCCGGCACCAACCCCTAATCCAGGAACGCCAGCAGGAAGCCCAGCTGCAGCCCCTGGGGGAGATGAGCAGTGGTGGGGGGGGCAGCAGGCAGGGAGCACGCACCCACAGGGGTGTCCTGCCCGGGGAGCTGAGTCAGACCCAAGGGCGGGGACCCAGATGCAAGCAGGGGCCACCTGTCGCTGAACCTGCCCTCTGTACTGCCTCCGAGAATGGTCTTCCTAAAATGCCCACTGACCGCCAAGTCCAGCCCCTCCCAGGCTGGCATTCAGGACTACACGGTGGCTGTGGACACCCCATGTGTCACACATGAGGACAGGGAGGGAACTCAGAGGTCACTTCACTAGTGTGGGACTCAGGACTTGAACCCAGGTCTCCCTCATGCTCAATCTGTGCTTCCTACCCTCTGGTGGCCTCTCTGGGACCTAATGAGGCTGCGTATCATTGGGGGGGGGGCGTGGTGCAGCTCAGGCTTGGGTACTTACGGAACTGGGCTTTGGCGGCTGCTTTCGCAGCGGCTTTGGCTGCAGCGGGGGCCCCTACTCCTGCAGAGAGAGGGAGGGGGTTTAGGGACGGCACGCAGGGAGGATTCAGAGGCCCCTTCGACCCACTTAGTCAGGCAGCTCACCTGTAACAGCACCGGGGACAATGCCAATACCAGGACCAATGCCAGGACCCACGCCGGGACCCACACCGGGACCCACGCCAATACCGGGCCCTAACCCTACAAGAGTGAGAAGAGCTCATTCTTAACCAAGTCCTAAGGACAGAAGCCAATGGAAAGAGCAGTGGGCTGGGAGTCAAGAGCCTTGGGATCTTGTCCCAGCCCGGACCCAGGTTTGCTGTGTGACGTCGGACAAGTTACTTTCCCTCAAGGGCCCTCGGCCTCCTCGTCTCTATAAGGAGGCATGTGCAGGATCAGTAGCTCTTAACCTTTGGAGGACAAGGACCCTTTTGGGGCTTCTGAGGGTGACAGAGTCAGTGACACAGTAAAGGGAACTCGGCAAGACGGGTAGACCTGGATTCGAAGCTCAGCTCAGCCGCCATTGAGCTGAGCGAATGTGGGCATGTGACTCAAGCTCTTAGAATCTCAGTTTCCACATCTGTAAAATGGGAATAGTAGCACCAACCCCATGGAGTTGGTGCAAGGATTACCTCCACACGTAGTGGCTTGGCAAAAAAGGGGTCGTTTGCTCTACGTGAGTTTGGGGATCAGTAGACCTGAAGTCAAGATGTTCTCTGGCCTAGACAGTGCTAAATTTTGTGATCAGAATCTTGATGTTGTCAGGTCCCTAAAGCCAAGGTATAGGGACCCCTCTGGCCCAGGCTTACAGTTGGAATCTAAAATGGGGCTGCTGTGGCTGGCCATATTCAGGAGGGTGTGGGTGCCTGGGGCTGCCAGGGTGAGCTTCAGAGGTAGCAAGAGACGGAGAGCTTTGTCAGGGAGCAAGAAATACTGTAGGAGGGTGGGATCCGGTGAGCCCAGCCTGAGGTCCAGAGCGGGGCAGGCCCCAGCTAGAGCTGGGCTGGAGCTGGAGGAGACAGCAAGGGCTTTGGGAAGGCTGGGGAGCCAGGTCCTGGAGGGCTTGCCAGGGCCTGTTCTCACTTTGCTTTTCGGCTCAGCCCTTCACGCGCACCCCTAACGATGGTCAGATAGGCCAAAGGTGGTGAGAAAGCCCAGAATGTAACAGCCCAAGGGGGCTTTCCTCCTGAGGGGAGCTGAGCTGCCAGACCCCAGAGCAGGGAACATGAGAGAGAGCAGTGCTCCAGCATGGGGGCTGGGAGCAGAATGGGGGGGTTGGGGGGACACTTACCAAACTGGGCGGCTTTGGCAGCGGCTTTGGCGGCTGCAGCGGCTGGAATCCCTGCTCCTGGAGAGGTGAAGGGTAGGGATCAGGGGGCAGTCCCTAACACCCCTCTCCACATCCCCTTCCCCCTCCCCTATTCTGGAAAGACCACCTGTAGGGAAGTGTCTCCTCCCCCAGAAGACCCTCCCCATGATGCCTCTTCAACCTACAGACCGAGAGGGAAGTACAGACAGCCCTGGCTTCCAGGCCTGCTGACGGCCCACTAGCCAACCTGGGCACATCCTTTCCCCAAGAAGCAGCTCTGGAACTGTGACATTGGAGCTCTGGTTATGGCAGAGGCGAGCCCCAAGCTGATGGGTAGAAGCCCAGACCCTCTCCTAAGCCTCTAGAAGGCTTGTGCAGCTTTCTGCTGAAGAGGATGTTAAAAAAAAAAAAAAAAATCCTAGCAGTGCTTGTATCCCAAACTGGAGGAAACAGCTTGTTTTGGGGGGAACCTCAAAAGGAAAAATTTTCTCCCAGAAAGAAGGCATGCAGAAGAGAAATCGGGTGGGGAAAAACAACCAAGGAAGTCTATAACTTAATCTCCTTGTAACTTTATCTCTTCTCTTGGCCTCTGACTGGTGGGGGAGAGAGGGTGAGCCAAAGGGTGGCCCAGGGGTGCCTGGGTGGCTCAGTCATTAAGCGCTGCCTTCAGCTTGGGTCATGATCCCAGGGTCCTGGGATCGAGTTCTGCATTGGGCCCCCTGCTCAGTGGGAAGCCTGCTTCTCCCTCTCCCACTCCCCCTGCTTGTGTTCCCTCTCTCTCTACCCCTCTCTGTGAAATAAATAAGATCTTTAAAAACAAAACAAAACAAAAACAAAAGGTGGCCCAGGCCCTCCCACCTGGTCAGGAACCAGAAGGGCCACTGGAGTAAAGGAGCTCCGAGGCCCAGCTGATGACGCCAGACTTCCCAAGCCTCCCCAGCAAGCTAGGATCCCCCGGCGGGTCTTCCCTCCCAAGTAGGGGAATTTGCCCGCCCTCCTCCCCATCTCTGGGCTCTGTAAAGTCTTCCCAGTCCATGAAATGATCCACTTGACCTGGTCAATGCCAGAACTCCTTCCGTGAGACAAGCCAAGCTCGTTTCTGAGTTGGGGGCACGGCTCACCTGGCACCACTCCTGTGCCTGGGACACCTGCCACTCCGTCTCCGACCCCTGGCACCAGACCTCCCAAGGCTCCTGCTCCTCCAGCACCTGGAGGAGCGAAGGGCGTCAGCTCTGGCCCTAGAATCGCCCACCTCTTGGGAGAGCGAAGGGTGGGGGTGGTGTGGGGAACAGAATGGCTGCAAGGCCACCTCCGACTTGCTGGTTGGGGCTGGAGGTGATAAGCCGGGCCCCAGTAAGCAGAGTGGTGGGCAATTGAAGAGGGCAGAAGGGTTCAGAGTGGCTTTGGAAGGTGGGGCCAGGGACCACCCTCCCCCTCCCCCGACCTTGACCTGGACAGAGAGGGAAGCAGAGGTCTGAGTGCGAGGGGGCAGGAGCGCTCTGAGCTTGGAGCCTGGCCCCCCTGGGAGGGCAGGGCTGGGGAGGAGAGGAGGGCACTGGCCTGGCGTGGGGACAGGCAGGGCTGGGGCACTTACCGAACTTGGCTGCCTTGGCCGCGGCTGCTGCCTGAGCGGCCGCAGCTGCCTGGGCTGCAGCTGTGGGGAGAGAGAGAGCCCCTCAGAACCCCCTTGAATCTCTGGGGGGGGCTATGCCTACAGCACTCTTAGGCAAAAGTGCTACAGCCCCTCTCT
>NW_024424452.1:10112673-10139455 GCF_017311325.1 Ursus maritimus | reverse complement strand
TGCGCCCCTTACCCCCGCCCCTCCCTGAGCGCTCTGAAGCCCAGTCTCCGTGCCCCTGCACCCCTCCCCCCCATAGCCCTACAAAAGAGAGCCTTCTCCTGATTTCCCCACATGGATCTCAGGCTCACGGGAAAGGGCAGCTCCGGGAACAGCTCCGGCTCCGATACCGTAACCAGGAAAGCCCCCGGCTCCAACCCCGTAAGTGGGAATGCCTCCAACTCCCACTCCGGCCCTGGCCCCTGCAGAGAGAAGAGAATCAGGTGGAAAAGCATCTCAGTAAGAGAGGCTGGGGAGGGCTTGGGCGGTGGGGGGGATGCCGGTCAACTGGGAAAGAGGAGGCAAGCCTCCCCCAAGTCTGGTCCATGAAGGACCGGAAACCATAGAATGCATGGGCCCCGGGCCAACCTCCTCCAGGGAGCCTTTACTGACAGTCCCCCCTCCACCCCACCACCACCCCAGAACTCTCCAAACCCTCTCTTCTCTGAGCACTTGGGGAAGGGCCCTGTTGTTGGCCTTGGAGAGACTGTGGGCAGGTCCCATACTCCTAGCCAAGCTTGGGCTCCTCTGAGAGGCCCCCACTAGGGCAGGGAGGGTCAGGGATATTGTCTCCACTGAGAATGCCATACGGGGCCTCTCCCATCACTCAGCCCCATGGCCTCATGGTAGGAGACAAGTGGAGGAGACATTGTCCTGGGGCCCAACACTTCCAAGTCCCAGCTCTGCCAATGACTTGCCAGTGACTTGCTGTGTGACCCTGGACAAGTCACTGCCCTTCTCTGGCCAGAACAGGATGGGACAGAGCTAACAGCACAACACTTACCATATTTGGCTGCTTTGGCGGCTGCTTTAGCGGCTGCAGCTGGTGACACAGCTCCTGGAGAGACCAAGGGGGACATAAATGACACAAGGGCCTACCTGTCCATTCACCAACGCATATCCCCATCTACTCATCCGTCCATCTGTCTACATAACGACACATTCATCCACCCATTGAGCTACCCGTACATCTGTCCATTTGTTCGTCTATCCTTAGACTTCAATCCACCCACTCAACCAACGTAACTCTCTGTCCGTCCATCCACTTACCCGCTCATCTGCCTACCTATCCATTCACCTAACTATCCAATGGCTCATTCTGCATTTGCCTTCTATACACCCATCTCGGCATTTGCTCATCCAACCTTGTGCTTATCCGTGCGTCACCCATCCGTCCATGCAGGCATCCATCTCTCCATCCATCATCCTCACCACTTATTTAGTGCCCTACCTGCGTTTCCATCTGTCTTTCCATCTATGCATTCATCTCTCCGTGTCTCTCCGCATCCTGCTATTTGTCCCTTCATCTGCATATTCCCTGGTCCATCAACTTGTCTACTCATCTACATGGCCCTTCACCTACATACCCCGTTGTCCGTCCATCCATCCATCCATCCATCCATCCATCCATCCATCCATCCTCCATTTATTGAGCACCTATTCAGCTAAGGGCTGGGAACACACACTGACAGCCAGAAGATGAATTAGAGAAACTGATGCAGGCAGTGACTAATTAGGAGACTGTTACAGCCCAAGGAAGAGAAGACGAGGCATGGCCAAGGGTATGGAGAGAAGAGGATAGACAGGGGAGGTATTAGGGGGAATCCGAAAGTCTTAGCAATGGTTTCAATATTTCTCTCTTACATGTGTATGTACACACGCAGCCCAGCTCACCTGGGACTCCAACACCTGGGACCCCAACACCTGGGACTCCAACACCTGGGACTCCAACACCTGGGACCCCAACACCTGGGACTCCAACACCTGGGACTCCAACTCCTGGGACTCCAACACCTGGGACTCCAACTCCTGGGACACCTATGACTCCCGGGCCAAAGCCTGGCCCACCGGGCACCAAGCCTCCAGCAGCTCCTGTGGAAGGAAAGATTGTTCTCTTGGCCTGGACCCTGTGGAAACCTCAGAGGGCCTCCAAGGGCACGGCTCTGGGAGCTGTGGGAGTGGCAGGTCCCGAGGGCAGGATCCCAGGTGGGCTGGCATTGCTCCTGCATGGATCCCACCCATCCGAGAGTTGGGGAGGGCTGTCGGAACCTGCCCAGAGCTCTGAGGGTTTGGATCTGTGGGTGGGAAAACCACGATCAAGGTCTAAAGCAAAGTCAGGTCTCTCTGCTGGGCCCCCAGGCGGTGGATACAGCAGCGGTGGGGCAACCGTGAGGATAGGATGGAAAAAGCCAGGTGCTCCATGGGACACCCCCACCCTCCCCCAGCTGGGCCAATCAGTGGAGAACAGTGGCCTTCCAGAAGGAGTGGCCAGCGTGGGCAAAGGCAAGGAGGCAGGAACATTGCATGTTCGGGAAGGGGGCAGATAGAGGCTGCCATAGGCCGATGAAGGCCAAGTCCACTCAGCCTTGTAGGACTGGGCTGTCCAAGGCCCATGTGGATGGGGGGCTGAGGGCACCGGGGTCCAGGCTGGCCACCACTCGGGGCGCTCACCGTACTTAGCTGCCTTCGCGGCGGCCTTTGCTGCAGCAGCTGGTGCCCCTGCACCTGGAGAGACAGCCACAGAGGGTGAGGCCCTTTCCCAGTGGCCATCTCAAGGACACCCCCAGCCCCTGCTGGAAGGACACTACCTGCGATGCCTCCAATCCCAGGAATTGCGCCGGGAATGCCGCCGCCTCCGACACCAGGGAGAACCCCGGCTCCTCCGGCACCTGCCAGGAAGGGGACAGTGAAGATGTGGCCCCCAGGGCCCCTTCTGAGGCTGTTCAGAAAGGCTGCTTGGATGCTGGAATTTTAACCAGCACAATCTCCTCTGGGAATGCGGCCCAGGCATCTCCGGCTGGGCCTGCTGGAGGAGGCCCCCACCCCACTGTTCCTTGACTCACCCCCAAAGTGTCCATTTCAACACGCTCATTAAGGGACTCGTATGTTTTCAGACAAATCCCATTCTAATCACTGCCACATACTGAGAAACCACAAGCGGCCGCTCCCCGGGCCAGAGGGGCCCCTGTAGGAATGTTCAAGGCTTCCCCTCCCTGTGTTCCGAACACTCGGCCAAGTTTGTAATCCAAGCGCCTGGCTGCCCGGCTTTGGCAGCCCCTTGTCGCCTCACTCTCCTGCTCCCACATTCCAGCCATCCCCTCCAGCCTTGGGGGCCTAGAGGGAGGGCCTGCGGGGCCTCCAGGGAGCAGGCCTGCCACTCGCTTCTCCCCCTCCACTCTTGCCCCCTTGGGCTAGTGGGGAGATGTCCTCTATCCCATCAGGGTACAGGAGGGGCTCCCCTGGGACTAGAGATGAAGGCAAGTACCTCAGCCCCAGTAATACGATTCTGAACTGAGGGACGAGCTGGGGCGGGGGCATGGGTGCTCACTTTGCCCCCCACGCAGGTGGGGGGAAGGCCATGTCCCATCTACCAGCCAAGGGATCATGAACTTGAGGGGCAGGTGAGAAGTTTTACAGTACACATTAAATTGATACTAAACAAGTACATTGTTTACTCATGTAGGTACTGCCTGAAATTATTACTCTGACCCCCATAGTACCCATCCCCTCAGCCTGGGCTTCTCCCTTCTATGTTAACCACACGGCAAACTCCAGAATCAAATGTCATTTTCTCTGAGAAAACTTCTTGATTTCCCCCACATAGAAATAATGTCTCTCTCTGAGTCCCACCAC
The DNA here is from genome assembly GCF_017311325.1 of Ursus maritimus. Taxonomy (NCBI): domain Eukaryota; kingdom Metazoa; phylum Chordata; class Mammalia; order Carnivora; family Ursidae; genus Ursus; species Ursus maritimus. The sequence continues at coordinate 10,135,786 of NW_024424452.1, read as the reverse complement.
AGTGCCTGCATTTTGCTGCAGGGCTCTTATTGGACCCGGGCCTCTGAAATGGCTGGCTGGCGGGCTGGCTGGAGGAATTGATGGATGGAAGGAAGGAGGGATTGATAGAGGATGGAGGGAGGGGGGGATAGATGCGGAATGGAAGGATGGAAAGAGGGAGGGACTGATGGGTGGATGGAGGGATAGATGAAGGATGGATGAGGGGATGGGTAGATGGATGGATGAATGAAGGAGCTGAGGAAGGAATGGATAGATGGAGAGATGGAAGGAAGGAAGGATGGATGGATGGATGGATGGATGGATGGATGGATGGTTGGGAAGATGGATAGGGATGGATAGAGAGAGGGATGGAAGAATGAGTGAATGGGCAGATAGAGAAGTGGGTGGTATTGAAAACACTGGATAAATGGGGGTGGGGAGGGGCTGGCTGCCTTGGTTGGCTCTCTATGAGGCAGGCTGTCAGTGATAATAGGGATAGAGAGGCTGGGGGGCTGGGGGCTGGCAGGTGCACTTACCATACTTTGCTGCTTTAGCCGCTGCTGCTGCTGCTGCAGCCTGGGAACCAACTCCTGGGGGAGGGGAAGGAGAGAGACTCTGAAAACTGTTCTCCTGCATCTCCAGAGCCCATCTGTTCCAGCCCCATGAGAACCAACCCTTTCACAAAAGGGTATGGGTTGAGGGGCTTCATAGGAAGCAGAGCTGAGGGAGCTGCCCTCACCCAAGATCCTTCTCCTGGCTCAGACTGGGGTCTGGATGCAGGGTGGGCTGGCCTGCATCCTGGAGAGACCCTGATCAGCCCCAGGGCTCTGGAGCCTGAGTGATTGGTGCCCCTTTGGCTGACAGTTGGGTGAGGTTCTTACCTGTCCCCGTGGGGTACCCAGCCTTGCCTCCGGCACCAGCCACTCCTCCGGGCCCATAGCCTGTGCAACAGAGGGGCTCTGTGGGCATCTGTGCAGATCTCACTGTGGCTGCACCCCCTGCCCTGCCCTTCAGGGCTCAGGCTGCCCAGAGTCTCCACTCTTTCATTCCCAGCTGGAGTGAAATACCAATGGGTGTGGGATACTTATTCCCATTTTACAGATGAAGAAACTGGTTTGCCCAAGGCCTGGGGCTAAGTGTGAGGGCCAGGATCGAGAACCAGGCTGTCCAAGTCCCAAATTTTATGTTCCTTTTTCAGGAGATTCCCTTTCCAAGCCTCTACCCCATCCCCAGTCGGTGCTCTCCTTGCTAGGCCCCTGCCGCTGGAAAGTGCTAGAAGCCCATCCGTTCAGGAGGGTCTTACTCACCGAACGGCAGTTTCCCAGTGCTGTAGGGCAGTCCATAGCCACCTGAAGAGAGGGCAGGGTGGGCACAGGGGCTGCTCCTTGGTGACCCTATGCTGGGCTCCCACTGCCTGGGTAGGCAGCCCTACCCCACAGGTACTGAGGCCTGAGACACCCCCCGCCCCCACACGAACCAAAGGTCCCAAGCTGCTCTAGAGGGTCTCAGGAGAGCAGAGGCCCTGGGTGGAGAAGGGAGAGGGCACCCCTGCTCCAGGGGCTGATGGCACGCCCCTCCCCCTACAAATCCAGGACCTGCTATGGCCCTAGAATCCGAGTCTCTTCCTTATCATCCTCCCGACAAGAAACATCTCATTGTCTGAGCTGATGGTGGGGGCAGAGAGCTGACCTCAGAGGGGTCTTTCCATTGAAAGCTGTTTCTTATCATCAACACCTATGGTTCCCCATGGGGGCTATGGCTCTCTGTACCTGTGCGTGTGAGGGAGGCCGGTGCCTACAGAGTGGCTTCCCTTGCTGGCGACCGGACGTGGGCGTCCGTACTCAGGTGCCCTAACCACCCCCCCAACCCTGCCGAGACACCGGTGGCCAAAAAAACGTCCCCCACATGCTGGCTTCTCAGCAGTGAGGCCCGGGGAGTGGTGTGTCTTGAGTCCTCCTTCTGACTCACCTGGCAGTTTGGGTGCCTTGATGGGGTACCCCAGCGGGACGCCAGGCTGCTGGCCCCCAAAGGGTCCAACTCCTGTGGGAGCAAGGAGAGCGAGCTCAGGTCCCAGCAACCGTGCAGGGCCGTCGGCCCCACGCCACACTTTCTGCTCAGAGTGAACTCCAGACCATCTTGTCTTCCTGCCTCTTTGTCACTGGTCAGCCTGGCCCTCCTCAGTGCCTCCGGTCACTTCCTCCAGGAAACTGCAGGACTCCCCCACCCACCCCAGGGCTTGGGCCACAGTCAGGGCCTGCAGCTCTTGCGGCATTTGGCACAGATGGGTGGGATTTCTGGGGTTATTTGGCTGCTACGCAGACAGAGGGGTTGGGGTTAGGGAAGCGGCCTGTGATCGAGGCCACATTGTGCTGAAGCCAGTCCAAGGCCTGAGGCAGTAGGCGTGAGGGAAACCGGACAGGCCTTGCTGGGACTCGGGGTGCCCAGCCCCACCCAGGACAAAAGCCCCGGCCTGGCTGGCTACTCTGCCGACTGCCCACCTGCCGGGGGACACCCAGCTTTGCCTCACCTGGGATTCCAGCAAAAGCTCCGCCTCCACCTGCAAGGTAAGAGCTGTCACCGCAGCCCTGCCACCATGGGCCCTGGGTGCCAAGGTACCAATAAATGGTGCCCGGACCACCCAGCTCACAGTTGGGGATTTCTGAGAGGGGTGCTTCCCATCCCGGCCAGCTGCGTCCAGGCTGGAGCACAAGAGGCGCCCTCCCAGAGGGCCCTGAGCCCAGGGTCCCCATCCCCACCCCCACCCTGGGCCAGAGGGGACTGAAGGAGGGTGGAGATTCCCGCCATGGGCTCCCAGCACACTGGCTGCATACCTGGGGTCTTGGCCTTGACTCCGGTTCCGGTGGGAACCCCGGGGAGCACCCCCACACCTGGGAACCGAGCTCCTAAGGGGCAAAGCAGGGAGCTGGCAGTGAGGGTAGGAAGGCAGGCCTCGCAGGCACCCACACCTCCCCCGGGTCACAGAGCTGACCTTCTCTACCGACTACCAGCCATGGGCACGGCTCACGGGGTGGTGGGGGGCCCGTGTGGTGGCGGCTGTCTTTCCCTGTCTGACCCAAGGTTGGAAGACCTGAGTGTTAATCACATTTCCCAGCCACTCCAGCCTGTGCCTCAGTCGGCCTTCTCTCTAAATTGAAGTTAATTTGCAGCTTCCCGGCCCACGGAGAAGGCAGAGCAGCTGGTATTTTCCCCACTCCCGTCTCCAATGGGGCTGGGCCACCTCAGCCAGAGGGACAGTGGGGAGGGACAATCTGTCAGCAAATCCCTCCAGAGCGGGCCAAATCTGGGCTTTTGGGGGAATTCAGGAGGTCACATGCTGGGCGGGGTGGCCAGGCCCTGGACAGGGCAGCTCGGAGAGGGGTCTCCTACAGGGCGGATCTGCTGGGCGGGCCCCCTGGTGACTCAGAGCTTTTGGGAAAGAGCTGGCCACCCTGGGACTTGCTGTGTCTCCGGGGGGCCCTCCTAGGGCTGTGACGATGGTCTGGGCTTGGGCCTAGGGTCAGGGCTTGGGGCAGTGGTGAAGCTGACTAGCCCTTGTGGGAAAAAATGACCAGGGGCCTCTGTCTGTTGGCTTGAGCTTTGATGCTTAGGGGGATGGTGCTGGTCAGGGCTCAGGTGACCACCCTGGCTTGTGGGGAGGTGACAGGCCACCGGGGAGGCTGCCAGGGCTGCTGTCCTTGCCCTAGGGTCCCCTTACCTGTTCCTGGGAGCACTCCTCCTGGATAGACACCTGGCAGCCCCACACCTGTGACCGAGAGAAAAGGTTTGAGCCGTGAACAGCAGCCTGGCCTCTAGGAGCCCCTCCTGGACCCTTCTCTCTGGAGTGGCTCTGGGACTTTCTGGCCAGCCACCCAGGGCCCTGGAGGAGGTCACCAGAGACCCAAGGGCGGTGGCCACAGCTCTCCCACAAGTTTCGGAAGTCATCTGCAAACCCTTCTGTGTGTGGATTTATCTTGTCTCCTGGAGCCTGTTTACATGGCTGGCTCAGCCCACCTCTGGGCTAACAGCTTCCAGATGTTCCCTCCCTTCTGGGTGGACTCAGGCAGCCTTTTGTTCAACCTGAAGTCACTTCCTCAAGGGCTCGGTGCAGAGGAACGAGCACCAGATGGGGAGTCAGCGCGCCCCGGGCTCAGCCCAGCTCTGCCGTGACTGCCATGGGCCCTTCCGCACTGCCTGTCCATCCCAAGCCCCTGCGCCCCATCTGTCACTTGAGTGCCTGCCACAGAGCATGTCTCTGAGATCTCTTTCTGCTCCAAGATCTGGAAGAAGGGCCCGGAAGGTAGGCCGGGGCCCCCGTCCAGCATTCCTGCCATGGTACCACACGTGGGGCCTGCCCCACCCGCCGCGGCCGGACCTCTCCTTTCCTGTCCGGTGTGGAAGGGAGGAGCCTCTACCCTCCCTGCCCTGCTCCCTCCAGCCCCGGACACCGCACACTGACCGGGCACTTTCCCAGGCTTCGCTCCGGCTCCGACTCCAACTCCGGCTCCAGCCTGAGGCACCACCGCGCCTGGCACAGGATGGGCGCGTCAGAGTGGGCTCTGCCCGGGCCTGCGGCCTTCACCTGGGCAACACAGGTCTACCCTCCATACCTGTAGACACTCCTAAGCCACCGACGCCACCAATGCCGCCGACCCCGCCGACGCCACCGACGCCACCAAGCCCAGCACCTACAGAGATGGAGTGGGAGAGGCAGGGGGTCACGCAAGGGACAGTGGGAGGCAGGAGGGCCCTGGGCCGCCAGGTGAAGGCCCTGCCATCTCGCTTTGAGACTTGGGCACAACTGGTGGCCTCCCCGAGTCCCGGTGGATTGGGGATGAGAATTCTGCCCACCTGCTGCCCCCCGGGGAAAGGGTCTGGCCAAGTTGTGAGTTCACAGAGGCCAGAGGGCTTCGGGCATGTACCCAAGGGTAACACTCACCAGCCTTGGCAGCTTTATAGGCCGCAGCGGCCCCCGCTGCTCCACCGGGCACCAGAGCCCCCGGGAAGGTGCCTGCAGGAAAGGCCCCGAGCCCTGCCAAGGGGAGAACCAGGTGAGGCTCTGAGCCCCAGCCCACCGGGCCCTGACCCTCCTGGAAGGAGCATTTGAGGCGGTTTCCATGCTAAGCAGGGACCCCCCGCTCCCAGGACCAGGTTTGGTGCTGGAGAGCGATAAATGGCCCCTGGGTCTTCTCTCCAGCTCTCACCCCGGACCCAGCCGTGACGTGCCTGTACCCTGAGCAGCTGCTCAAGGTTAGGTGGTCTCAACATCACCCCCTTGCTAGTGCCTGGGACCGGCTTGGCCTGCCATCCCTGTACCCCAGCTGCCCTCCACACCGAACAGATGCCCTGGGCGTGGCTCTGGCCCCCCGAGGGGCGGGTTGCCTGGATGTCAACACCAACCTGCCCCAGGACCCCCACCTGCAAGCCCACCAGCACCTGCGGGGTGAAGGAGACAGCAGGTGAGGAGAGGAGAGCTAGTGTGCAGGCCCCATTCCTGGGCCCAGGGTGGGAAGGGTCTCGTGGCGGGAGATCAGGAACCGGGCGGGGCCGTGTGCGGAGCTCAGGCCCCTAAGCTGGACTCCAGCAGTTGGTACTTAGGGGCTGATCCTGATAAAATAGTGACCAGCTACTAGGTACTATGTAGGCGTGACCCCCCCAGAGCACCCCAGACCTTGCTTCCCCTAGGCCTGTCGGCTAAAGGGGGGCCCAGCAGGGCTTTCTGTGCCAGACCCTGCTCTGTTCTTACCATCAGCACCCAGCCCCAGGCCCGTACTGCTTCCTTGCAGGGGTCCCCTGGCTCAGCCCACTCCTCCTCCCGTAGCCCCTTTCGACGCCCACCATCTGTCTGTCTGTCCATCCAGCCTGCCCTGCTGTCCAGCAGCCTCCTTGCTTGCAGATGGTTGCTAAAATGTTTATGAGAAGCTAAATGGGTCCCTTTGGCTCTCTCCTTCCCACATCTGGGCCCAATTGCTCCCTCTCCCCCTCCAGGAGACATTCCACGGCTTTGGCCAGGACTGATGGGCAATCAGGTTGGAGTTCACAATCGAGCCAGGTTTGTTTCCAATTCTGTGAGAATCTTTCCTGCAAGCTCCAGTCCTGGCTGCCAGGGTCCTGAGCCCAGGAGCAGCCCTCTCTGGGGACAGACCCCAGACGTGGGGGACTGCTGAGCCCCAGAGGGTCTACCTGGCTTTCCCTGGGTGTGGTCCCCCTTCCCACCCCATCTCCTCCTTGTCTGAGCTGACCACATCTAAAACTCAGCCGGCCCCTCTGCAAGGTGGGTCTCTAACTGCGGCCCCTCTCCCTTCCAGGCAGGTGCGGTATTCGTCAGGCCAGGCCTGGGGGTGTGCTGGGTACATTTCCTTGGCACCGCAGGCCCTGCCCCTCCCTAGCTCTGTCAGGGGCTTGTCTCAAGCCAAGCCCGTTTCCTGAGCTCCAAGAGGGCAGGGAACAGGCTCAGGCCTTTCCTGACCACAGAAGGGATGGGAAGAGAAGATGGGGACCCAACAGGAAGTAAGAAGAAGCTGGGGCTGGTGGGGCGGGCAGGCAGCCCTTCTGCTCTGCCCTTTTCCCATGCTCCCCTGCCAGCTGTCTGATCCCAGGGCCACCTCCAGCATGACCAGTCCCACCCCTGCTCGCCCTCCTTCCTGAGGACTCACCTGGCCCGAACGCTCCCAGGAGTCCAGCCCCTGGAAAGGAGGAGAGATGTGAGGAGCTGACCTTAGCAGGGAGCCCAGGGGCCTGGCCAGCTTAACCCTCTGTCTTCCCAGCACCACAGAGCCCTGGATTCAAACCCTGCTGCCCCTACCCACTCGGTGTGTGAGGGGAGCAAGTCACTTCCTCTGTCAGAGACTCAGTTTCCCCACCTACGGAATGGCTGGTGTGTGCCTGACCTTCCTGGGCCCAGTGGGCTGGTAAACAGGAAGCACCTAGTGTGTGCCACCTGCCAGGGCTCCCAGTAGGTGTCCCCCAGCTCCTTCCTGTTCTCTCCAGCCAGCGGCTGGCCTCCAGCTGGTGCTGCAGGGGGTATGGGTGGAGCCGGCTCTCAGCTTCCTGGGCCCCCACTGAGAGTCCGGGCAGGGTCAGCCCGCGGAGGCCCATGCGGAGCCTCTGCCAGGCCACCCACCCTGTACTTGTCAAGGGATTAATTGTTCCCAAGCACGACACACGCCGCCTGTGTCCCGTTCTGTCCTGCCTGGGCAGGCCCGGACGTCCCTGCAGCCAGGCCACATAGAGCTGCTCTGGTGTGGGGCGGGGGGCACTGTGGCCCGAGCTGGGCCTTTGTGGCCTAGGGTGCTGAGGCTGAAAGGGGATGACCTCAGGCCCTTGCCGTCAGAAGGAGATGTCCTGACTTCCCTTTTGGTCTACTCCTCCACCCAGAGCCGGAAGTTCTTTCAGATGTCTACACTAGGTCGTTCACTCATTAACACCTTGCCTTAGTGCCCACCCTTATGGGCCTCTGTGGGCAGCTGTCCTGGTCTCCCCTCTGGTGTTTTATCACCACCTGCCATGGGTCCCCTGCTGCCGGTGGGATCCACTCATCTCCTCCCCCAGTTTTGCAGTCATGGCCCCCACTAAGCAAAGTCCTTAGTGGGCTTTCCTGGCTAAGCAGAGTCCGACTTCCACGCCTTCGCGTCCTCCCTCCCTACCGCCGGGGACCCTGTGAGGACGGCGTGCCCCTCCAGGAAGATGGGATGCAGGTTTCGGCGGCATCAGCAGTGAGGCCCAAAGGCTCCTGGCCTCGCAGACCCCCACGGACCCCAGGAAAGCCCTTGCCCAGGACTCCTGCTCTCTCGCCTCTCTCGGAGTTTCACAACCCAGCTGGGCTTGCAGGGAAGGGGGGATCGGGGTCTTGTAGATTCATTTGCACTTGGATCATCGGACACTGGGATTTCGTAAGAGCCGTCAGACATCCAAACTGTCCTGGAGCCTCCGGCTTCGGTGCCGGGGAGACGCGGGGCGGGGGGTGGGGGGGGGCGGTGCCAAGGCCACATGTGGAGCATCTCACGCCGATGGGGCCATAAATCTGGGCCATTTCCTCCACCTGCTCCTTCTCCGCCAGTGTTTCCCGGAGGGATCTGCCCTCCCCCTTTCCCGGGGTGTGTTGTTTTGGAGCCCACGGTGGACCTCAGTGGCAGCTCCGGGCCCCATGGGCAGAAGCCTGGACAGATCTAGCCAGATCTTCTTACTGGAAACCTCCAAGGCTTAAACACAGCTGGAAGGGGCCTGGTCAGGAGGGGAGCTATTCTGGGCCCAGGGTCAGGGTTCGGGCTGGGGTTAAGTCCAGGCCTCGGTCTCGGGTCGGAGTTCAGCCTGGGGTCAGAATAAGGGCTCCAATTGTCATTGAGGTCAGAGATTTCTAGGGTCTTGGCCTAGAGGTTAGAGAAAGCTTGGTCTGGGATCAGGGGACCATCCAGGCGGAGTCTGGAGGCCACTGTCCGTGTCTGAGCACCAGAGCAACGTTCATGGGCTTGGTGGCCACTGGGACATTAGTCCCTGCCTTTGCCCCCCTATCCCCAGCACCGGGGCTGTTTCTGAGACCCTGTGCCAACGGGACTCTCCAGGCAGCTGGGCACACGGGTATTTGCAGGGTAGACACTAGACCCTCCTCACACAGGGAAGACATCAAGCTGACTCCAGCCTCCCGTTCCTAGAGGTCCTGGGGCTGCCCCAACCTGCTTATGGCTGCTTACCACCTCCCTCCCTCCTCCTGCCTGTTGCCTTCCTCCCTGGGTTCAATACCCTGTGGGCCCTGCCCTCCCCTCCCCCTGGGGCCTCAGGTCTTACCTGGCTTGGGCGGTTTGCCTCCAGGCCCCAGAGCTGCAGAGGGAAGAGAAGGAAGTGAACTCAGAGTCCCAGGTCACTGTTTTTCTACTATTTATCTCCCTGGTGCATTGGGAGGTGGGGGTTTCACCTGCCAGGTCCTAGAGGGGTTGACAGGGAGGGTCCTCCCCTTTGGACAGGAAGCCGCTGGGAGCCCAGTGTCTGGATGTGTGGGTGGGAAACCCAGCTCCAGCCCTGATTTATGGTTTCTACTCTCTCAGACGCAGTTTCTCAGCCCGGGAAGGGAAAGATGATACCCACTCAGCAGGCCTGGTCGGGGTGTTGTGGGGGTTCAAAAGCCATGGGAAAGGAAGCAGGGGCCACCAGGGAAAGAGGCCAGGGGTTTTGGCAAGTCTCGACCGGACGCTCCGTCCATAAACTGAGGGATGCCTGGGCCTCCTGGGGTTCTGAGGCTGGGGGACCTGGGTGACCTGGGTGGACCAGAGTGAAAACCGGACACCATCCATGAGGAACCAAGTTTGCTTTCTGAGCTCACCTCCTCCTCCCAGACCTCCGAGACCAGCACCTGTGTTGAGAGGGAGAGAGAGAGAGACAGAACCATCAATGTCTCTGCCAGAAAGCTGCCCACAGACCCACGATCAAGTCCCTCACTGCCTAGCTGCATGACCTCAGGCAAGCCTTAACCCCTGTGAGCCTCAGTTTCCCCATTGGGCCAACAGCCCGGTGCCGCTTTGTGTCTGGGAGTGTGCCAGCAACTGCCCTCCATTTCCTATCAGTCCTAACCACTCGAATGCTTTTTTCTTTCTTTTTTAAAACTAGATCACCAGTTTATTATAAAAGGACGTACGTAACTCAGGAACCGCTGGAGGGAAGAGGAGTGGGCGTGGAGGGGGCGGAGGCAAGGTCTGGGGAAGGGGCGGGACTTCCATGCCCTCTCTGGGTGCCTCTTCCTGCACATCCAGGGGTCCACCTCCCCGGAAGCACCTCTCCAACACTTTCTAAGTATTGAAAGTGTTACTTTTGATTTTTTAAATTGCTTTAAACCGTGATGCTTTTTTTTTCCAAATTAAAAGAAAACGTGCCCTCCCCCCATGCCAGAAGTGCAACATTCTGCCCCTTGTCTTTCGGGGGTGTTCCAGTCTCCAGCTGCACGTGCCACTGCTTTGTATTGTTAGCACCCGGAAGAGCACTTCGCCGTCTGGTTGGGCAGGTAGTGCACTCCTGTTTTTTAGTAGCTTTGTGTTATGTCAGAGTGGACTCAATCATACCCTCTAGTCAGGCGGACTTTTTGTGTCTTATGTCTTTGCAGAGAACTCTCCAATCAACCTTGCTCGGGATCTCTCTTTTTCTCCACCTTTCAATTATTTTCTTTGAATGCATTCCCAAGAGTGGGGTTCGTGGTTTGAGAGGCGGGGGGCATGAAGGCGCCCACTTTTGTATAGCCTCCCAAACAAACATCGCCTTTCCTCTTTCAGAAAATTTATGCCCTGGGGCGCCTGGGTGGCACAGCGGTTAAGCGTCTGCCTTCGGCCCAGGGCGTGATCCTGGCGTTATGGGATCGAGCCCCACATCAGGCTCCTCTGCTATGAGCCTGCTTCTTCCTCTCCCACTCCCCCTGCTTGTGTTCCCTCTCTCGCTGGCTGTCTCTGTCTCTGTCAAATAAATAAATAAAATCTTAAAAAAAAAAAAAAGAAAATTTATGCCCTGAGTACTTGTAAAAGTGTCACACAGACTGCTCTTTTAAGTAGGAGTGGCTCTCAGGTGCTCTTCCCCTCTGCCTTGTCGTCTCGTACGAGCTCATGATGATCTGCTTTACCTGGGTGCGTGGAAGTTTCGTGTACATTACCTGGGTAAAAGACACCTCCGGGAACTCCACCAGGAACAGCCCCTGGGACCCCTGGAAGTAAGCAAGTAGAGTCCTCCATCAGCCAGAACCAATAAAAGCGAGGTAACCAGAATGAGGCAGACGACAACGTTGATGCTGTCTGTCTACAGAGCAGGGTATGCTGGCCAAGCAATCGATGTTTATAAAGCATTTTCTCATTCACGCTCCTCAAAATGGCCCCGTGGGGTTGGAAGGGCAGAGATTGCTATCTTCGTTGGAACAGATGTGAAATCGGGCTCAGAGAGGGTAAGGGGGGGGGCCCGGGGACACACAGCTGGGAAGAGATGGAATGTGGATTCAAAACCCAGGCCGCCCCTCTAAGTGTGATGGTTTGCGCTGTGTTACCTGCTTCTCTCCCCTGGGAGAGGGCCCGGCATGAGGCTGGGGCTGGGGCTGGGTCCTTTTTGCTGGGCAGCTAATTCTCTCCAGCCCCGAGCAGCGTGCGGAGGGGCCAGAGCTGTGGGAGAGCAGTCTGGGCCGTGACAGTGAGCAGTAAGGAAGCGTGGTTGTTGCCAACACAAATGCAGCCATTCCCACACTGATAGGATGGCGTGAGGTCAGCGTCCTCAGCCACTGGGCAGCGACCGTTGGGTGGGGCTCTGGCTGGCTGACACAGGGCTGTCTTAGGAGGTGCCGGGGCCCAGAGGGGGACACCATGAATGAGCAAAGTGAATAGTTTCCTAAGGAAAAGCTAATTCACTGGCCAGGCCAGGGGCTGTCTGCCCAGCCAAGATCACGAGTTCATTTCCCATGGGCCCACGAAGCTCTCACTGGGGAGCGCCGTGGTGCTGGGCCCCGGACCAGGCCTGTGCGTGGTCATGGCAACAGACGATCCCAGGGCGGACCAGGCCCTGACTCCACCACCACGGGGTGGCCCCAGCTTCAATGAGTGTCCTTGCTAGCGCTCCAGCCAGGGTCCCGGACCACCCTGCTGACTGGGGCACGGGCGGGGTTGGGGGACCGTGTCGGGCAGCTCTGCAGTGTGTCCAGAGGCCCCACGGCCTGGCGGTGCTGCACAGCTGGGCCTGCTGGCCCTGTGGCCCCGTCAGCCTCAGCCACAGCCCAGCAGGGTGGGGAATGCCAAGCTGTCACGGTCACCCTGTGCCAAAGCCCTGGCGCCACATCCCCCCAGGGCCTGCAGCCCCCCAGGCCTGTCTGTCATCCAGACCTGGAGTGTGCAAGCAATCTGGTCAGAGCCTTGGGGACACAGAGTGATGGCCCCAGGAGGCTGGGCCTGCTGGGAATGAACGCCTCGGCCCTGTCATCGGCTGCCAAGCATGGATGCAGCCTGCCTGGGGCCTTTGATGCCTCCCTTGGCCCCGGCCTCCAGCTCTGAGCCCTGTCTCTTATGTGCCTGTCCCTTTGTAGTCCAGGTCTTTCTCTGTTTCGGCTCTCACCCTCCTCCCCCTTCTCTCCCTCCCGACAGTACCCTCTCCCCACCTCTCCACTCTCTGGCACCAGGGCAGGCTACGGGAGCCGTGTGGGGGGTGGACAGAGCCTGGCCGTGCCACTTCTTAGCATCTGTGTGACCTTGGGCAAGTCACTTAACCCCTCTGAGCCCCAGTTTCCTTGTAAGCAACATGGGGCTGATAACCTCTGCCTTGTGAGGCTGTTGCAAATTGTCAAAGGGTTCAAGTGAGAGACGTCCTGCCCTGGATCTAGCACACAGTGATTGCTCAAAAAAAAAAAAAAAAAAAAAGGAGGTGACTCTGTCTACGCTTTGCTGTGCGGCGCACGGCCTGGGGCCAGGTACCCAGCAGACAGTCAATAAACCACGGATGAATGAGGTTGAGGGGAGGCAAGGATGTTCCCTGTGGGTCTGGGTCCAACCTGTTCCATTCCCAACCGACCTGGGGGGGGTCCCCACTTCGGGCCCGGCTGAACCCCTACTTCCTCTGTTGAGGTTCTGCTCCCCCACACCCCATCTGCAGTTCCTCCCCTGCCTGCTCTCTCCCCAGCGCCTGCCCATCTCTCCGCAGCCCTCCTGGCCTGCCCCAGCTTGGCCCCCCCCTTCCCATGATTCAGATCCCAACGGCGATTGCCAAACTCCATGCCTGAACCATGACGGCCTGCGGAGCTAGGGATTTTGACCCCCATTTTGCACTGAGCTAAGGGAGAAGGATCAGGGGGTGCGAAGGATCCCTGCCCCGCCTCCTCTCGCCAAGTGCAGGGGAGGTGAGAACAGATTAAGACAGTAGTCAGTCAAGGGCCTTCGAATAGGCATCTTTCACGTTCCAGCTGGTTCTCCTCCTCCTCACCTCCTTGGCCGGAGCCGTGCCTCCTGCCAGGAGCGCCTCTCTGCTACCCAAGTCCTGCCCTTCCTCCAAGACTGCCTCCTCTGAGCCTGTGGCTCTCCTTGCTCAGCTGGTCCAAAGCAGTTGGCTTGGAACATGCTTGTCCTGTTTTATGTGGGTTTGGCTTGTTTCGCGGGCTAGCCCAGGGTGGAACTTGTCTCTTGCCTCTTAGAATCCGGATCCTAGACTCTCAGAGATCATAACAGTCTTCTGGCCTGGGCAGAAACTCCTTCCGCAAACATCTCCCCATGCTCCTGCTTGCATGCCTCCGGTGACGGGAAAGTCACCCCCTCCCTGAGGCTCTCAGCTCTACCTGCAGAGAAGTCTTCTTTCTGCTGAGATAGAATCGACCCCCCCATCTCCCCAGTTCCGCCTCACAGAGCCCCAGAGCCCCAGGCTCATCTCTCGTCCACAGAGAGCCTCTCAGGCATTGCCCTGTCTTTCAAGGTCGAACTCAAATATCGCTTCTGCTATGAAGCCTTCCTGGATTTCCCGGGACTCTTCCGGGCCGCCCCGGGCCCCCAGTCCTATATGCTTCCCCCACCACTCATGCATGCTCCACCCAGCTGACAAAACATGGCGTGAGTAGCAAGAGGGAAAGTTAAACCTTAAAAATGTGCACTAATTGTAGGAGTCAGTCGGTCCAAGTAAACACATGCTGAATAAGAAGATGGATCATTCTAGAAATTCACATTCCCACAGCCCCCTTATTTGATGAGACTTTGGCAGATGTTACATGACTGGAGCCTCCCACTGGGCCGAGGAAATAAGTGGGACAGAGAGGTTTCTCCTCATTTTATGGCCAGTGAGACGAGGCGCCTGGCCCGGGAGCCACAGCTGACCCCAGTCACACGCAGGGCCTTCTGCCTGGGCCCTGGGCTTCAGGTTCAAAGACGTGGAGAAGGCCGTTTGGGAACGAGCATTGAGCCAGCAGGCCTTGGCAAGGGGCTTCGCCAAGCCCCAGTCCAGGGGGCTGGCAGGGGAGCAGATAAGACCTCACGAAGCTGTTTATTGTTTGCCTGGAGAAAGGCTGCCAAGGGCTTTTCAAAAACAATCTATCCTCTAGTGGGTGACTCCGTCCCCTCCCTCCCCTGGGCACGTCTGCCCTCCTGCCTCGGCCCGGCGAGAACGGGATTAGCCCCTCGAGCACAGGTCCTCTGCTCTGGAGGCTCATCGGAGTTACCTGGGCGGCGTTTACAAAAGTCCGGTTCCCTCCTCGGACCAAATAAAGCAGGAATTCTTGGGTGGGAACTTGGTATCAGAGCTGTCTAAAGTTCCCTGGTTAACTCCGGTATGCAGCCATGCAGCCGGGGCTGATAATCCCTGTTCCAAATCATCCTTAGTTCCGGAATCAGGAAAAGAAAAGGCTGCTAATATTTCTGGGACATGGGGGATGGAATTCTACCCAATTTAATTGTTTTCTTTCTCTCTTTTTAAATGGCGTGGGGGTTTGGGGCAGCTGGTCCTCAAAGCTACTTTGGACCCATCCTAAATGGGTCTAGACAACCCTTTCCATCACCGTTTTCTGAGGGAGCCCCCTCCACTGGCAATATAATTCTTTGGAGCTGGGGAACCCGTGGGGGTGAGAGCCTCCCGGCGGAGGGTGGGGCAGAGCTGGGCTCCCCAGGAGAGCCGGGCGGGTGGTTCTGTGTGTAGGTCTACGACCTCTCCCGCTCCCCTGACCTCTCTCAGAGGCTCTGGGCAAAAACCCCAACAGATGTCAAGGATTCACACACCCTTTACTGGGCCCAGTTGCTCTACCACCTGGGACAGAGCTGAGACTCATGTTTGCAAAAAAGAACGAGGGCAGTTGAAGGTTATAGTGTCACCGAGGGCACAAGAAGAGGGTGCATTCTGCTCGAGGGTTTGCCCACTCTAGAGGACTCATCCCCGCTGTGCTCCTCCCCAGAGGTAGCCTGGTACCCAGCCCCCACCCCTCATCCTTTGGCAGAGAACTGGCTGGTGCTCACCCTTAGCCTGTCTCAGCCTCCATTTCCCTATTCGTAAAAGAGGATCATATTCTCGACTCTTAGGGTTTTTGAGGGGATTAATGTAATGGCCAGGCTCTGGGCAGAGCAGGTGCTCAGGGGCCACACCTGGGGGAGCAGGGAGGAGGTTCAGGAGGGCCCAGAGCTGCTGCTCTCGATGGGGGGGGAGAGGGGCTGCTGGGGTGGCCTGTCCTCTGGGGTTTGTCTCGCTCCCCCTGCTGGGCCCCGCCTGATGGTGTGCGAGTCCCCCCCCGCCCAGGTGCAGGAGCTGACCTCCGTGCAGGAAGCCTCTACTCCCAGCAGTCCTGCCCAGCTAGTCTGTCGCACCGAAACCCACTGAGGCTGCCCAGTCCCTTACTCCAGCCCTCCCGCCTGGCCGTGTTTCCACCTGGGCCCCCACGCTGGCCCCTGCTGAAGGTCTGGCTCTTATGGCAAGGGGACGCCCCTAGAAAGCTGACCCCACCCACGCTACCCCACCAAATGGCTTAAGTATCTGCACTCCTCTCTTCCCAGGGCCAGGAGCACCTTCAGGGACCCCTGGGGGGGGGCCGCTCCCAGGGGCCCTTGAGGTGCATAGCAGCCCCATGGGGGGCACCCTTGTGGCCTGTGGCACTGATCATGCCCAAAGGTCCAGGACTGCTGTGAGGTCCACTTTAGCCCCTGCCACTGGCCGCCCTCCCTCTGCCAGGAGATGAATACCCTCCCTAGCTTCCCGATCCTCATTTGTGTTGTGTACCGCGTGCGCACGCGCGCACACACGCAGTGACAACCCACACCTGGATAGCATATTTCCCATGTGTCCATGCCTGTTGGGTGGCAACAGCACTTTCACGTACTTTACACCCCCCTACCCCAACACACACACACACACACACCTGCTCAGGGATGAACCTGTGAACAGACGTTCCCCCTCTACTGTTGGACAACACATTTGGGCATATACAAACATGCCCACCTGTGCGATAGCATGCAACACACTCGTTCATGTGTGCACGTGCACACACACACATGCTCGGATGCCCCAGCCCTCCTCACCAGGGACGGACCACGGCAGCGGCTTTCCAACCCACAACCCAGTAATCCACTTAGCTCTGACCTTCCTCGGAGGGGTGTCCTGACTTCCCCGGGGGTACAAGGAACCTGTTGAGGTCACACAGCTTGCTGCGGCGGTGGAGCTGGCCTCCAGCCCAGGTCCCCTGCCCGCAGGGCATGTGTGCACACCCACTGGGTCCACAGGTGTGCAAACTGCTAGTGCCCAACAACCCAACGGGACCCCACCGGCCCCTTCCCGGCATGCTCAGGAGCCCCCCTCCCCCACTGGAACAGCACCCAGGACAAAGCAGGGGTCCTCAGCCCTGTCGGGGCGGCAGAACCTGGACCCCGCTGAGACCGTCCTGAGTCTTGGGGTGTCTGTGTGACAGGTTCCTTCTCAGCACGGGCTGGCTCCTGGGAGGGGCAGTTCCAAGGATCCAGGGACTGAGGGGCTCCCGCCTGGGACCCCCTGGAGGACGGCAGGGTGAAGGGCGCCCTCTGGTCTGTCAGTCCAGCCACCTGGCCGGGAGGCCGTCGGGCTGCCCGCATCCCCGGGAGCAGGGTGAGGCCTACCTCCAGGCTGCGAGGGGTGGGTGATGGACAGCAGGAGCAGAAGGACTCCGGGCCGCAGGGCTGCAGCTCTCAGACCCGCCATTTCGGGGAGAAATGCCCCAGCCCGCTCTCTGCGCCTCGTTTTATCCCCAAAGCGTAATTGCTGCCTCGTCGCGGAGAGGGAAGGAGGGAGGGAGAGAGGGCGGGCGGGAGGGCGGGAGAAGGGGGAGGCCTGGGGGAGGGGGCCGCGGGGAGGGGGGCAATTACGAAAGGCCCGGCTCACAAGCCTCCCAGGCTGGGTCTGACTGGACTGGACTGTGGGCTTTTTTCCTTAAAACACACTCAAGCGCGCGCGCTCACGCACACACACACACACACACACACACACACACACACACACAGTTTCCCCCATCTCTCTCCCGCTTTCCCTCTGTAGCTGTTCTCTCACTGCTGGCCCTGTTCCCGCCAGAAAGTGCAAGGGGGGCCTCTGCCAGGACAGCCCTCGGGAGAGGAAGCAGGAGGGAGGGCCCTGCAGCCCGGCCAAAAATCCGGCCCCAGCCAAGGCCCGAGTGGCCAGGCCCCCGCCCCTCTGGCTGGGCCCCGGGCCCAGCGTGGGGACACAGGCCAGCTGTCCCGCGCCTCTGCCCCCACGCCGGCCCTCCAGACTCTCCCAACACCCCCAGGTCTGGCCAGGACCGTCCCTGCCCGAAGCTGGGGAGGTGGGGTGCTGGGCAGGTCTGGGGTCCAGGGCCCGGGGCCAATGTCTGCAAAGGTTCAGGGGCTGTGAGCAGAATGGCCTGGAAGGTGAGATCATGCTGGCGCTGCCCCATGGGGCATGTGGGGAAAGGAAGGGGGACCCTGACACACTATAGGGCTCCGTTCTTTATGGGCTAGGGTCACAGTCTCCTGCCTGATGCTGGGGAGGGAGTGTTGGGCAGGTCTGGGATCTGTATCTGCAAAGACGGGGGGCTGCACCAGGGGAACGGCCTGGGAATTAAGACCATGTTGGCGTTGTCCCCTGGGGCATCTGGGGGACATGTGGGAGACCCTGACAGACCACAGGACTCCATTTGTCATGGATCAAGGTCACAGTCCCACACGCAGTCCTGTGCAGACCAACGTCTGGTAAAGTTCAGGCAGGATCCCCAGGTGCTCATGGGGGACCGAGGGCTTGGGGACCTCACCCGGAATGAGAGGTGGCCCAGCCCCCCTTTTGCACCCAGCCCCTATATGTCTCAGTGCCGAGTACCGCTAGCACCCAGACCAGACTCAGGGAGTCCCCAGACTGCTGGTTCCCTCCCGGCCCCAGGAGAACGCCCCAGGGGCTGACATTCCACTGGTGGCCAGGAGGGGGCGGCCCTGTGCTGAAACAGCTGGGACCAGCATTTCCAGAAGGACTCTGGGGGTCCCCGCCTGCCTGAAACAGGATGAGGACCCTGGGGATTTTTCTGGGGTCCAAGAGGGTAGGAGAGGGTCATGTCTCTCCAGCCCCCGACAGTGGGGGAAGAAATTCGGGAGCCAGAGAATTGAGGAGGGAAATGGGTACTTGCCTTCATCGGAGCCTCTGAGGGGGAAGAAGTCGAGGCCATACGTTCTGTGAGTTTTCCCTGCCCCCAGACAGAGAATGAGGGGCAGACACCACCACAGCTCTGAGCAGGGGAGCTAAAGCGCCCCTCCTGCAGCCGGGAGCCCCGTGGGCGTCTGGAGGGCTAGCCCATGCATTGGACTCAGGTGAAGCTCGCATTAAATTCTAGCTCTAGTGCTTTCTGCCGGAGTAATCTCTTCAGCGCTTCAGCTTCATCCCACGTCAGGTGGTGATAAAATCCCTGCCTGGAGGAGTTACTGCGGAGATAAGTAAAATGTCATATATTTCTATACCATGCCTGCCAGGCCCCAAATGCTCCATTTGGTATTAGTCCTAGCATCGTGCTATTGCTATCACTCACCCTGCAAGGATCACCCCTGTGTTTAGTGTAACTATAAGCTTTGGCTCTCTGAGGGGCCACCCTGGGACCCGGGGGCCATTCCTTCCTCTCCCTCTGGTCTCGGGCAGCGGCCACTCCAGGAGTCTGGGAGGCGGGTGGGCACACGAGGAGAACAGGCTTGAAGCTATTTGCCCAGGAAATGCACAGCTCTTTCTTCCAGTGTGTGTTATTCGGGGGTACTTTGGGGTAGCTGATGGAGGTTATGTGCCTGAACTGGTCTTTGTGGGTGGGGGTAGGGGCTGCCCAGGGTCGGGGTCTGGAGGCTCAGTGCCTAGGGTGAGCCTGCATGTGGGGAGGAGAGGCTGGGGGGTGGCATCTGTGTGCCTGCCCCCTCCTGGGAAGGCAGAATGGAGGGGGTGCTGGGGAGGAGCTGGGCCCCACTCCTCTCAGGGCAGTGACGTGGGCAGGAACCGGCTTTCAGACTCGCAAACCGCAGTCTGCTCAGAGTCTTTATTAATTCCAGGACCGGGAGAGAGGCTGGAGCCAGAAGGAGAGTGCTTGCTGCCCGAGGATCCAGGAGAGGTGTGGAGGGGCACATGCTGGGAGCGACTCGGGGTTGCTGGGCCAGGCCTCTCCCAGCACGGCCAGGGCCCTGTGTTCCACCCCCACCGGGGACCCCCCTCTTCTTAGCACCCTGTGCTTGCGGCAGCAGCTCCAGTAACTTCCACCCAAGATTCTGCACACCACAGAAGGGACCTCAGTTCAGAACCCACCCGTTGACCTGATTCTTCAGTGCAATGTAGCCCATTGCATTCAATACAGAATGTAAGGATCGGGGGTTGCGGTTATTAGCCAACATTCGTTCATTCATTCCCTCATACATTCCAGAAACCCGGCAGTCCTCAGTTGCTCTGTGCCCACCTCCCTGCATAGCTGTGTAGGTTAAATAAGGTCATGAAGGTTGAGCCACCCACGGAGGGCTGCGTGGTGCATCGCAGGCTGGGTGAGCCTGGCTTCCTCCTTATCACCGCCAAGCCTCCCCTGCCCTCTCGCTGCCGGGCATCCAGGTGAGTCACTGACGGGCCACCTCCATCTTCCAAGTCCTCTGGGTGCACCTGTTTAGAAAGGACAGAGCCGCCAGCCCCGCGCGGCTCTGAGCATCTTACTGCTTTGTCCGGAAACCCGCAATTGCCTTCCAGATAAAGTTCGGACTTCTGAGTATGGCATTCAAGGCCCTGTATGACCCAGATCAACAGCTCTGACGCTCTCCTTCCTTTTGGCTGGCCTCCCTTCAGGCTGGTGGAGTGGCTCCCTAGCTCCTAGACTTGTCCTGGAGGGCTGGACATTGGCAAAGCTCCCTAGTCTCAGCTTCTGTCCCTGCAGGTCTGTGCCCTCGGCATTCCTGTCCCCAGCCCCTCTGAGGGGAGTTGGTGGGAACCTTCGTGGTTGGGCTTGGCACCTCATTTTCGGCCCCTCTGGCCTGGCCATCCCTGAAGGTAGTTTGAAGATGGACCCATTTCTGTCTCCTGTGTCATCTAAGAGTATTGGATAATAGCGCATTTGTGCCCTCTGGGAGTTGGGGGGGCAGAGGCTGCTGATGTGAACGGACTCCCAGAGACTGGGTGTGGTTTCTGTTTTCTCCTTGTCTCCACATGGTCCTTTTATCTGTCCAGTACCGGATGCACTGCCTGTGTGGGACCTGGAACCAGAGACAGAGAGAGAGAGAGACAAACGTTTGCTTTAGGGCTAGCCTGGGAAGAGCTTGGTGTCCATCGGACCCGGGACCCGTGCTGTGCTCCCACCCGGTGCCTGGGGTCCTCTGCTGTCAGTCATCTCTACCTCCATGTGAATAAGGGTCCTCTCAGCCAGTCCCGTAGGAAATAAAATCAAGATTACACTGGTAAGGAGAGCATGAATTTTTCAGGTGGACCCAAGTGAGGTTTGGGAAGGAACAGAATGCTGGTTGGGAGCTTGGGTCCAAGTGTAGACACTTCTGGAGAGAATCAGCAGCAAGGCCAAGTGATGCCCTCCCCCGACCCGACCCACCCTTGCTCATCGGAGCGGACATCAAGGCCAGACAGCCGCAGACATTAAGGCCAGCACCTGCCCCTCCTCTGATTTTAAATTTTCTGATAGTCCCATAAAATAAAAAAAAAGTAAGATTAATTTTAATCATATGCTGTATTTAGCTCACTATGTCTAAAATATTATCATTTGAACATGTAATTGCTATAAAAGTTGTAGAGATGTTCTACATTCTTTTTTTTTTTTTTAAGATTTTATTTATTTATTTGACAGAAAGAGAGACAGCCAGCGAGAGAGGGAACACAAGCAGGGGGAGCGGGAGAGGAAGAAGCAGGCTCCCAGCGGAGGAGCCTGATGTGGGGCTCGATCCCAGGACTCCGGGATCACACCCTGAGCCAAAGGCAGACGCTTAATGACTGAGCCATCCAGGCACCCCTACATTCCTTTTTTTGTAGCGACTCTTAAACTAGCATGGGCGACAAATGCCATGTGACCCAGCAACTGCCACCTCGGGGTATTGTTCTGAAGGAAACAAAAAAGCTACTTTGAAAAGACATCTGCATCCCATGTTCATTGCAACATTATTTATTGCATTGCAATGACAGGGAAGCAACAAAAAAAAATGTTATACACACACACACACACACACACACACAAAATGGAATGTTATTCAGCCACAAAAAAGAAAGGAATTCACGCTATTTGCAACGACATGGATGGACCTCATCGAGGACATTAGTGAAATAAGTCAGACAGAGAAAGACACATACCGTAGGACCTCACTTCACAGAAATCTAAAATAAATAAACCCAAGCTCAGAGATACAGGGGACGGACTGGTGGTTGCCAGAAGCGGGATGAAATGGGGGAAGGGGGTCAAAAGGTACAAACCTCCAGTTCTACGATAAATGAGCCCTGGTGATGTCATGTATGGCTTGGTCACCTCAGTCACCAATGCCGTGCGGTATATTTGGAAGTTGCTAAGAGAGTGCATCTGAAAAGTTCTCATCATGACGGAAAAGGTTGTCGCTCTACCTGGTGATGGATATTAATCCGACTTCCTGTAGTGCTCACAATATACACAAGTAACAAGTTATCATGTTGTGCCCCTGAAACTAATACGTTATATGTCAATTACACTAAAGAAAAAAAAAAAAAGAAAAAGAAAAAACTGGCGCTGAAGTTACATTTAGTGCTCTAGCAGCCCCATGTGGCCAATGGTCACCGGCGTGGACAACACAGGTGAAGGCCAGGAGGGGACCGATGACGATGAGCCCAAGGGTGGCTCCCACTAAAAAGATTGTAGGTAGGACAGGGCGTGGCGGGGGAGAGGGGCAGGGAAGAAGGGACGTCCTTGAGGGCTGGCGGGGGGAGGCCTGGGGTACAACAAAGACAGGCGGCCCCAGGGGAGAGGCCCTGCCTCATGCTGGTGACCCAACCATAGCAGGTGACAGCCCACGGCGGGGGTGGGGGGTGGGAAGGGTGGGGGCCTCCTGGGCAGCACCCAGAGCCAACGCTTTGGCCGGAAAATGAGAAAGGCCTTCTGTGGCTCGTCCCTGCCCAGAGGCAGCTGGGGACTTCTCTGAGCATGGGCCAGGAAAGGGAAGGAACCTGCCAAGGGGACAGATGTCAGACTTTGCTGGAGGTAAAGGGTCTGCAGTTAAACGCCGACGGATGGGAAGCTGTGGGTCTGGGCCACTTCATCACGTGGGACTGGCCTGAGGGAGAACAGGCGGTAGGCAGAGGCAGTTTGGGAGCTGGGAAGGCGGCTGGGACCCCAGTGTGGGGGTTTCTGCATCGCCCAGCCTGGGGTGCTAAGTGGAGGTTGGGGGTGCAGAGGGGGCTGGTGGTCATCAGGAGCTTGGGCGGATCACCTAGTAATACCCAATAATGGTGACATCAATGGTAATTAACCCACAGGAACCCCTGTTTCCTCTTATGGGGACAGGGGTCTCCACAAGCCTTTAAGATTGAAAACTCCTGGCTGTAAGCATCAGGTAGACAGCCCGTGCTCCAATCTGGGGGGGTGGGTGGGGGTCCGTGACACCATTTCAGCGACCAAAGCAGATGACAGGCTGGAGGGAGGGAGGGAGGGCCAGGGGGAAAGCCCTCTTCTCACAAGCACCACCCCCCTCCATGCCTCAGTTCTCGAGCTCCGTGTCTCCGATCCAGCAAGCTCTGCGCAACGCCTCTCCTCTGCCCAGGCCTGGGTGTTTGTGTGTCTGAGTCATTTGTCAGTCTGGGTCCTTGGCCCGTGCGAGCCGGGGGGTGGGTGTCCCGGACAGGCCGTGCTGTTCTGCCCCGTGCTGTTCCCACATCGCCTCCTGAGCTGTCTGCTGCTGTCTGGGGGGGGAACATTGCTAGCCGGGCAGACTCTGCACGCCCCCCTCTCCCCGGGGACCCAGGACGGATGAATCCAGAACACGCCTTTCATTTGTTTGACACTTGACAGTTTACAAAGCACATCTCCATTTGCGATTGGGGATATTATTATCCCAAATATAAACACAGGGGTTAGGAGCTCTGTCTACAAACTCGGACTGCCAGAAAGAGCGCTCTTTGTGTCTCCTGTACATCTATGTACTTGTAACACGGAGCCCCTGTCACGTGGGCAGGCGACGGCCAATTCCATCCCGGTCACTGGCTCTCTCTGTCC
>NW_024424452.1:10109942-10112663 GCF_017311325.1 Ursus maritimus | reverse complement strand
CAGGACTCCGGGATCACACCCTGAGCCAAAGGCAGACGCTTAATGACTGAGCCATCCAGGCACCCCTACATTCCTTTTTTTGTAGCGACTCTTAAACTAGCATGGGCGACAAATGCCATGTGACCCAGCAACTGCCACCTCGGGGTATTGTTCTGAAGGAAACAAAAAAGCTACTTTGAAAAGACATCTGCATCCCATGTTCATTGCAACATTATTTATTGCATTGCAATGACAGGGAAGCAACAAAAAAAAATGTTATACACACACACACACACACACACACACAAAATGGAATGTTATTCAGCCACAAAAAAGAAAGGAATTCACGCTATTTGCAACGACATGGATGGACCTCATCGAGGACATTAGTGAAATAAGTCAGACAGAGAAAGACACATACCGTAGGACCTCACTTCACAGAAATCTAAAATAAATAAACCCAAGCTCAGAGATACAGGGGACGGACTGGTGGTTGCCAGAAGCGGGATGAAATGGGGGAAGGGGGTCAAAAGGTACAAACCTCCAGTTCTACGATAAATGAGCCCTGGTGATGTCATGTATGGCTTGGTCACCTCAGTCACCAATGCCGTGCGGTATATTTGGAAGTTGCTAAGAGAGTGCATCTGAAAAGTTCTCATCATGACGGAAAAGGTTGTCGCTCTACCTGGTGATGGATATTAATCCGACTTCCTGTAGTGCTCACAATATACACAAGTAACAAGTTATCATGTTGTGCCCCTGAAACTAATACGTTATATGTCAATTACACTAAAGAAAAAAAAAAAAGAAAAAGAAAAAACTGGCGCTGAAGTTACATTTAGTGCTCTAGCAGCCCCATGTGGCCAATGGTCACCGGCGTGGACAACACAGGTGAAGGCCAGGAGGGGACCGATGACGATGAGCCCAAGGGTGGCTCCCACTAAAAAGATTGTAGGTAGGACAGGGCGTGGCGGGGGAGAGGGGCAGGGAAGAAGGGACGTCCTTGAGGGCTGGCGGGGGGAGGCCTGGGGTACAACAAAGACAGGCGGCCCCAGGGGAGAGGCCCTGCCTCATGCTGGTGACCCAACCATAGCAGGTGACAGCCCACGGCGGGGGTGGGGGGTGGGAAGGGTGGGGGCCTCCTGGGCAGCACCCAGAGCCAACGCTTTGGCCGGAAAATGAGAAAGGCCTTCTGTGGCTCGTCCCTGCCCAGAGGCAGCTGGGGACTTCTCTGAGCATGGGCCAGGAAAGGGAAGGAACCTGCCAAGGGGACAGATGTCAGACTTTGCTGGAGGTAAAGGGTCTGCAGTTAAACGCCGACGGATGGGAAGCTGTGGGTCTGGGCCACTTCATCACGTGGGACTGGCCTGAGGGAGAACAGGCGGTAGGCAGAGGCAGTTTGGGAGCTGGGAAGGCGGCTGGGACCCCAGTGTGGGGGTTTCTGCATCGCCCAGCCTGGGGTGCTAAGTGGAGGTTGGGGGTGCAGAGGGGGCTGGTGGTCATCAGGAGCTTGGGCGGATCACCTAGTAATACCCAATAATGGTGACATCAATGGTAATTAACCCACAGGAACCCCTGTTTCCTCTTATGGGGACAGGGGTCTCCACAAGCCTTTAAGATTGAAAACTCCTGGCTGTAAGCATCAGGTAGACAGCCCGTGCTCCAATCTGGGGGGGTGGGTGGGGGTCCGTGACACCATTTCAGCGACCAAAGCAGATGACAGGCTGGAGGGAGGGAGGGAGGGCCAGGGGGAAAGCCCTCTTCTCACAAGCACCACCCCCCTCCATGCCTCAGTTCTCGAGCTCCGTGTCTCCGATCCAGCAAGCTCTGCGCAACGCCTCTCCTCTGCCCAGGCCTGGGTGTTTGTGTGTCTGAGTCATTTGTCAGTCTGGGTCCTTGGCCCGTGCGAGCCGGGGGGTGGGTGTCCCGGACAGGCCGTGCTGTTCTGCCCCGTGCTGTTCCCACATCGCCTCCTGAGCTGTCTGCTGCTGTCTGGGGGGGGAACATTGCTAGCCGGGCAGACTCTGCACGCCCCCCTCTCCCCGGGGACCCAGGACGGATGAATCCAGAACACGCCTTTCATTTGTTTGACACTTGACAGTTTACAAAGCACATCTCCATTTGCGATTGGGGATATTATTATCCCAAATATAAACACAGGGGTTAGGAGCTCTGTCTACAAACTCGGACTGCCAGAAAGAGCGCTCTTTGTGTCTCCTGTACATCTATGTACTTGTAACACGGAGCCCCTGTCACGTGGGCAGGCGACGGCCAATTCCATCCCGGTCACTGGCTCTCTCTGTCCCCACTCTCTGTCCCCACCCTCTGTCCCTAACCAAAACCCAGGTGTCCCCTGGCCTCGCTGATCTTATTGGCACCTCTGTGACTTCGTGTACACCGGGACTGTGATGAGGCTGGGAAGCCCGGGGCTGGGGCCATCTCTGGGGACGCCTGCTCCTGGTAATCTGCTCCTGGATCCACGGGGAACTCTCCCATCCCCGGGCAGGGAAATCTTCCCTCCAGACCTCCTACGCCTCCGGTATAACTCGCTCAAAGAGAAGGCAGCCCTCTGGCTGCTTTGGCTTGCAGCCTGGTGAGCTGTGGGAGAGGCAGGATACAGGATAGACTCACACAGGTATTCATGGTTCCGTAAACTAGCCTGCTACCCAGGTGAGCAAAGTGAGTCTTTGGGGGGTACGCAAGCTCACCCACGAGCACTACGGCCTGGAGTGGAGGCCTTTG
>NW_024424452.1:10102206-10109932 GCF_017311325.1 Ursus maritimus | reverse complement strand
TAAAATAAATAAACCCAAGCTCAGAGATACAGGGGACGGACTGGTGGTTGCCAGAAGCGGGATGAAATGGGGGAAGGGGGTCAAAAGGTACAAACCTCCAGTTCTACGATAAATGAGCCCTGGTGATGTCATGTATGGCTTGGTCACCTCAGTCACCAATGCCGTGCGGTATATTTGGAAGTTGCTAAGAGAGTGCATCTGAAAAGTTCTCATCATGACGGAAAAGGTTGTCGCTCTACCTGGTGATGGATATTAATCCGACTTCCTGTAGTGCTCACAATATACACAAGTAACAAGTTATCATGTTGTGCCCCTGAAACTAATACGTTATATGTCAATTACACTAAAGAAAAAAAAAAAAGAAAAAGAAAAAACTGGCGCTGAAGTTACATTTAGTGCTCTAGCAGCCCCATGTGGCCAATGGTCACCGGCGTGGACAACACAGGTGAAGGCCAGGAGGGGACCGATGACGATGAGCCCAAGGGTGGCTCCCACTAAAAAGATTGTAGGTAGGACAGGGCGTGGCGGGGGAGAGGGGCAGGGAAGAAGGGACGTCCTTGAGGGCTGGCGGGGGGAGGCCTGGGGTACAACAAAGACAGGCGGCCCCAGGGGAGAGGCCCTGCCTCATGCTGGTGACCCAACCATAGCAGGTGACAGCCCACGGCGGGGGTGGGGGGTGGGAAGGGTGGGGGCCTCCTGGGCAGCACCCAGAGCCAACGCTTTGGCCGGAAAATGAGAAAGGCCTTCTGTGGCTCGTCCCTGCCCAGAGGCAGCTGGGGACTTCTCTGAGCATGGGCCAGGAAAGGGAAGGAACCTGCCAAGGGGACAGATGTCAGACTTTGCTGGAGGTAAAGGGTCTGCAGTTAAACGCCGACGGATGGGAAGCTGTGGGTCTGGGCCACTTCATCACGTGGGACTGGCCTGAGGGAGAACAGGCGGTAGGCAGAGGCAGTTTGGGAGCTGGGAAGGCGGCTGGGACCCCAGTGTGGGGGTTTCTGCATCGCCCAGCCTGGGGTGCTAAGTGGAGGTTGGGGGTGCAGAGGGGGCTGGTGGTCATCAGGAGCTTGGGCGGATCACCTAGTAATACCCAATAATGGTGACATCAATGGTAATTAACCCACAGGAACCCCTGTTTCCTCTTATGGGGACAGGGGTCTCCACAAGCCTTTAAGATTGAAAACTCCTGGCTGTAAGCATCAGGTAGACAGCCCGTGCTCCAATCTGGGGGGGTGGGTGGGGGTCCGTGACACCATTTCAGCGACCAAAGCAGATGACAGGCTGGAGGGAGGGAGGGAGGGCCAGGGGGAAAGCCCTCTTCTCACAAGCACCACCCCCCTCCATGCCTCAGTTCTCGAGCTCCGTGTCTCCGATCCAGCAAGCTCTGCGCAACGCCTCTCCTCTGCCCAGGCCTGGGTGTTTGTGTGTCTGAGTCATTTGTCAGTCTGGGTCCTTGGCCCGTGCGAGCCGGGGGGTGGGTGTCCCGGACAGGCCGTGCTGTTCTGCCCCGTGCTGTTCCCACATCGCCTCCTGAGCTGTCTGCTGCTGTCTGGGGGGGGAACATTGCTAGCCGGGCAGACTCTGCACGCCCCCCTCTCCCCGGGGACCCAGGACGGATGAATCCAGAACACGCCTTTCATTTGTTTGACACTTGACAGTTTACAAAGCACATCTCCATTTGCGATTGGGGATATTATTATCCCAAATATAAACACAGGGGTTAGGAGCTCTGTCTACAAACTCGGACTGCCAGAAAGAGCGCTCTTTGTGTCTCCTGTACATCTATGTACTTGTAACACGGAGCCCCTGTCACGTGGGCAGGCGACGGCCAATTCCATCCCGGTCACTGGCTCTCTCTGTCCCCACTCTCTGTCCCCACCCTCTGTCCCTAACCAAAACCCAGGTGTCCCCTGGCCTCGCTGATCTTATTGGCACCTCTGTGACTTCGTGTACACCGGGACTGTGATGAGGCTGGGAAGCCCGGGGCTGGGGCCATCTCTGGGGACGCCTGCTCCTGGTAATCTGCTCCTGGATCCACGGGGAACTCTCCCATCCCCGGGCAGGGAAATCTTCCCTCCAGACCTCCTACGCCTCCGGTATAACTCGCTCAAAGAGAAGGCAGCCCTCTGGCTGCTTTGGCTTGCAGCCTGGTGAGCTGTGGGAGAGGCAGGATACAGGATAGACTCACACAGGTATTCATGGTTCCGTAAACTAGCCTGCTACCCAGGTGAGCAAAGTGAGTCTTTGGGGGGTACGCAAGCTCACCCACGAGCACTACGGCCTGGAGTGGAGGCCTTTGGGGCATTTCACCCTGCCAGTCACACCACTCTTCTGTTAGGGTGACGGCCCCAGCTGTGGGTTACACTCCACATCTGGAGAGCAAGGCCCTCTCTTCTGGGGCTGGGCACCCCAGCTGTTCCCGTGCTGGCTCCAGGAGCTGGTGGGCAGAGCTATTCTCGCTCCCCCTGCCCGACCTGTGCTCTCTCTGCCTGCCTCAAGGTAGTGCTCCCTCCTGCTCGCCCTTATGGGCTCGCCTCCTCTAGCCCATCGTGCCCAGGAGCCCTTCCAAGAGCCTGAGCTGGGAACACTGCTGGGCGGGGAGCTCTCTTCCTCCTGGGTTTTGCTGGTCTCCATCCCTACACCACGTTTGGCCACTCCCTGCCTTGGGCAGACCCCCTCCACCCATGCTCGGAACCCTCAGCTGGCCTGATCCCTGTGGCGCCAGGCGGGTCCCACGGGGCGGGCAGGGCAGCTGCCAGGATGCAGGGTGGGAGGCAAGCGAGGCCGGGCCAGGGGCTCCCGCTGGGCCTGGGTTATCTACTCCCTCATTCCTTCTGGTCTCCACATTCCCAAGCTGCCGGCTTTGGCTGGGCATTGGCCTTGGGAGGGGGAACCAACAGGACACCAGCACCTGCGATCCTGGGAGAGGGGATGTAATCAGGAAGGCTTCCTGGAGGAGAGGTTGCCAGAGTTGAACCTGTTCCCTTCCCTCAAAGGGAGATGCGTTCCGGGTGGTGTATGCAAAAGCAGGAAGGCTGAAGACCCTGGCCTTTGCCCTTCGGCCCACCCACAGGCTGCCTGCTTGCCTGCCTGCCTGCTGGGGAGCTTCCGGAAACCCAATCCCAGCTGTCCCGCCCTGTGTGAAGCCCGCCAGTAAAGGAGGATGCTGGCCCTTCCTGCTCAGCCTTCACGCTCTCCCAGCACTTTCCAAATTGCAGCCTGTGACCCATGGGTGGGGGTGAAATTGATTTAGTGGGGCAGGAACAGCATTTGAAAACGGAGGGAAGAGGATAGAATGGAATAGAGGCAAAGGTCATACTTGCTCCCGGACCAGACTTGGGGCTTAGAGTTACGGGTGTAACTGGATTGTGGTGAGTTCTTGTCAACTCTAGCTGTGCATTAGAACCCATGGGGGTTTCTCGATCTCACTGCCAGGGCCATATCCCAGACCAGAGTCCCCGGTGTAGGGGCCTAGGGTGGGGTCTTCCCAGGAGCTTCTGATGCACAACAGAGATTGAGAAACACTGAACCAGGCGGCCCATCTCTGCAGGTGACTCCCATGGGGGGCTCCGGCTGTTGGGCCAGTGGTTCTCAGAGTTTAATGAGCGTGGAAGACATGGGTTCTGGGGCACCTGGGTGGCTCAGTCGTTAAGCGTCTGCCTTCAGCTCAGGGCATGATCCCGACGTTCTGGGATCGAGCCCCACATCGGGCTCCTCCACTGGGAGCCTTCTTCTCCCTCTCCCATTCCCCCTACTTGTGTTCCCTCTCTCGCTGGCTGTCTCTCTTTCTGTCAAATAAATAAATAAAATCTTAAAAAAAAAAGGGTTCTCAAAGTGTGGTCCCTGGACCAGCACCATCAGCAATGTGGATTTCCAGGCCCTGGCCCAAATCGGCCGATTCGGACACTGGGGTGGGACCCACGATTTGTGCTATCATGAGCCTGCCGGGTGATGGGTAAGCATCTCCAGGCATGAGAACTGCTGACCTGACCTTGACCATGAGGCCCCTCTGTGTGAAGGTCACCTGGGTCTTCCAACCACAGCTTTTGCTTCTGGAAAGAAGGTTTCCAGAGGGCATGCTAGTCAGCTCAGGCGGCCACAGCAAAGGATCACAGACCTGGGGGCTCAGACAATAGGAATTTATTGTCTTGCTGTTCTGGAAGCTGCGAATCTGAGGTGGATACCTTCAATGTCCTACTTACGGCCCCATCAACCTTGTGGTTTCTCCCAAGGCCCCTCTCCTTGGCTTGCAGACAGGACAGCTGCCTTCCCCGGCATCCTCTCGTGCTCACCACTCTGTGTATGTCTGCATCCTAATCTCTACTTCTTATAAGGGCACCAGTTCACCTGCATGACTTTGTCTTGACTTAATGGCCTCTGTAAAGACCCTCGTCTCCTCCTTCTTCCCAGGCTCCGAATGCAGCCAGGGAACATTCTGGAACTAAGCTCTCCAGACACTCTGATTCCTTCCCCGACCGCCAACATGCTCATTGCACCCTCTCCTGAAAGCAGACCCTCTGGTTTTGATTCTTGCCTGGGCTTGAAGGGTGGGTTTGAGGAGGTGTGTGGCCTTTTCAAGAATATTCGAGATGCCTTAGAAGGACAGAATAGTCCTCAGCTGCTCTGACTGCTCCAAAGGGGCTTTCCTGGTCACACTGTGCCACCAGATGGGCTGAGTATCCAGGAGGGTGTAAGATTGTTTTCATTCACTTCTTTAAAAATCTTTGGGGATGCCCGGGTGACTCAGTCGGTTAAGCATCTGCCTTCAGCTCAGGTCATGATCCCAGAGTACTGGGATCGAGCCCCATGTCAGGCTCCCTGCTCACGGGGGAGTCTGCTTGACCCTCTCGCTCTGCTCCACAACCCTCCACCCTCCACACTCATGCTTTCTCTCTCTCTCAAATAAATAAATAAATAAATAAATAAATAAATAAATAAATAAGATCTTTAAAAAAATTCTTTGATTCAGGCTGGCTGCCCACTCTTCTCCCATCAGCCCAGACTGGTGAGACCTCATGATATAGAAAAAAGGCATCTGAGAGTGTTTGGGGGAGGCCTGTCAGGAGGGGGTGAGGCAGAAGAGGTGCCAGGTGGGTCCAGCCCAGGAAGGCTTCCCAGAGGAGGTGAGATATGGCTTTGGATTCTAGCCTGTACTGAGCTCCTGCCACCCGTCAGGAACCCTGGTAGGAGCTTCCGTGACCCTAACTGGTTTAATCTCCAGACACGTGGGGGAGGTGCTGTTATTCCCTAGCATTAATCACATATTTTTTATTCTGTATTTTCGATGCCTTGATATCTTGGGGTCTTGTTGACCCTAAAGAAATCATCCCTCCCAGGGCTAGCTAATTCCTACAGAGAGCAAACATGCTTTTCACGTATAAACCAACCAATCCAGAGCCCGCACCTCCACCACCACTCCAGGCCGTTATCCCCCTGCCCTAGTCACCGCGTGGCCAGGCATCAGACAATTAGGGACAGTCTCTACACCCAAAAGCCCACTTACATTGCTCAAAGTAGCCAATCCTGAGCCTGCTTATCCGGCCTCACCCATTCCTTCCCAGCAAAGGCTCCTGCCCCCGTTCCTTCCCCACTGCCTCCTGACCAGCCCTGGTGCTTCCCCGTGTGGGCCCTGCATGGTGTACCCCTTTCTCCTGGGATCTGGGAGAACTATCTTTAATGGCGGCCCTCTCCTGATCTGTGGGCCTCACCATACCTGACCTGTATTTTGGAACATCCTCCTCCCATTTTCAAAAGAGCAAACTGACTCCTGGAGAGGTTAAGCGACTTGCCCAAGGTCCCACAACAAGTCGTGGCAGACGAGATTTGAACCTCGTTCCAAGCCCAGCATCTCCCTCTGCAGCCCCTGTCCTCGGAGAGAATGAGGTCTGAGAGGGAGTGGGGAGGAAAAGCGCGGTTTGAGAGGGGCCCAGAGCACCTGTCCTGGAGTTTTGGCCCTTTGCACTGGGGGTTCCCCCACCCCTCCGCCCAGTCCGTGCTTTCTCCAGGCTGGCCCACTGTATCTCATCTCTGGATTCTTGAGGGAGGTGGGGAGAGAGGGGGGATGAAACACCAACTCGTTTGGGAACAGGGGGCTGACCTGCCTTAAAGCCTAGCCCCACTCCCTCTGGATGTCTAGAATTTCTTTCACAGCCAGGAACTCCTTGGGGGATGGGGCTATGTCCCGACCCCGCTGCATCCCCAGCACCCATCTTGACCCGACCCAGAACACATAACTGGAAGGGGGTAAGTAAATGGATGGATGTCTCCTGCTTTCTGTCCCTTTCTCTCTGTCTCTCATTCTGTGTCTCTTCGTGTACGTGTCTCTTTCTCCTGTGAGTCTCTGCATGTTCCTGCTTGTGTCTTTCTCTGCCTCCGGGAGCTTCACTTCCGCAGGGCCTGAGACTTTTAAGTCCCTGGGTTTGCATTACGTAGTTTATCCTACTATGCAGAGCTTGGATAGGGGACCCTGGGATCATGACCTGAGCCGAAGGCAGATGCTCAACCGACTGAGCCACCCAGGCGTCCCTCCACAAGAGCATTTTCAAGTGAGAACAGCACACGCAAAGTGTGCAAAGCTTGGGTGGGGGGCTTGGGGATTTTTACATGTCTAGATACCATAACACCTCCCCACCCCCAACATCTAGAACATTTCCAGCCCAGCGGGGACTCTGTGCCCCTTCCAGGCAGTACCTGCTAGAGATCACCGCCCAGGTAAAGTCTGCCATCACAGATTAGCTTTGCCTGTCCTGGGACTTTGCAGTGGGTTGAGTTGTGTCCCCCCAAAGATATGTTCACATCCTAATCCCTGGGGCCTGCGAATGGGACCTTATTTGGAAATACAGTCTTTGCAGATATAATCAAATTAAGATGAGGTCATACTGGATTAGTGTGGGTCCTAAATACAGTGACTGGTGTTTTCAGAAGAAGGCCATCTGAAGACACAGGGACATAGAGACACAGGGAGACGATGGCCGCGTGAAGCCACGGGGATATGCAGACACATGGGGAGAAGACAGGCAGGTGAAGACAGAGGCAGAGATTAGAGTGAATCGCCTATGAGCCAAGCAATGCCAAGGATGGCCATCGACCATCAGAAGCTAGGAAGAGGCGAGGAAGCGTTCTTCCCTGGAACCTTCAGGAGGGTCGTAAGCCATCTACCACCTTGATCTTGGACTTCTGGCTCCAGCACTGTGAGACAATGAATTTCTGTTGTTCTAAGACACCCCATCTGTGCTGATTTGTTACAGTCGCTCCAGGAACCTCACACAAACTTCGTATGAATGGAACTCCACAGATTGTATTCTGGTGTCTGATTTCCCTTGCTCATATCGTGCCTGTGAAATTTACCCATGTTGCTGTGTATAGCAGTACCGTGTTCTTTTTTTTTTTTTTTAAAGATTTTATTTATTTATTACACAGAGATAGAGACAGCCAGCGAGAGAGGGAACACAAGCAGGGGGAGTGGGAGAGGAAGAAGCAGGCTCATAGCGGAGGAGCCTGCCGTGGGGCTCGATCCCATAATGCCGGGATCACGCCCTGAGCCGAAGGCAGACGCTTAACCGCTGTGCCATCCAGGCGCCCCAGCAGTACTGTGTTCTTTTTCACTGCTGGTGGTGTTCCATCTTATGAATATCCCACAATTTATTTACCCATTCTAATGTTAATGTGCCTTTGGGTTGTTTCCTCTTTTTTTTTTTTTTTTTTTTTTTTTTTTATGAATAATGTTGTC
>NW_024424452.1:10074849-10102191 GCF_017311325.1 Ursus maritimus | reverse complement strand
TTCCTGTCTTTCTGTGGACGTATGTCCTCATTTCTCCTGGGTATAGAGCTAGGAGTGTAACTGCTGAGTGTTATGGTAATTAGATGCATAATTTTTTGAGGAACTTCCAGATAGCTAAAAAATGGTTGTACGGGGGCGCCTGGCTGGCTCAAGAGGAGCGTGCCACTCTTGATCTCAGGGTTGGGAGTTCGAGCCTCACATTAGGCATGGAGATTACTTAAAAATAAAATCTTAAAAAAAAAAAAAAGGAAGAAAAAGTGGTTGTACTGTTGTATATTCCCACCAGCGGTAGACGAGAGTTCCAGTTGGTCTTCAACCTGTCAACACTTAGAATGGGCAAGTCTTGAAATTTTAGCCACTTTGTTGGGTGTATAAGCGTATCTCATTGTGATTTTAGCTTTCATTTGCCTGATGAGTAATGATGGTGAATACTTTCTCATTTGCCTCTTGGGCATTTGAACATCCTTGTTTGTGAAGTGCCTGTCCAAGTTTTGTCCATTTTTGAAAATTGGGTTGTTTCCTATTTTCCCATCGGGTTACAGACGTCCTTTATATATGCTGGTATGATTCCGTGGTTGGTTATATGTATGAGAAAGATCTTCTCCCACTCTGTGGCTTGCCTTTCTTTTAATGTGGTCTTTTGGTGAATGGAAGCTCTTGATTTTGACGAAGTCCAATTTATCAATCTTTTCTCTAGTGGTTAGTGCTTTTTTTCTGTCCTGTTTAGGAAATCTTTGCCTACCCAAAGGTCATGAAGTTATTCTCCTAGGTTTTTCTTTTAGAAGCTTTATAGTTTTACCTTTAACTTTTAACATTGACCCAAGAGCATTTTAAATCTCAGAGGACCAGGCTTCAGCCTGCCTGCACACCCCCTTCCCAAGCTCGGTGGCTCTGGCGTCTGGGAAAACTCCTTCCCTTCTGGGTCACCAGCTGCCCTGCCTCTTTCCCTGGCCCCAGCTCTTCCTCCAGGCCCTGGAATTAATAAAAGCTCTGAGCTGCCTGTGGTTTTTGGAATGAGTGCTCGTTCCAACCTCTGTCAGGATTCAGGCAGCAAGTGGGGTCCCCCGTCCCCTCTCCATATGCTCTGCTTTTCCCATCGGGTGTGGGACAAGCTTACCCATTCACATGGCTCCAAGGGTCCTCAGACAGAATCTCCAGGGAGCCTTCTTACCTGATCTTTCCTCACTCCTCCCTAAACCCACCCCACCATCTGGAAACTTCCTGGTCACTTCTCTCCCCTTGTTCATAGATTCAAAGCTAGAGGAGATTGTCCCCACCTCAGGATGGCAAATAGTTTCCATTGCCAACCACGATGGCTGCCTGGCAGCGGTGGCCTGGAAGGGTGTTAAGAAGGATCCTGATTTAGCTACTGAGAACCATACAGTTGCTTGGTAATGTCTGTCTGGGAGCAATCGCTGGGGGTTTTGCCTTCAATGTCTCTGATCTCGTCTGACTCCCCATTAGGATTAATCCAAAGTCGAGTTTCAAGGACACATACGAGGGCACTCAGGGATTAATCAGAAGGCCTGGTTTGGAAGCACTGGCATGTTTAGTACATACTGATAGGACACGTGCTATATTCCGGACCCTGTGCTGGGCATTGAGAGCATGACGGTGGTAAGACCTACTCTAGTGGCTGACTGGGGCTCCCCCCATTGAATTATGTCTCTGTAGGTGACTTTCAGGGAAGAGATCCATAAGCAAGGCCTTGTGAGCAAAACGGTGTGAATACCCTTTAAACAGCCCAGGGGTGCTCCGGGGTGTCTAAAATAGTCCTTGGGGCCTGCTCGGGCACTGTTCCGAGGCTAGCCCACTGGTGCTGCCCTGCTACACCGTCTTTCCCGCTCTGAGCAGCCTCAGTGTTCTCCACCCTTCTCCAGCTGTGACACACACACGTATAGACACACACACACACACACACACGCACACACACACACACACATGCACGGGAATATGAACACAGACGGGCGCAAATAGTCTCTCTCTTCCCAACTCACAGCGTAGTCAAAAACCAAGGTTCTGGGCTACGGATTTCAGGTTCAAGTCCCCACTGCCCACTTTGAACTGTTTGCCCTTGGGCCCCAAGTCTCAGCTTCCCCACTGATTGGAGGGGCCTGGGGTGAGGAGCCAAGGAGCACACTCTCTGCAGCCCCACCTCCAACCTCGCGGCCCCACTCGGATCACTGGCTCAGGGCTAGTGCAAGAAACTGGGGCCCCCCGGGGCTCCGCAGGAAATTCATCTCCGTGCCCCCTGCCCAGAGCTCGGCACCGAGCCGGGGACATGGAGACTCCATCAAGGCCTGTCATGGGAGGGAGGGCAGGCCAGGATTTTGCTCTCAATCTTCTGGTGGTTTTCCCTCTGGGAAAGACTTCATTTGTTTCAGAAGCATAAAGGGCCTTACATTCTGTCTGTTTCGGGAGCAGCTAAGCTGGGAGAAGGCCATTCCAGCCTCCACTGGACCACAGGGGCCCCACGAGGTGAGCCCCAACCTGCTGGGGAGCTGCTGCCCTCCTGGGCCCCATGTTTTCTGTGTTTCCATCATGGCCACCGCCCCGCTGGGCCCTGGCCAAGCCCTCACTCGCTGGTGAGGGCCAAGCCAGGGCCGTGCCAGGCTCAGCGGAGGCCCTTGGCCAAGAACAGCAGAGCCGCCCTCAGGAAAGCTGGGGATTAAGCCACAGGCCAGCGGGGACTCAGGTATCCGCCTCCTGCCCCAGCCTAGAGATGAGGGGCACAGCGACCTCCCTCCTGCTAAGGGCTGTGATGTGAGGGGACCAGCGCAAGCCACCCACCCGGGAACGTGGGGACACAGCACTGCCTGGGCCAGCTCTCTCGAGAACAACCTTCGGGAAGAAGCCGAGGCCATATGCCTCCTGCCTCCTGTCTCCAGTAGTCCTCGGTCCTAGGGCCTGGAGTGCTCTCTCCCCCAGCCCAGGGCCACACTGGACCCTGGGTGACAGCAGCCTAGCTCCTGTCCCTGATGCCAGCATGAGCCCGGCCCCAGACTTGGAATCTCATGGGGTGGGGGCCAACCTGAAGGAATGGGGAGGAGTATGTGGGTGGCTCTGGACAGATAGTCCCTTCTGCTGGGGCCACCTCTGTGCCTAGCCAGGGTAATGTGGGCCGACAGCCTGGCCATGCTGCGGGCCATGGGGGGAGGGGCGGACTCCAGCACCTGCCGTGGGCTGTGGAGATGCCCACCTTGCTTGGTATGAGTCCAGGGCTTGGGCTCTCGTCCTCGCCTGGGCTTCTGCGCACTTTACTCCCATCTAGGTTGCGTTTCTCCCACTCCTGTCCTGTCCAGATCCAACCCATCTTTCAGCTCTTGCTTGCCTCCGGGAGCCTTCTTTGACCTTGGGCTGGATTGAGGTCTCCTTCCTGCCCCCCAGGGCCCTACTGGTGTGACATCGACCACCTGGATGGCTGCCATCTGCAGAAACCTGTGTCTCCCTTAGACAGGAGTCCCTTAGAGGCCACCCTTCTGCCTCTACTCCCCAGCCTCCCTCTCTTGACCTTAATGCTCTCATTGCCCTCTGGGCTGTGCCTGCCCCTGGCTGGGCCCCACCAGAGCAGGTGGCTGCCCGACCTGGCCTGGTCCTCTGTCTGGGCCTCCTCTAGGCCCCTCCCTGTGGGCTCAGGCGGGTGGGGGTGTCTGCAGGGACGCTGACTCAGATGTTATTTTGGGCTCCCCTTGGGCCCGGCAAGCTCTGGGGCCTCAGGCCTGTTTAGACGGCTGGGCCGGATGTGACCAACTCCAGGCACTCGGTTCTCCACAGGGCTGGGGGAGAGGCTGGCCAAGGCAAATGCGGCTGGGCAGGGGGCAGGCAGGAAGGACAGGCCTGGCAGGTCAAGGGATCCAAAGGGTGACTGAGGCCCTGCTCACCTCAGCCTTTGTTCTTAGCTCCAGCGGTCGCAGGCGAGGTCCGGGGCTGGGGGTGGGGGGCAGGTGCGCTAGGGCTTGAGAGATCATTGTCTGGTAGATTCAAGGGCTCGGAATCCCCCAAACTAGGATGCCGGTCAGAAGGGCCAGGCCTCAGAGGGCATGGCCTTGATGCCCTCACACAGACATACACCTCTGCTCCCGTCGCAGGGGCTGGGGGCTCATCCCCGCCTGGGTCTCTGACCGGACCCCTCCCCCGCCCCACATCAGAGCTGTCATCTCAGAAGCTGTTCAGACAAAAGCCAAGAGGCAGGTGCCCTGGGGCTCCCGGCAGGCTCCTCCCCGCAGCAGGCCTCCGCTTTTTGCCGGTGGAAAGAGGTGTTTGGTTTCACCATTCTTTGGGTCCTGGCACCTGGTTCAGCAGGGGGCCGGGACAGCCCCAGGTCTGCTGTTCTGATGTGGCCTCCCAAACGGGGGCAGGTGGTTCCTCTTTCCCTGAACATCCGTCCTCAGCCCCTGCCCCGGGCCCTAGCCCAGAAATGTCTAAGGAAACATGAACAGCCTTGAGCTCTGTCCACCGTGTCCAAATTGAAAGCAGAAGAGGCTGGGGCTCTGCTGTTAGCTCCCGCAGAGCAGGTGACCAGCCTAGGGCTGCGGCTGGGGCCCCAAGTGCCCCTCGGGGCTGCCCCCTTATGGGGGCTCCATTGTCTGGACGTTCGGGACTGGCTGGAGGGTGGGTGGCTGGTGTCAGCCAACCTCACGCCTGGGCGCAGGGACGCAAAAACCCGCTGTCTTGGTGGGAGGCCTTTCGGAGGGTGGGTCGGCTGCTACGGACCTGCTGGGCCACTGACTCTCCAGCTGCCCCGGGGGACCGGGGAAGCACACCCCCTACTCTGAGATGTTCCAGAGCCACCTGAGGTCTGGGCCCGGGTTCCCCACTGGAGAGGGGAGGAATGTGGACGGCACTCCCACCACCCCCACCTTGATCGGTCACCCGCAGCACAAGGCCAGGGATCAAGGTGAGATGAGAGAGGGCCAAAGGGGAAGGAGAAGCTGGGGACCGGTGAGAGGGGGTGTCCCAGGCCCCGTAGCTGGCTTCTGGGCTCAAAGAAGGAGGAAGGAAGAAGCTCCTGCAGGCAAGAGGCCAGAGGGAACACAGGCTGTTCCTGCCATGAGGTGGGCATGGGGATACTGGTGGGCCCCTTTCTATGCTGTTGGAATGAGCTATCTAGGCCAAGACCCAAAGTTTCTAACTCTAGACCCTTTGGGGTTAGAAGTCCCTGAGGGAACCCATTGTATGGAGGGTAAGACTGAGGCCCACAGAGGTGTGTGGCTTGCGCAAAGTCAGTGTGCCTGGCTAGTAGGGAAACTGGTGTCCATGTCTCAGTCTCCCAGACTCAAAGACAGTACTTGGCCAAGCAGGACCTGGGTGTGGGTAGGGGCAGTTGACCTCCATTCTCAGTGAAATGCCCCTTGCTGCAACCTGATCCCAACCCCGGAGATATTCCCACCAGGCCTCCGGGCAGGTGGTGGAGAAGTGTGGCCTTCCAGAGCCCAGGGCCCCTTTGGACTGAGGACATGGCTGGCCCAGGCAGCCCAGCGTTCCGGCAGCCGCCCAAGTATGTGGACGGCAGTGTGGACAGTGTTCCCGCCACGTTCCCAGAGCACGCACCAAGGAAAACATGGAATGTTTCTTGGATGACACAGTCTCCATCCAAAGTCATGCATTCCTGTGGGAGGGCAGTGAGGAGGGGTCGTGGCTGTCTGCAGGGGCGGGGGCCCTGCCTCAGCACGCACAGTCCTGTCTGCAGACGTGGGTCCCCAAGTTGTGCCCACAGCCAAGGGAATCTGTGTTGGATGCCCCGGCAGATGGCAGTGCCATTAGCATGAGCCCACGGTGCCTCTGCTGTCAGTCAGCAGACACCGGCCGGTGTGTCTGGCTGATGGCCTGGTTCTCTTTCCTGCCCCGGGGTGCTCAGCTGGTACATCTCCCTGCCCCATACAACTAGTATGCCCCTGCCTATGAGTATCTTCAGCTCTGGGCAGGTAGCAGGTGCAGCTCTTGACCTTGCCCACGCTGACTTCCCCTTGCTCCTGTGTTCTGCCCAGGCCCCAGCTGGTAGGTCCTGTGCCCTCTACTGAGACCGGACATGTCCTCAACCTGTCCTGGACACAGGGTCATTTAAGGGAGTCAACCAGCTGGGGCTCGACCACTGTTTGAGTTGGGGTGGGATACTACGTATCCCCGCCCCCATCTCTAGCCTCAGGCTCCTCCTCTCTCAGCAGTCCTGGGCATTCCCTTCACATGACCACTGTGATCAGGATGGAGGGCAATGGGTCAGGGTTGGGGGGTAGATGGAGAGTGGGCAGGTGAAGGGGTAGTGGTGGAGGCCCTATCCTTTCCGCGTTGCAGGGCAGGGCCTCTTCACAAAAGAAGGGAGACTCTGGCCTTGACCTTGGAGATTCTGAGTCCTGGACAGCCCAAGGTGGAAATTGGGGGCCCAGAAATAACACATAGGAGGTGTTTACCCAGGAGAAGCCCCGTCAAAGGAGATGCACTCTGGTAAAAGGTCTGGGATGACGTTGGGGGGCTGTGGGAGCTGAGGACCGCCTTCCTCTACCTTTGAGCAGCAGTGATGACTCTGGAAGTGTGGACCTTATGAGATGGGTTTTGAAGGTTGAATAGGAGTTTGCCAGCAGATTAGCGTGGAGAAGGATTTTAGAGCTGTGTCATCATGGGTGCCAAGGCCCCAAGGTGTCAAGGAGTGTGGGTGCACCCCGAGAAGTGCAGGAGGTTGGGAAGGCTGACCTTGAGAAGGGCCATGATGAGCCACGAGGGAGGGGAGGCTAACCTGGTCTGAGGGCAGTGATGAAGATGAGCCTGAAGTCAGGGAAAATTCTGGAGCAGGTTTGCCTTGAGAGAGGGTGCAGAGTTGAACGGGTTCAATGATGACACAGAGTCTGAGTGGGAGGGATGGGCATGGTCTGAGCAGTGGTGTGGAGGTGGCAGCGTGGGGAAGGATGAGGGGTTCACACTGTCTGGTGGGGAAAGTGAGGCCTGGCCCTGGAAGGTCCTGATGCTTCCTTCTGTTTAAGATGGCTGCCCCGTCCTGCCCCGGTCTAGGCGTCTCTGGCTGGTACGGGGAAACTGGGGTGCCCCCGCACTATGGTTTACATCGCTCACATACTTCTGGGCTCTTATCTGCAAGGGTCTGTCGTGAGTGCCCACCTTGCCAAGTGGCCCCATCACTGCCTGCCTCATAAATCAGGCCTGTCTCTCCCCAACACCTCCCTGCTCCCACCACACCCTCTGGGTGCTGCTTGCCCCACCCTGAGTTCCACCCAGCTGGGGGGGGGTGCAGAGAGAGGCCCAGAGGTAGGCCTTGGCCCTGCCCAGTAGCTCTGGCTTTGCCGGGAGGATGTCCTGGGTGACCCGGTTTTCAGGAAGCATTCCCAAGGATCTCCAAAGACTGTTCCCATGGCCTCCCTGCTTCCCGGCTCCTGGGGGGTGCAGTGGTCAAGCCTGTGGTTTCCTGCAGGGGCCTGACTTAGGGTGGGGTCAGGAGCAGGCAGATCCTAGTTGCAACTCTCAGAAGGCTGGAAACCAGCCCTCCTAGAAACTCATAGGACTGTGTCTATACTCCACATGAATTAGAGCCACCAGCACTGCTCTTCCGGGGCTCACGTCCCTTGTCTGTAAAATAGGTACATTCACTCATTCATTCAACAAACACTTACTGTGTGCCAGGCCCCAGGTATGGAATAAACCAAGCAGAGCCTCAGCCCTAGTCCAGCAAGGAGACTATCGCAAGGGAGAAATGGGGTGCTCTGAGCTGAGCATGGGGCTGTGGGAGCCCGGAGGAGGCACCGACCCTGCCTTGACAGTCTGAGAAGCCTTCCTGGGGAAGTAGACCTTCTAGCCCCGTCTTCAAGGACAAAGAGACATTTGCTAGTTCAAAGGGAGAGAGCAAGCATTGCAATCGGGGTGACCACAATTCAGAAAGGAGAGAAGCAAGAAATAGCAGGTGAGGCTTTGGGCGGGGAGCTTGAGAGCTGAGGGGCTGGATCCGGCCAGATGGAGGAGTCTGACCGTCTCCACGGAAGTCAATGGGAGCAGGGGGGTGGCATGATCAGATTTGCATCCAGACTGTCCCTCGGGCCCTTGCCTCCTGCCTGCAGAACGTCACACCGGCAGTACTGAGAAAGGGGCTTCGGGGTCCAGGAGGGGCCCGGACAGAGGGTCCAAGTGGTTTCACCAAGGATGCATCCATCGCTCAGTCTGGGCCTCAAAGGAGAAGGACACCCACACAAGGGTGTCTGGCCCCCTCTGTGTCCCCGCAGCTGGCACAGACTCAGGCCTTGAGAAGGGAGCAGATAGAGGAGGAAGTGTCCCTTCTTGGAAAGAGGCCTGGTTTGGGTCTCCCGCTGTGTCTAGGCCATGCCCCGTCCACACTGGCTCTGCTGGCCCAGGCCGGAAGGGCTGCCTCCGACAGGGCCGTGGCCCAGAACGCTCCTCTTCCTGGCCCGGAGGTGACTGTTTGCCCCCAGCACCTGCACCTACCTTGCTTTCCCACCTGTCATTTCTAGAAAGGGCTGGGCAAGGCTTGGGGCCCATCCCTCTGGCCTCTGATTCCTAAGCGGCCCAGCGTCTAAGCATCTGTCCGGGAGCTTGGCCCGTGCCCCTAAGGCCACCCTGGACTCTGGGAGGACCACAGCTGCTGTGTGCCCGAGGCATTTATTTTCTGGAAAAATCTCCTTCTAGGCTCTTCTTCCCAGCGGTGGACTCCGGAGGACTCAGGTGGGGTGGGGGCAGAAGGAGGGTGGGGCCGGCTCTTGCCCGCATCCAGTGAGGACGAGGGCGCAAAAAAAAAAACGTGTGTTGACAACCACGTGCAACAGCTTTGCTGAATCCTTGTCATCAAGGCGTGTGTGCCAGAAGATTCTATTTCCATCCAGTTAGTCTCTGGTGGGAGAAGTCAAGAGAGGGCTTCTCTTGGCTGGGAGAGCAGGGACGGGAAAGGGGGTATCAGGCAGTGTTTGGAGGGGGGGCTGGCTGAGTTCTGTAGGTTGACGGGGTGCTCTCAGCACATATGTGAATTTTCACAAACTGAACCCATTTGTTAAAAAATGAGCCGCAGTGTTTTACGATATACTTATGTAGAAGTACGGATGTGTGTGTGTGTGTGTGTGTGTGTGTGTGTGTGTGTACAAATCTTTCTATCGGTAGCAGTGGTGTATTGGGGACAATCTAATACTTTTTCTCCCGTGCTGTTGGGTTCAATGCTGGGGGTGGGTGGGTGCAGGGAGTGGGGTGCCCTCTGCCCTGCTCACCTGGACAGAGACCCATAGACTGTAGCCCCTTCCCAACGCTGCAGGCTGGCTAAAGGAGGCAGACCAGGCTGCAAGGCCTTCGGGGCCCACCGGGACACCCCCTGAACAGATAATTATTGATCAACTGACTGCCTGACTAGCAGAGCGCTGCCCAGCGCCGGTTGGGATGCCGGAGGTGGGCT
The DNA here is from genome assembly GCF_017311325.1 of Ursus maritimus. Classification (NCBI taxonomy): domain Eukaryota; kingdom Metazoa; phylum Chordata; class Mammalia; order Carnivora; family Ursidae; genus Ursus; species Ursus maritimus. The sequence goes on along the minus strand of NW_024424452.1, from coordinate 10,092,800 downwards.
GGAGGTCGGTTGTCCCAGTTCTCAGGGACCTTCTGGAAAAGAGCAGTTGGCTCAGCTGGCATAGACTCGGGGACAAGGCAAGGGGGACAGACGGTGGGACATTTGCACATACATGGTCACAGATACACGCGGACACACAAGCCCAGCTCGGCCCCAGACATCCACACACGTTTGTCCTGCTCTTCAGGGGCACTTGTCCCGTCCTAGACTCGGGGAGCCTTGGGGACAGGGCTGGTGCTGGTGTTGGGTGGCCCTTTGTTGGATGACCAAAGGCGTGAGGTGCAGATACCCGGAGAACCCCAGGGAGACCCCCGGGTAGAGGGCAGACACATCCCGGCCGGTTCTCTCAATGGCTTCTCAGGCTGGCTGTGTCTTGGCTGGAAGGTCTGGCGCCAAAGACCCATTGGAAATACCAGATAGGATTCTGGGAGGAGCAGCAGGGTAAGTGGGTAAGGATAGAGTCCCACACTGGAGATCTCAAGTGAGGACACTCTGTTCCACTAGGATGCTGCACATGTCCCTGTCCCCTCACCCCTGCCACCTCCTCATGGCCTGAGCCTTTCACCTCCCCCAGCCCTGGCGGCTGGCCGGGGTCCTCCAAGGGCCCGCTTTGCCTGGGCGGCCGTGGCTTTGTCAGTGACCCCTGACCTCTCCCTGACCCCTCTGCGACCCTTCCACTGTCTCCCGCCTCCCACCCTCCTTGCATCCCAGCCCTGACCTCATGTCTGCAGGGCCTCAGGCGGGGGCGAGATAAGGCGGGTGTTGCACGCTGCTCCCTCCCGGGGACGGACGGGAAGGGCGGGCCGGGCTGCCAGCCTCAAGAGCGCCCATGACTCACCAGGTGGGCAGGGCCGAGGCTGGCATCCGGGAGGAAATGCCACTTCCTCTGGATAAGGCTGCAGGCCCTCCGGTTTTGCCTTTTGGTGTGTGCCTTTGGGGTTTTGTTTTAAGAAGTCCTTCCACTCCTATGTGACAAAGATATTCTCCAACAGTTTATTCTAGCAAATTCAGAGTCTTGCTTTTCATATTTAGGTCTGACTCTAATCCCTTTGGAGACATCTTTTTGGGAGACAGTAGGTAGGGATCCAATGGTAATTTTTCTCCATTGAGTGAGCCCGTTTCTTCAACCTTACTAACCACGCCCTCCGTTCTCCATGGACCTGTGGTGTGTTTGACTCTCTTTGAACTTGCTGATCTGCTCTGCTGCCCGTCTGGCTGTTCTTGAAACCAGACCCTATTGCTTTCCTTCCTTCCCATGGTTTCATGGAATGTGCTCACTGCAGGCTGGGCAAGGCCTCCCCTCTTGCTTCTATTTTTCAAAGTCGGCTAGCCATTTACAAATCTTTATTCCTCCATATATTCTAGAGTAATTTTATCAAGTTCCTCAAAAAGGCCCAGCTGGAATTCAGGATCTTGGTTCAGCGAAGGACTCCAACATGGCAGATGGGAGGAGGTGGAGATTTGTGTCTTTTAAGCAGCAAGGGACTGCGGTTCTAGAATATACATGGGGTGCCCGCAGAGCAAGGAGAGAAAGACGGCAGCCCCTGTAGAAAAATGGGCTAAGGGTATGAACTGGCGATTTGCAGAAGAGGAAATGGAAACAACCAGAGTACAGAAGGAGTGACTCAAACTCACTTCAAATCAGAGAAATGCAAATTAAAAAACAATAATAAGATACTGCTTATCACCCGTCGGGCCCCTAGGCAATACAGAGATAGGTACTGGTCAGCGCTGGCAGGATGTGGGCAGGAGCGCCTCCCCAGGTGCCCATCACTGGGGTGTGGGTGCCAAATGTGGCCACACCCACCCCGGGGGTGCCACGTGACAGTCACACGCGAAGCCACAAGCCCGGTGGAGGACAAGACTAGGTTGTTGGATCCTAAAAACAGAGCGTGGCTGGAAAAAATAAGAAAGAAATATACAGCCCCTCGCCCAATTCCACTCATGTAAATAATGCCCCCTCCCAAATAGCCATACGCATTTACAAAAAAAGGAGGTAAAATTCATACGGTGTGACATCGCTCCCTTTGGAAAGCGTTCAGTCAGGTGGCATTGGATCTGGTCGAGATGTGGCACAGCCACGAGCTCGGCCCAGGTCCACGACGTGCCATTCCCCAAGAGGAAAGCCCGTGCCAGTTTCGCCTTCAAGAACACACACGAATAAAAGCACGTGCATGAGAATGCTGTCTGGAGGGGCAGGAACAGGGCTGAAAGGAACAGGTCCATGAAGCCCCCGGGGCATACGGGGAATACGGTTGATAGGATGGTAACAATGTTGCACGCTGACTTACCGCAGTGACCGTTCCATAGCACACGTACCCATCCTTGTACACCCGAACTAATACAACATCGTATGTCAATTATTCTTTAATTAAAAACAAATTAAATCAATCCATCAATCCTCTGCCCTTGAGGGCCAAAAAGAGATTTAAAAATAGCATATACACTGGAGGTCGGATTCCCTCTCCTCCAGGCATCCAGGGATCAGAGACCCTGGAAAGATCTGGGACCCCAAAGGAGCATTTCCCATCCCCTCCCGACTCCTGGCACAGCAGGATCCCAGGGTGAAGGTGGTAATTAATTGGACCTGAGAAGGGGATGGTGGGGAGAAACAGTCAGTGTCAGGTGGGGGCTGAGAGGTGGACCGCTTGGGGGGTGCACGGGGCGGTGCTGTTGGGGTGCAAGTGGTAGGAGCCTGAGGGCTGTGTCAGCCGACACTTTCTGCTGGTCCCTAGACTGGGCAGAGCAGGGCTTCATTTTCTGAGCAAGAAACCCAGACATGAGGTTTGCCAGAGGCCTTTTTGTTTTTCTGGATTTGAGAATTTATTTATATGAAAAGACTTACCAAGGTATAAACATTCTGGGCCTTTGCACATGCTGTGGACTTAGCTGGAATGTTCCCTCCAAGCCCCCCTCCCACTGGGTGTCCACCTGGTGAACTCCAGCCACCCCGGGGGTACCTCTTTCAGGAACTTTCTCTGACACATGTCCTTCCCTGCACCCCAGGGTGCTCACTCCCTCTTGGGAGAACCCACAGCCCCTCACGTGATGGTCACCATCTGTTTCCATGTCCGTGCTCCTTCCACCCCCACTTGGAGGCATTTTTCTGGGGCAGGAGGGTGCCTTGTTTTACTTTCCCAGGTGCCGGGCACCCCATGGGGCTCAGAAACGTCAGATGCATGGATAACTGGTAGATGTTTGATTTCACCTGCCTGGGTTCATGGCCACGGTGGGGGCTGTCTTCCCAGCATCAAGTCATTGGGGTTTGAATCAAGGTGGTCTCAAGGCCCCTGCTCTCCTCCCCAGGAGGCTGGGATAAGCTAATTCTCTACTGCCAGAGACTCAGGGTTCTGGGCTTGTGACAGGGAGCCCTGGCCCCTGGGGTGCTGGGCATTCACTGTGCGTGGGTCATCAAGACCCCAGCCTCCAGAAGGCAGAGGGGAGACTGGACAAATCAGGCTCCCATGTTGGGGGGGCTTTGTGAAGGGCCCAGGGCTCCTCCTTCCATCCAGAAGGTTGGGGACACGATGGTAGCCTCCTCACCACCTTTCCGAGGCCAGATGGGAGCTGCTGTTGTTGGGTCTCATCAATGGGACCCCTTTCAGGCCCTCCACAGACCCTGGGGACCCCCTGGCAGCTTCAGACGTTTGTCTCCGAATAGGTTCGCTCTTCCCAGACAAGGGGCCTCGTCTGGGCCAGTCTGGGGAACTTTGGTTTAAGTCCCCGGTTTGGGAACGTGAGGGAGAGAAGGGATTTTTTTTTTTTTTTTTTTAATGCATGTACTTTGGTTTTCTGTGTAACCAGCTCCCAAAGTCACTGCTCCCCTCCTCGCTTGGCAGAGCTGCCCGCCTCGTGCTGTTGACCTTGGCTGTGGGTTTGCGGGGGCTGGAGCTCTCACACCATAAATTCCTGTCTTCTAGGAATCCAGCCTGGGAAAGAAAGGAAACATGGAGGAGAATATTTGATTAACATTTTTCCAACGTGACCACATCACAGAGACGTGTGGCCGGAATTCTCACCCTGGACTGGGCAGGGCCCGACTCGGCTTGTGCCCAGCCCTGGGGAGGGTAGACTGGTCTGGGGGCCCTTTTGGCCCGAAGGAAGAGTGGGGTATGAGCTGCCATTGTCCTTCAGGGTGGGGGCTCTTGGATGGGAGCTGGGCCAGGTCAGACACCTGGATCTAAGCACCTGGGAGAGCTCACCTCTGACCTCAGCAGTTCTAAGGCTGCCCCCTGAGCTCGGGGTGCGAGGCTCTGACCTTGTTTTAACGATCAGCTCCCCACTCCAGACAGAGCCCTCTCTAAGCCCAGTTTGAATCTTGACCCCAAGTCCAGACTCAGACCTGGCCCAATGACCTCTGAGCCGAGCCCCAGGCCGACTGGGCTTTCTTCTGTCTCTGAGTTCTCTGGCAGAGACCCTGCATGGCTCCCTCTCTGTCCCCAGACTCTGAGCCTTCGTCCTCAGAGCTAGCCTGGGACTAATTCTATGCAACTGTCATCAACCTCACGGCTCCAAGCCTCTGGCCAGACGTCCGCTCTCCTCCTCCGACCACCGGCTATCATTGGCATTTTAACGACTCACCGTCAAAAGAAGAAGGCAACCCTCCCAGAGCCCCACTCCCGCCTCTGGCCGCCCCTTCTCTCGCTTCCCTGTCCCGGCCTCTCTCCAGAAAGCTGTCCACACACTTGTCTCCACTCCTCACCTCCCTCACTCCCCGGTATACGTGGTCAGCCTCCTGCCCCCACCAGCTGCCCGAGCGGCCCCCACCCAGGTCAGCGGGGACCCCACGGAGCCCAGCCCCACCGGCAATGCCCTGTCCTTCCGGGCTTCTAGGACCCCCGCTCTGCTCTCCTTGGTCCGGATGGGCGGTGTCGATCCTCAACACCTCGGTCTCCTCTGTCCAAACCCAGATGCCTCCTCTTCCCCCCAAACTACTCTCCCTGTGGTGCTCCTGCTCAGCCATCATTGTGGCTCAAACCCGAGTCATTTCCACCCGTCCCTCTTCCTCACCGTCCCAGATCTGGCCCACCCTCATTGCCCCCCACCATCCTACCCCTTCCCCTCTACCCCTGCTCTCCCCTCTTCCCCCTCCAAGCTGCCACCTGGTTTCTATCTCCTAGGATAGATTTCTGACTCTACCCTCATCCACTCCTGCCCCTTTTAATCCAGCGTGACCTGTTAAAAATTCCAGTCTTATCGTGTCCCTTGTCTACACCCCACCGCTAACTTCCGGCTCCCCTGCAGCGATCTCCTTGGGCTCTCTTTTCCCCCTCGGCGCCAGCCATCCCAGACACAGGCCGGTGCACCATGTGTCTCTCTCCCTGGAGCCCTCTCTGCTTTGTCTCCCTGCAGCCCACAGCGTGACCGGAAGCATGACCGGCTAATGTCTGCTCATCCGTCAGCTCAGCGCAGACATCGCCTCCATCAAGAAGCCTTCCCCTCCTTCCCAGAGCTGCTCTGGGGCCCCCCACTGAGCTGCCCTGGGGACCAGAGGAGCACAGATCACGCGAGTTATCATTTCCTGGCTCTCTGACCTCAAGTTTGGACCCCCCTCCCACTGGTTTTTCTGAGCCCAGGCACATGGTGGTCTGTCCAAACCACTTTTAGAATGAATGAGATAAAGAGAGGGCCAGAGGACTCTCAGGGACCAGGAAGACATTAAGGTTCAAGTGGGGTAATGGGAAAGGGAAGCAGGCCTGGGTGTCTGGGGAGAGAAAGAATAGGTTGGGAGGCTGGGGGATGCTTCTTAATCAGGGGAGATGTTTGCAGCACCATGGCATGGAGAGGGCCTTCAGTTGATAAAGGGGCTCTGAGGCCCACAGTGGCCAAGGGCAGAGCTGAACCCTGGACCAGGACCCTGACCTTGAGATATGTTCTCAGCCCCCAGAAGGTTACAAGTCCCTTGGCTTTGGTCTTCACTTTCTGGTCTCACATCATCACCGCTGGGAGCCCACCCGGGTTTCCCCACCTGGGAGCCCACCTGGCTCTCCCCACCTGGGAGCCCACCCAGCTCTTCAGAGCCTCCTCCACCACATGCTCACAATGCCCACCTTTGACCCTCCGAACCTGGTTCTAACACTGGCCTCACATTTCCCAAACCCACTAGCCTCACCACCCCCCACCCATTCTTCCTCTCCCTACTGCCCACCTCAGTCCTCTACCTGAACCAATCCCCCCCACAACAATCATTTACACATTGATGCAACATGTATTGAAATGGAGGGGGTGGGCCAGGTGTTAAGGAGAAGCCTTTTATCTTTGAACACCACCAAAGGATCCTATTTTCATCTGGAAAAAGACATGAGGGATTTTTTTTTTTTAAAGAAATTCAAGACAAGAGGAGAAATGAAACAGAACAGGATCCTATGCATATTGGTAGTAAGAACAGTATTTACTGCGCACCTGTGTGTCGGGCACCGTGCTGAGTGCCTCATAGGCATGCTGACTATGGCCCCGTGTGCTATTGTCACTCGGGGAGTCTCCATTGTCATCCCTACCTCATATTCCTATGTGAAGGGGCTTCAGCTAGAAGACTTTCCTGTCTTCTCTCTTCTCCCTCGTCTCTCCTTCCCTGGGACTTGTCTTTTCTACTGTGATCTGTATGGGGGACGGTTCTGCCTGGCAGAGTGGAGGGAAGACCTTGGGGGGGGGGTTCAGCACCACCTATGACTGGGGTCCAAGTGTATCTGAGTCAGGGATGAAGGATGGGGGTGCCCAATGAGGTTTTGCTTTTTGGCTTGATTTTTTTCCCTTTTTTTTTTTTTTTAAGTAGTCTCCCCACCCAGCATGGAGCCCAACAGAGGGCTTAAACTCACAACCCCAAGATCAAGACCTGAGCTGAGATCAGGAGTTGGAAGCTCAAACAACTGAACAACCCAGGCACCCCAGCTTGGTTTTCTTTTCTTTCTTTTTCTTTTTTTTTTAAAGATTTTATTTATTTATTTGACAGAGAGAGAGACAGCCAGCAAGAGAGGGAACACAAGCAGGGGGAGTGGGAGAGGAAGAAGCAGGCTCCCAGCGGAAAAGCCTGATGTGGGGCTCGATCCCAGAACGCTGGGATCATGCCCTGAGCCGAAGGCAGATGCTTAACGACTGCGCCACCCAGGCGCCCCTTGATTTTCTGATCATTATACTTTTTATTTCTTTTTCTTGCCTTATTGCAATGGCTAGGACCTCTAGTACAGGGTTGAGTCAAGTGGTGGCCATGGACAGCAGTCCTGTAGCTATCTCTCAATTCGTTCTGAATGTGCGAGGGAGATGTTATTTCTAGAACTCTTAATACTCCATTTTACAGATGAAGAATCATGAGGTAGCTTGACCAAGGTCACACATTTATTAAGTGGCAAAGTTCCTGTATGTAAATCCCAGTGAGTTCAACTTCAAAGACTGTAGTCTTAGCTACTATGCTATAAAGCCTTCCATAAAACACATTCTAAAAGAACAATAATTTGAGTGTGTACTGGAGTGAGATCAGAAATATGTGCCATTGGAACAAAATACAAAGCAGCAATTTTATATAAGAGCTGATTACATATAAAAATGCAAGCCTTGGTCAAGCATTTATAAATTGAATTATAAAATGAATTGGAGGGACAGCAATTCGGGGTGCGAGGAAATTAGCTAACACTTTATATTCAACACTGAAATTATCTCCAGACAGATGACAGAGTTAAAACTTACATAAGTAATAAAATTCTACAGTAGCTAGTAGGAAACATTGCCGTCTTTCTTACATTCTGGAAAAGCATTTATAAATTTTTCTTAACTTCCTTAACATTTCTTAAACTTCCCAAGTGGTTTATAAGTTTCCAAGCAATAGAAGAAATCACAAGGAAAAAGATGAATCTTTTTGGCTCAGGGATGGGCAGTGTGGAGGGAAGGGGCATTCTCCCAGGAGTGATCATGGGGGACAGAGCCATAGTGACCAGCAGTATAAATCATCTTTGAAGACAGAGAAATATACACCAACACGTTACTGCCAAGTTGCAGGAGTCCAGGAATGCCCACATAGGTCCCACTGTCAAGGCGTACTCGCACCTTCGGTTGTGAGCTGGAGCTCTGGTTTGCCATCACACACCCTTGGACTTCCATAGACGTATCTTCTCTTCGCTTCACCACACCATCGATCTCCCACAAAAGTGCACCCTTGGGGACTTGCCTTGAGATGTCTACACACACGGAGGCACTTGCACACCCAATGGGAAGACAGAGCCCATCCCTGGGCACAGGCCAGGGCTCCATCTGTCTGGGTCTCTCTGGGTGGTCACCTCAGTCCACACTGTGGCAGCTGCGGGCCCTGCCAGACCCCACCGGACCATGAAGCCTGAGGCCGGTCCACTGGCCCAGAGTGGGAGACTGCTCACCCTGCTGTTCTGTTCCAGCTCCTGCTGCCCCCCCATCCCCCCATGTCCCCGCCCTGGCCCCCTCTCCAGCCCAAGCAGTATGGCGCCTCTGAACCTGCTCTGAGCCCTGTCTGCAGGCCCTGAAGCATGAGGGGCCTGTTCCAAGCAAAGGCCCAGGGTCCAATTATCCTCTTCCCCTGCAGGTTTAGCTCTGTTCTCTAAGCCCACCTGCCCAGGCTGGGAGGAGCCATCATCACCTTCTCGGGGGAGCAGTGTTGACCTCCATTTTGTACTTCCGGGGTCCAGTCACCCACCAAGCCCCGTACTGCCCCTTACCCCCGCTCCAGTTGGTCCAGCCCCGACTCCCAACTTCTGCCTGGGCTTGCCTCCCAGCCCCAGAACTGCCCCCTAGAACTTGAGTTCTACTCCCAGCTCTGCCTGGAGCTGGGCTGAGCTGTGGTCCAGTCTCCACGCCCTTGCGAGCCCCTTCTCCGGCAGGCCAGACAGACCCCCTGCCCTGCCTCTGTGCCTGGGGGCTCCAGCCATGACTGAGCACAGCGCCTGGGACGTAGTAGGCCCTCCACAAATATTTGCCAAACGAGTCAATTCTTCCACAATCCCCTCGAGTAGCCCAGTGTGCTCCTTGACCCACCCCCTTAGCCTGGCCCCTCCAGGTGGGCTGCTTTGGGCCAGGAGCCGAGAACGTGCTTGGCTCAACTCTCTCTGGGCCGCCTCCTTCCCCTGCCCCCCATATGTCTTCAGTTTGCCTTTCCCTTCCCCAGGGACAGTGCGTCCTTCCCAATTCAGTATACCTCCTCCCACCCGCCCCGGGGGCTCAGAGCAGGGCCTCAGGGCCACAAAGCACCATGAAAGGTGCCCTTCCTGCTGACCGAGGTTTTCTGCAGGCCTGGCTCATCCCGGGCCGTAGCCACTCTGTCCCACCTGCCAGCCCCGTCCTCTTACCCGGACCCTCAGCGTGTGTATTTCACCCGCAGGGCTGCTCGGAGGGCTTCTGGGCTACTCCGAGGGCACACTGACTGAGAAGGGGAGCCTTCTCAGACGGCCCTTGCTTCCCCTGCCTGCCGTCCTGCAACCTTGTGCTTTGAAATGAAAACAGGTGATGAGGGGGAGGGTCAATGTTGCTGGAGATTCACAAACGGAGTTTGGGTAGGGGGCACCCGTAGCTCCACGGGCACCTCTGGGGGTCTCCCAGCCTTACGGTTCAGTGACCCTGACAGAAAGCCAGGCCTTCTGTCTCTGACCTTGAAGAGCAGGTGTGCTCTCAGCCCCAGCACCCGACACCCCGTCCAGCGTGCCCACAACAGGACAGAGAACTCTGGGAGCAGCCTCTGCCTCTGATCGCCAGTGACACCCCCACCCCCACACCTTTCTGGGCCGTGTGTCCCCCAGCTGGACGGTTAGCGCATCCCCTCACCCAGGCACCCCTCTGACAGGGACAAAGCTGCAAGGGGGTTTAGGCTTTTTCTAGGCTGCAAAGTCACTGACTTTCTAGGGAGTTGCCCCGAAACTTGGATTTCACGAACCGTCGCTCCAGCCCCCCAACTGGACAAGTAGCCAACTCTTGGGCACCCAGCCTGATTGCTGCCAGACCTGAAGTCTTCGGGGAGGGGAGAGCATGTTTTTAAAACACACAAAAACCCCGTCCTGTCTGAACTGAACATTTTCTCCTGCTTGTTCAACACCACCATTTACATTCTTGGGCTGGTCAGCCGCCAAGATATTTATAGCATGGCCCTGGCACTCCATCTTGCCTAATTGGCGTGGCCGTCGGGGCCCCCATCTGTCATGGTAAGTAGGCCTTTCACCGGCCTCTGGCGGGCTCTCAGCCGGCCCGGACATTCCCAGGCCCGGGGGAAGGCTGCCTCCCGCCCCGCCTGCTCCCCGTGCCCCTCACCAGCGGGCCCAGCCATGCCAAGGGAGCCCCCAGAGCAAGCCTGTGAGTCAGGCCATTGGTACCGTCCCGCCCAAGAGTGACCTGACAGCACGTCCCCAGCCATTCACAGGCCTCCCCGCTGCCTTCAAGCTTCCCATCGGCCCTTACTCCTAATCTACAAAGGTCACTCTGCTGTCTGCTGACTTCACGGGCTCCTGGTCCTGTAGGATGAGGCCTCAGCTCCAGGAGCCCGGGGAGGACCACCGCCATCCATCTACCCCATGACGGCTCCAGCCACACAAGCTATGGGCCATTGCCCACAGAGAAGGTGTCCTCCAGACCTTCGTGTGGGCTCTTCCCTGTGCCTGACATGCTTCCCACCCCCTCTCAGCTTGCTTAACCTGTTTCTCCTCTGGTGTCTGCCTTAAACACCCCCTCCTGGGCTGGCTCCCCCACCTGGGCTCCCCCACCACACCTTCCAGCACATTCATCAGCAGATTGTCCTTGCTCGACCTAGAAGTCTCTGGGGGGCCAAAGGCGGGGCTCCTTCATGCTACTATTACTTTGTCCCTTGGGTCCTAAGGATTGAATGGGTTTTGTTCCCTAAAATACCGTATTTCCAGATCAATCCCCAGAAAGCCCCTGTTGCTAGTTTCACATCTTTGAAATTGGGAGGGCCTGTCATGATTTAATTGTCAGTTTTTCCCTGTCTTAAAACAATGGTGCATCTTACAATGGATGACTTCTCAGACTTGATGGGACTATAGGAACAGTGTTGATTACAGTCCTTTATGGAGACGGCACGGTGGTTAGAAGGTCAGACCTCCAATTTGATCGAGCTGGGCTCTGAACCTGGCTCTGCCCTATTCAGGTTATGAGACGATGCTAGCTTCTGAGCCCCAGTTTCCACATCTGAGCCGTGGGGAGGGTTGAGCGTGGAGTACTCATTGGGTGGTGCTGTGATCGCATTCACTACGAATGAGCGCCGTGCTTAAACATATGGCCACTGCTATTGTTTCTGTTGCTAACTCATCCAACCGAGGTCTGAGTGCTGACCGGGGTGGGGTGGGGATGGCGGTGGGCAAGGCAGGCGGGGCCCTGCTCTCATGGGTCTTAACTGGTTGGGAAGACAGAGCGTAACCACACCACTGTAAGTCAAGGAGAATTCCTACAAAAGGGCTGTGAGGGAACAGACTCAAGGAGACCGAGTTTTGGGGTGGCGAAGAAAGAGAGGTATGAACCGAAACTGGAGGGACAGGAAGAGTAGACGGAGGTGAGGTGATGAGGTCAAGCCAGGTCTCAAGGGATGTCAGAGTCATTGAGGGACCTCAGAGTCATCGAGCGACCCCATAGTCATCGAGAGGCATCAGTTTGGCTCCAAACACGATAGATGTGTTGGTACAGTTAAAGCAAGAGAACAGTGGGGTCTGATCTACATTTTAAGCTGCTTCCTCTGGTTCCTGCAGGGCAGTGGGCTGGAGGGGGCTGAGAGGAGGCTGGCAGAGTTGTCCGGGGAGAGTGGGTGGTGCCTTGGGCAGTGTCGTGGCAGCGGGCACAGAGGGAAGTGGATTTAGAATTTATTTTGGAGGTAGAGTCGACAGGTGTGGCCATGGAGCCACGTGGGTGGCGAGAAGCGGGAGGATCCAAGGGTGCCTCCCAGTTTTCTGGCCTGAGCAACGGGGCGGACGATGGTGCCATTTCCTGAGACGGGGAAGACACAAGGAGGAGCGGGTTGGGGAGGAAATCGAGAGTTTACTTTCGGACGCATTAAGCTTGGGCTGTTGTCTTTGCCTGGCTCGTTGCTGACAAGAGCTCCACGGGCCTCAGAGCTGCAGGGAGGCCAGAAAGAGGGGTGTCTCAGGCCCAGAAGCAGCCCTGCCCATGCGTGGCCCCATTAGGTGTCTCCAAGCGCTGAAATTGCTTGAGTATCACTCATCCCGCCTTGGCAGTGCTGGAGGCCGGGGAGCCTTCCCGGGCCCGAGCAGCAAAGAACTCTCCATTCCACAGCCCCGAAGGACCCAGGCTTAGTGGGGGAGGCGCCCACATCTCTGTTGGGACGCCCCATCTACTGTGAGCTCCAGGGTCAGGACCTGCCCCTTCTCTGTCCCCGGGTCCAGCTCCCACCTGCCCATCCTGGAGCCTCTCCGCAGAATTCTCGAGAACCACACAGAATTCTCGAGAACCACACAGACTCCAATCCAAACTCCACCTCTTCCATCTGCGTTTACCAGTTATGAGCTGGGTGGCGGGGGGTAAGTGTTGGGCATCTGTGCGATGGGGGGCGATGACATCAATGCCCCCTTCAGGGGTGCTGTGAGCATTCATTGAGCTAATGCTTACAAGAGCTTCAAACCAAGGCCGCTGAAAAGTGAGCACACACGTTTTACTGTTTTTATTACTTATTGTGGGACACGTCACCCAAGTCCGCTTGTAAAACCCCGACTGTGACACCCCCAGGCGGGGACCCCGGGACCGTCCCTTCCTCTCCTGCCTTCCCTTCTGTGGCACCCCGACAAAGCTTTGATGGTGGGATTCCAGGCAATGCCAATTAATGGGAAGGGAGGGGGCACTGAGTCACCCCCCGTTGGCACATGGCGGCCTCTGGGGCCTGCAGGCAGGGCTGGCCTTGTCTGGTGACTGGGGAGGGAGCTGGCAGGGGACTGGAGAAGGGGGGACAATGGGCCCTTGTCTTTGCCGAGCTTTCTCCTTCCAAGACGCTCCAGCCCCCAGACAAAGATGACCTCATTCTTCCTGAAGGTTCCAGGACGGAGGGCAGACACCGGCCCAGAGTTGGACCCACCCACCCCATTTTACAGACTGGAACACCAAGTCACTGGGGAGAAGAAGCCAAGAGGCCACTGAGGTTCTGGCCCTAGTACCTGGCCCGAATTCACACCCTCTTGGGTTGCCGACCCCAGAAGAGGGTCCTCTAGGCAGCCATGGTCCAGAAGGATAATGGGCCAGCTTCTGGGTCAGACAGGCTGGGATCAGATCCCAGCTCTGCCACTTGCAGCTGTGTACCCTGAGTCACGCCATTAGCTTCTCTGGGCCTCAGTTTCTACATCTGACCAAGGGCCTGGCAGCCTCTTCCTGGCAGGGTCGGGGTGTCCTTGGACATCACTGACTAAGGATGTGGGTTCAGACCAGCCTGCTTAAAGCCCTACCCGAGGGGGTGATTTTTCAGGACAGGAAGGTTTGCTTGGTGTTGGGGATCAGGGCCCACTTAACCCAAGCCCCAGGGAATGCCAATGCCCCACCCTCCACCCTCAGCCAGGGGCCCTGTAACAGGAAGTCATGGTAGGAGCCTGGCATTTCCCAATGACCAATTTTTAAAAGATATTTTCAGACATGGGCCCTGCTAGGCACACACATCCCTGCCCATGGCAGCCCTGATCTCTGATACTGCTACCCCAGCCCTGCTGGGAGGGTCTTCTCCTAGCCTGGTCTCCACCCCCATCACCACCTGGGAAGAGCCCCTGTACCCCACCTCCTCTCTGAAGGGGGCTCATGGTGATTCATAGAGATGTGTGAGCCTCAGGTGAGAGTGGGGACAGGCTGGGCACAAGGTCGGTACTTATGAAACGGTAGGTTTATTGTTCATGACAATAAGCATTCTCAAAGGTCATTTAGAATAACCTCCCACTAAGAAGAAGAAAGCAAGGCCCAGAGACTGTCAGTTCTCGGCAGGGTCATACAGCCCATCAGGGGCAGGGCCCGGTCCAGAACCAGCCTCTGGGCCCCATGTTAGCTTCTCAGAGACCGCCCCTTCCTGTACGGTTCAGCCCAGGGACCCAGGTGAGGGAAGCAGGCAAGTGAGGCTGGAGCTTTTCTGGAGGCAGCCCAGGCTCTGGCCTTTCCCTTGGCCCCAATTTCCACCGCGGCTGCATTCCCAGTGAGATAAACAAGGGATCAGTGGGAGCAAAATGAATGAAGTAACGGGGAAGATATGAGCGGCCGCGCCCAGCCCCCGGCCCGCCCTGCCTGCTGCCCGACAAGGAAGGCTTTGGAAGAGGCCAGGCACCCCCAGCCTCAACCGGTGCCAGGCACCAAGGGAACTCAGCCCGGGCCAAGCCTCGGCTGATCCCCAGGCTCAAGACACAAGCCCCTCTCAGAGCTCCTGGACCCTCCATGGGCCCTGTCCCCGGGCCCCACCCTCCTCCCTGGCCTTCTCAGCCCCCAGCCCTCACTGAGCTGGGATTATTTCAAATCTGGAGGCTTGGCGATCTGGGGAACGCCTCACTCCCGTGTACAAACTGACCAAGGCCCTGAGCTGTCTGGAGCAGCAGGGGGCTGGCCACCCTGGCTCAGCTGAGTCTAAGTGGCCCAAGATAGCCCCTCCATGTCTCTGGGTACACGCTGGGCCTCTGCCCCGAGTGGTGGAGAAGCTGTTGATTCCTCAGGCTTCCCCAAGCCCCAGGCCAGGCCCTTGTCCCTGCCCTCTCTCGCTGGGAATTCGAGGGGGGGGGGCATCTCCAGGACCAGATGGGAGGCTGGCACTGCTGACTCAGCCTGGTCTCCTACCAAGCTGGACACCAACTCAGGCACCTTCCCCTGCTGAGATGGAGACAAAGAGCCAGTGTCAGCTGGACAGGGCTCCCGCCTGCTGGCTCCGGGGCCAGGTTTCCCGCTGCAGAGATCCAGAGCCTGCAGCCCCGAACAGAGACCCCCGAGGCTCAGCCCCGGCCTCTCCTTGCCTCGGACAGGGGATGTGAAGGGAAACGGGCCCTCTGCCTGCTGGGAAACACGCCGAGGTCCCACTTGCACCCTGAGCCGGGAGCCTGACATGGACGTGGCACGGGGTGAGCCCCCCAGGTCTGCCCACCTGGCTCACCCTGCGGCCTCAGATGTCTTCTGCCGACGGCCCCTGAGCTGCCCCAGGCCCTGACCAGGCTGAGACGAGGCTGTCCCCCACTTACCCCAGACTTTTCTGCCAGCAAAGCAGCTGAAGTTGCAAAGATACAGGCCTGGACTCCGCATTCGAGAAACTCTTCAGGGGATCTGAGGCCACACGTGGAGAGACCCTGCTTCCGGTCCCTTCTACGGGTAGCCACCGCCTCCCAGCTTCCAGAATGATCAGCCCCGCCTGCTGAGTCTCACCCAGCCCCTGACTCCCTGGTGCTCAGGCCCCCGCTCTTCTAGCTGACTTCCCACCACCCCCCTCCATCCACCCTCTGCTCTCACCGTCAAGAGCCACGATGTCTGTTTTCCTAACACACCTTCCCTCTTCCGCACGTGGGTCCCTCCATCTGGAATGCTTTTTCCTCGGCCTCCTTCGACACGCCACATCCCTATTGGGCCTCACTGCCAGCTCCAATGTCACTCCAAGGAGACTTTCCTGATCCCCACCTTGTCTGTAGTTGCCCTTCATGCTGGCGTACCTGCTGGGAGCGTGGGGCCGGCCAAGGACAGCTGGGGGAGAAGAGCAGACCAGCCTCGCGATGACATACGCATCTTAGGGGTCCCGAAGGAGGTGCTGGCACGCACTCAGCTCCTCTCACTGTTTTTCCAAGAAGAGCGAGCCCCTGTCAGGGTAGAGTGACTTGCCCAGAATCACTCAGCTTAGGAGGTGGCACTGGTCCTGGAACCATACTGGTCTGACCCCTGGGATCATTCCCTGCACTGGTGGCCTCAGGGACTGGGACCAGAGCCTTGGACAGTGGTTGAGACACAGGCTCACCCAGTCCCAGGTCCCCAAAGGGCCCTAGTGGAACACACTGCAAGGAGAAGCAAAAACATTCTGAGATCTGGGACTTGGCCGGAGCTGGGTCCCAGAGCCTGGGGGGCCCGGACACCACCAGCCAGCAGGAGAGGCTGGAGCACAGGCGCCCGGGACACAGAGTGACTCTGCACATGCGGCACACTGGGAACACAGGGGGTGACACCCGCCAGCTCCCTCGAACCAGGGCCCAGAGCACCCCCCTCCTCTGGCTGGCAGCGCGTCTGCCCCGAGGGGCCTCAGGGCTCCCCCAAGAGTCACCAAGCAGGGGCTGTGTCTCAGATTTGATGCTAAACACACCCGATCTCGGCAGACAGACGTGGCAGGCACCCTGAAGAGGCCAGTGCTGTTTGAGCGGAGCGGCAATGAGGTGACCCCTGACTCCCTGCCAGGAAGCCACTTAGCGGCAGCTGTGGGTGCACCGGAGACACCCAGTCTGTCAGCAGGGGCCACGTGACGGGCTGGTGTCCAGGCCCGGCCTTGAGGGGAGCAACCAGAGGGGAGCCGGACGCAGCCGAGGGCCCCGGCTCAGAGGCAGGAGGGCGCTAAGATCACCCTCCTAAGGGAGCCACCTTGCTTGGTGGTGAGCTCCGGATTCTCGAGGCCAGCTTCCACACGCCACCCCGGCTGCCTTCTCTGTCCTGTCTGAGGAGCGCCTCGGAGGCTTGCCCTGAGCTCTAAGGTCAAGGTCCCAGGCCTGTGCCCTGGCCATTTACTAACTGTGCTGCAGCTGTGGGCAGGTCCCCTCACTGCTGACCTTCATTTTCCTCCTCTGTAAAATGGACAAAAAATTGCCACCTCAAAGGATGATGACCGAGCAATTGCATATGAGGTGTTCAGAGAGGGGGGTGGGAGGAAAGAGAAGTTGGGGTACTCATCTCTAGGCTCTCTTCATACCTGCTCATAGCTCTGCTAAGGGCTGTTCCTCTAGGCTCTTGGCTCCTGAGGAGGGGGGCCCTACTGCATGGTCCCAGTTCTCTCTGCACCCCGGTAACACCTCCCTTTCCAGTGCCCTTCCTGGCCCCGGGCAGGCAGGTCACGGGTCCCCCCATCTGCTGGGCCTCAGCACCCCTTCTCGGTTCCTTGCCCCCACCCCCACCCCTTTCTGCACACATTCCCTTTCTTAAAGTCACTCTGTTAATCCCTTTGGGTGTATCCTCCCCCCCGACCCCGGGCCAAGTGCCTCCTGATACACGCCCAGCACAGGACCTGATGCCCAGCAGTTGCTTAACACATGATCTTCGCCCCCAGTGCCTCCTTCACCCCACCCTCAGAGCTGGGAACGCGGCCCTTTAGCCCTGAGATGCCCCCCTCCCACACCAAGTTGGCTGACGTCTCCCAGTGGCCCAGGCTTTGCCTTTCCCTTCGCCCGCTGCACAGCCTGGCCCACAGGTCCAAGCTTCTGACTCACTTTCCCTACCAGGACAAAAGGCCATGCTGAACTCCCACTTCTCTGGCCCGGGACTACTCATGCCGGCACCCCCTCCCTCAGGGAAGTCAGATGTGTCTACCAGTGGTTGGCCTGGCCTGCCCCCTCCCTCCCCCACCCCCGGCTTGCCATGTGCATCACTGTGTGGGCCAGATGGGGCATCCCCTGCAGCCACCTCCCCTCCCCTCCCTAGTGTGTCTAAGCCTTGCCTGATCTGTCTTACTGCTGGACAGTGCTGTGGGCCTTCTGTGGCCTTGCCCCAGCATGCCCGAAAGGTCCCTTATGTTCATCAGATGTTCACATCTGGGGGCGCCTGGGTGGCACAGAGGTTAAGCGTCTGCCTTCGGCTCAGGGCGTGATCCCAGCGTTCTGGGATCGAGCCCCACATCAGGCTCCTCTGCTATGAGCCTGCTTCTTCCTCTCCCACTCCCCCTGCTTGTGTTCCCTCTCTCGCTGGCTGTCTCTATCTCTGTCGAATAAATAAATAAAATCTTAAAAAAAAAAAAAAGATGTTCACATCTGGTCTAATGGGCTGAACAATGGAATGGGCCATAGAGGCATTGAATGCCG
>NW_024424452.1:10059918-10074843 GCF_017311325.1 Ursus maritimus | reverse complement strand
CCCAGCAGCTCAAGTTTTAGCCTGAAGGCAGCGGGCTACCGAAGGGTGCCAGCAGTGGCTGGCGAGACTGCAGGTGAATAACAGAGGGATTGAGGGGGGCCAGGAGGCAGTGAGGAGTTTACCAGCACCAGCCAGCAAAGAGGAGATGGGCCAGTGGAGATGAAGCCCAGGCTGCAGGTGAGAAAGCCACCCATGCTGTTAGAGGGGGGCTGAGCCCCTGCCTGTCTGCCTTGTGAGCCTGGGCTAATGCTAGCAGTGTTGTTGGCTTTAATAAGGATGGCCCAGGGCGGTGTGTTGTGGCCTCAGGTGCCAAGGTCCCATGAGGCGGGAATGGAAAGAAAGGGGGGTGGACAGGAAGGATGTGACCAAAATGGGACTGTGTGGCTTCAGGCAGCCATTCCCCAGTTGTGCCTCGTGGGAAACTGAGGACACCCAGACCTAGGAGAGCAGCAGTGACATACTCATGGTGACTCCTTGTCAACCTTGAGCCCCCCTCCCTCCCTGCTGTAGGAAGGCTTCCTCCAGTAGAGTGTGAAAGTATAAAATTGGTCCACATCCTGCCAACACTCGGAATTGTCAGTCTTTTACATTTTAGCCATTCTCGGTGTGTATGTGTGTGTGTGTGGGGGGGTGTCTTCTGGTGGTTTTAATTTGCATTTCCTTGCTAAGTAATAATGTTAAGGACCTTCCTATGTGTTTATGAATCATTGGGATATCTTTGCGAAGTGCCTGTTCAAGTTTTTTGCCCATTTTAGAAATAGGGTCTTTTTCTCCTTTTTGATTTGTGACAATTCTTCATGTATTTTGGATGTAAGTTCTTTATCAAATATATATATTGCAAATATCTTCTCTTGGTCTATGGCTTGCCTTTTCACTTTCCTTCCTTTCTATATTCTTATATTAAGATATAACCTGACAACAATTAAATGCACAGATCTTGAGTATACAGCTTAATCTTTGTTTTGAGAAACGCATGCATTACAAACTTGCAACTAGTAGACAGGTCCTGGAAGTTTAAAGTCCTGGATAGTGAATATAGACAACAATATTGTATTATAATCATCCAACTTGCTAACAGACTAGATTTAATTATTCCAACCACAAAAGAAATGATAATTATGTGGTATTATAGAGGTGTTAGCTATACAATGGCAATCATATTATAATATAGAAATGTATCAAATCAGCATGTTGCATATCTTAAATTTACACAATGTTATATGTCAAATACATTTCAATTTTAAAAAATCTAAAAAAAAACCATAACCCCCTAACAAAACCCCCACCGCATCAGGACACAGAAAAATTCCATCATTCCAGAAAGTTTCTTCATGCCTTTTCCAGGTAGGTCAGCAACCCCTGATTTATTTTGCATCATCATAGATTGATTTTGCCTTTCATGTGTGATTTTTGATGAACAGAAGTTTAAAAATTTTAAGAAGTCCAACATATAGGGGCGCCTGGGTAGCGCAGTTGTTAAGCGTCTGCCTTTGGCTCAGGGCGTGATCCCGACGTTCTGGGATCGAGTCCCACATCGGGCTCCTCCGCTGGGAGCCTGCTTCTTCCTCTCCGTCTCCCCTGCTGTGTTCCCTCTCTCGCTGGCTGTCTCTCTGTCACATAAATAAATAAAATCTTAAAAAAAAAAAAGAAGTCCAACATATAATTTTTTCTTTTATGGTCAATACTTTTTATGTTATGTTTATTAATAAATTTTTGCCTGCCCCAGAATCATAAAGATATTCTCCTACAATTTCTTCATTGTTTTGGCTTTTATATTTAAGTCTATAATCCATTTTCAATTAATTTGTGTGTGTGATGTGAGGTAGGGATGAAGGTTCTTCACGTAACCCCCTCCACCTCATACATATATCTGGCTGTTCCAGCAGCATTTATTGAAGAGATCTTCTCTTTATCATTGAATTGCATCTGTGCTTCTGTCATAAATCTAGTGACCATATAAGGAAGGTCTGTTTCTAGACTCTATTCTGTTCCATTAGATTCCTTTTTATCAACAATTAAATATGCTCAAGTCTCCCCCCTGTCTAATCCCCTCTGACCCTCCCTTAACTCCATACTCTCCTTCCAACTCTCTACCTCAAAGTGAAGCTATTTTAAGAGTTCACTCTTTCCACCCCTTACCTCCCACTTTCTTCCACAATCCCCTTTTCCAGTTTGGCTCTGTCACACCCATTCTACCAACATAGCTCTCTCCTGGATACCAGTTTCAACCTCCCAATCCATGAATCCCTTTCCCCTGTTCTGTGACTTGCACTCTTGATTTTCCTATCTCTCCAGTTGCTCCTTCTCCAGCTACACTCATCTCTTGCTACTCTCCCTTTTTTTTTTTTTAAAGATTTTATTTATTTATTCGACAGAGATAGAGACAGCCAGCGAGAGAGGGAACACAAGCAGGGGGAGTGGGAGAGGAAGAAGCAGGCTCATAGCGGAAGAGCCTGATGTGGGGCTCGATCCCAGATCGCCGGGATCACGCCCTGAGCCGAAGGCAGACGCTTAACCGCTGTGCCACCCAGGCGCCCCTACTCTCCCTTTTCTATCCCTTGAAGTCAGGGCTCCTTGAGGCTCAGTCCCAGGTCCTCTTCTGTCTCATTCCCCACATCCTCATCTGGGGAGCTCATCTCCCCTCCACGACTTTAATCACCATCCATGGTGAGAGTTATCTACTCTGGCTACACATTAGAATCCCCTCAGAGCTTTAGGAAAATTCCAGTGCCAGGCAGAATCCTTGGAGATTTTACTGGTCTAGAGGTTGGGCCCAGGATTCAGCGTCTTTCAAAACTTTTCAGTTTTCATTCTAAACCATTAAGAAACATTGAGATCCCCTGGTAGTGCCCAAATCTTTCACTCCAGTGTGTCTGTCTCCACACAATGTGGCATCACAAACTTAGCATGCACAAGTCTGAGGTCACCTTCCCCTCCTCTCCAAACACACACCAGCAGCATTTACTTGAGCTGGAAACACTGGCGTTATTTTTGGTCCCTCAACTGCCCTCACTTCTGACATCCTCAGGGCTGGCCAAGTACTTTCTAAATTCCTCCTGAGACAATCTACCTTTTTCTGCCCCTGTGCCTACAAAAAGCTGAACATTAAGGACATGGGGGTGAGCAGGGCAGCCTTCATTTCTGCTTTTATAGGACTACAATTTAGCAAAAGATGAGTGGGAATGGAAGTGAGTCAGCAAACCAACAATCATGTATTTAATCTCCCTGACATCGCCCGTGCCTCCCTGGTCACCTGCTATAATTTGCATGTTTATTTTTTATAGCTTTATTAAGGTTCAATTGACAGACATTAACAGTATGTACATTAACATACATACTTTGATATGTTTTGTCTTATATATACACCCATGGAATCAGCATCAGATTTAAGATAATGAACACAGCCATCACCCCCAAAAGTTTCCTCCTGTCCCTTAGTAATCCCCCCTCTAACCTCCCACCATGTTCCCAAACAACTCACCATAGATTCTCTTGCATTTTATAGAATTTGATATACTCTTTTTGTCTGGCTTCTTTCATTCAGAATGATATTTGGAGATGTATGCATATTGTAGCATATATCAATAATTCATTCCTTTTATTGCTGGGTCGTATCCCACTCTATGATTATACCTCCATTTGTTTATCCATTCACGCCTCGATGTTTGGGACTCTTACAATGAAAGCTGCTATAGATATTCATGTATCATTTTTATGTGTGTGGATAGATGCTTTCATTTCTCTTGGGAAATACCTAGGAGTGGAATGGCTGGGTCGTGCGGTGGGTGTACATTTAGCATTTTAAGGAACTGCCGCGCTGTTTCCCAAAGTTGTTTCGTTTTACGGTCCCACCGGCCATGATTGTGAGTTCTTCTAGTTTTCACCCATTTTTAAATTGGGTGGTTTGTCTTCTTAATACTGAACTGCAAAATCTCTTCATATATTCTGGGTACAAGTCCTTTGTTGGATATGTTTTACAAGCATTCCAGTCTGTGCCTTGCCTTTATCATTTTCTTAATATTGTCTCAGAAAGCTAAACTTTTGTGTTTTAGCAAAGTCTAGTTTATTGATTTTTTCTTTTATTATTTGTGCTTCTTATATTGTATTTCAGAAATATTTGCCAAACCCAAAGTAATTAAGATTCTCCCCGCTATGTTTTCTTCCAGAAGTTTCATGGTTTTAGCAATTACAGGTAGGTCTGCAATCCATTTTGAGTTCATTTTTTACTATGGTGTGAGGTAGGGGACTTCTACCAGTCTTAGTCCTCCAATCCACTCTCCTCATTGTAGGATGGTTTGGCCAATATTCAAATCTTACCATGTCACTCCCCTGCTGAAACTGTCTCCCGCAAGGCAAACCAACTCTCCTACCCCAGTTTTGTAGGTGCCTCGGCTCACAGCTGGCCCTAGCTGACCTCTCCAGCCTTTATCTCCTTGTTCCATGAACACCAAAAGCCAATTCTCAAACATTAAATGCTCCTCTCTTGCTCCTGGGTTTTGTACATGCTGTTCCTTCTGCCTGGAAACACACCGCCCCCCCATCCCTTCTGGTGTTTCTTGTGAGTCCTTCAGGGATTAGTTTAGACATTGCCCCCTCCCCCGGGAGCCTTGGACAGGGACAGATGATACCTCTGAGCCCCCACATCATGCTGAACACTGCTGGCCACCGCAATCACAATTATCTAGTTATCTGTCTGTTTCCAGCTCGTTGAGCTCCTTGAGGTAAACACAGATGGATGTCCTTCAGTCAAGACATCAGTCAAAATATTTAATGACCTGTACCACCTCTCCGGGACATACCAGCTGAAAATCAGCCTGGCCTTTATCTGTGTCCCCAGTGGCCCCAAGGAGGCCTGGTCCAGCCGTGGAGTGAACAACCCTGGGCATTATGCCTACACACCTTCCCCTCCGCCTGAACATTTTGCTTCTCGGTGCACTGACCTCATGTCTGCTCTCTTGGGGGTGGGGAGGCTCTTGGGAAAAGGAGGAGCTGGGGCAGGAGAGGGAAGGAGAGGGAAGCAGAAGCTGAGGTTTGGGCAAAGCAGTGTCCGGAGGCTGAGGAAGAATGGGTCTAGGACTTCGGTTTGGGGTGGGGTTCAGGACCCGAGTCAGGGCACAGAGGGGAAGTCCTGGTGGGGGTCTGTGTTCTTCCAGGAGCTCGGACCCTGGGCAACTGCAAGGCTTTTGTATGGCCCTCTCTGCTCCGGCCAGGCAAGGGGGTGAACCTGAGGTCACCCCAAGCCTCTCGCTGCTCTCTCTAATAGCCGCCTACCACAGGGGACCCAGGAGGCCAAGTCAATAACGCGAAACCATAAAATGTCAAAGGCGTTGAAAGTTTGGACAAAGGAGCAGACGCAGCAAATGGGGCCTTTTCCCAGGCAGCTCGTGTGGAACAAGCAAAACAGATTTATGAGTGTCTGGTGGAGGCCGAGCTGTGGGGGTTGGGGTGGGTGCTGCTCTGAGACACGGGAGTTTCTAGTGTGCAGGAAAGATGATAAATGAGGATTAATATTAACACAGTTCCCATGACCATGATTTAATATGCGTGAAACCCTGCCTCTTCCTTCAGTGCGTTTTCTTACAGTGTCATTTGGAGGAACATAAATGCATTTATCGGCGCTTTTGTGGGCTCTCCCAAGGCCTCCAGATCCCCACCCAGTCCTCTGTTCTCCGAAAGGCAGGCAATCAGAGAGGAATATTGGCCTCTGCATGTGCATGGGGTGGGTGGGCTGCAAGCCCGTCCTTGGCTGGGACTGTGGGCTCCCAAGTGGAGCTGCCTGACCTGCCTTGAGGTCACGGAGCATGTCTCATTCCTGCTATAGACTCTGGACAGTCCGTGAGGCTTCAAGTGTGCACGCATACACGCGTGTGCACGCATACACGCGTGTGCACCCTGGAGCTTTTTCGTGAGTGCCAGACTTTGCCATAGGGAGGAGCGAGGATCTTCGCTGTCCAGAAACACCCCCCCATCCCCCAGCCTGTCTCTTGGGGAGCAGCTGCTTTGTGGGAGGGGTATGGTTCCCTGACACTCTCAGAAGCTTCTGACCTTCCCTGTACCTTCCAGAATAGTCCAGGGAAGACGGTGCCTCAGTTTCTCCGATGCCGTTGGCTGGCGTGCAACAGGTGAAAGCCAAGGAGGCCTGAGGGTCCTGGGGGGAGCCCCTGGCCACCCAGGTTACAGGAGATGGGTTAGCCAGGGTCCGAAGGCCCAGGAAATGACTGCTTCCTTGGAGTTCCAAGTCCGTGGGCTGACCCTTCTCCCTCCCCAGGGTGAGCCACCCCTGCCTTAGTTACAACCACCCCACCTATCAGCTCCTTGGCCAGCCCCAGAGGTCCCCAGCTGCTCCCCGGTCTCCAGAGCTCTGGGCCTGTTGCCAGGGGAAGCCCCAGGGGTCTCAGAGGCTGCAGCTCCGGGGACAGGAATCCTAGGCAGGTGGCTGGGGGACTGATGTCTTCAAGGACCTTACAAACCTTCCAGGCCGCCGTTTAGTGTCTCAGACAGTGGTCATCACATCGCCCCTGCGGGCCTCTGAAGCACCAGGCCCGACGGCTGGGGTGTGTTTGGGAAGTGTTAGACGGCACTGCCCAGCTGCCAACACACCATCAAGAATGAGCAAGATCGACAAAGCCCCTGCCATCTTGCACACCGCCCGGCTCCACCAGGGGCCCACGTCCTGCCCCGCACTCCCTCTCCCTGACCCAGGGATCTACAGTCCCCAGCAGCTGTGGTCTTCCCTCACCACCTCGGCCTGCTGGGGGGTCTGGAGGAGGACCTCACCCCAGGGCCACTCAGCGGCACAAGGCCTTCAGCCCCCTGATTTAGAGACTTGGCACCAACTTGGGGAATCAAACCATCTAAGATCAAGGTGTGACCTCAGGTTACCTGCCATACCCGGGTGTCTGAGAATGGCCCCAGTATTTTGTTTCTGGGTGAAGAGAAGAGACAGGCCTGAGTGGCAGCTTTGGGTCCCTTAATGGCCTCTAGGAACATCATGGTGACTGCCACCACTATCATATTTACTATGGAAAACTCTAGGCTTCTGAGGATTTTTCTGTCCAGCCCTACAGACTTTTTAATTTATTTTTTATTTTTTTAAAGATTTTATTTATGTATTTGAAAGAGAGAGAGCACAAGCAGAGGGAGAAGCAGACTCCCCACTGAGCAGGGAGCCTGATGAGGGGCTCGATCCCAGGACCCTGGGAACGTGACCTGAGCCGAAGGCAGACGCTTCACCGACTGAGCCACCCAGGCGCCCCTCCCCCTACAGAGGTTTTTCATCAGCAGATTTTATGGAGGGGCTTCAGGAGACTTGCCAAATCTTACCTGTATGTGCCCGGGTATTTCTCCGGGAGGAGCCCAGAGATTAAGAACTGCCGCTGAGGGAAGGAGGTGCGGAGGGACCCACAGGCCCTGGGTCCGCAGTGAGAGCTGAGCACAGCCCTTCTAGATGCCCAAAGGCATGCTGTGAGGCTGGTATCAACACAGCTCCTCTTTTACCCCCAAAGGAAGGTGAGGGGCTAGTGAGGCCATGGTGACACCCCTGTGAGGGAGAGAGCTGGCCTGGAAGCCCCGCCTGCAGGTCTGCGGGCCTCCGCGGGCTTAGGTCTCCAGGCTGTGTATTTAGCAGGAACAGAGTAACAGTTGACTGGTTCCGGACAGAGTGTGTGTGTGTGTGCGCACACACGTTTGCGTGCAAGCCTCCCCAATCCCCCAGCATGCGTGCACACACACGCATATCCGCGAATGCAAACCCCAACACGCACATGCACACGCACGTGCATCTATGAACACACACGAAGGAACAGCCCCGCCGCAGGTCCCCCGGCTCCCAGCCGTGTCCCCGCTCACACCGCGGTGGGCGATAAGCCCTCCCGCCCCTGTTGCAGGCGGGTGAGGCTCAAGGAAATGATGGATGAGGAGCCCAGGGGCCCAGGGCCCGGGCGATGAGCGAGGCCTCAGCAGGATGGCATGCAGGCTGGGGCGTCACCCGGAATAAAATCATGAGGCAAACATGAGCGAGGCTGTAAACATGGGCAGACAATGGGGGAGACGGGCCCTGGGGCTCCATAAAGAGCATCCGGCCTGCCAGAGCGCAGGGCCTGCTTGGCTCAGGGGCGGCTGAGGGGACGGTGGGCGGGGGGCTGCTCCGGGCTTGGCGGGACGGCCGTCTCGGGCTGCGGCTGGCCGGTCCAGCTCCGATTTGGCTGGGAGGCCTGGCCTCCGCACGATAAACAACAGAGAAAGATAAATCGCCAATGTGTCTGGAACTGGGGGAGAGTGGGGAGAGGTGCACAGGGGTCACCACAGGGCCTCTCTCCTTCCTTGGCGGCTGCCCCCTGGGAGGAAGGCCCAGCGCTCCGGGGGGACTCAGTCCCTGCTGGGCGTCAGGGGTGCCGGGACCAGAGACAGGATGGAGTGAGTATGTGGAGCCAGAGAGGGCCTTTGAGGTGAAGCTCCACCTGGAAAATTCCGAAGGAGGGCAAGGGCTCTGTGTCGCCTTGAAGGGCTAGAGTGGGGGGCCGGGGAGCCCCCAGAGACTGCAGAGCGCCAGCTGCTTCAGGCACCCCTCAGCCAGGGACAGGGCCCAGCAGCATGGGTCTGTCCCTTTTCTAGAACAGAAAATGGAGGCAGAGGGCTTTCTCTTCTGGACCGCTTCCCGGCCTCCTCTCTGTGCCCCCCAGACCGCGTCCCAGAATCTCGGGGAACCTCATGTCCATGACTCCACGTGCTGCCTCGGGGGGCAGACTCTGCCTCTGCTGTAACCCGTCTCCCGGGGCTGCTTTCTGGAGCCTTCTTTTTGCCTGACCCTTGGGGTCCTTGCAGGTACAGGCCCCAAAGGGCCCACATCATGGCTCTCTGGCTGTGGACCCCACCTCGGCTGCCCCAGCTGGAAGCCAGGGTGCTGGGCCTGCCTTCCCCACCCTTCCCCTCCGCCTGGCCTGTCAATTCCTCCTCCCCAGATGGCCCAACCTGTTCCCTTCTCTTTACCTCAGACCACCGGGCAGCCCAGGCTTCCGTTCCCTGTGGCTGGGGCGGTGGCCAGGAGGATCTGTGACAACAACTCTGCTCCCCTCACTGGCTCCCCACAATCTTTGGGACAAAAGCCCTTTCTTAGGGGCCAGAGGGCCCACCTGGCCTGTCACTCTGCATCCGTTACCTTCTCTCCTCTACCATGTGAAACCCACCCATGCAACCTTCTATAGGGCCTTGAATTTTCCTGTGCTCCACCCACCACCAGGTGCTCCTGGAATATTCCGGCAACCCACCCCCTTTTCTAGTCTGAGCAGGAGTCATGGCCCTGCCCCAGGAAGCTGGTATGAGGGAGGAGACATGGACCCGCCCTGGGAAGTAAGTGAGTCTAAAGGGGGAGACAGAACCCTACACTGCCAAGGGTCTGAGGGGGAAGACACGGCCTTGGCTCACAAAGTCTCGTCTGAGGGGGGCACAGGGCCCTGCTCTGAGAAGCCCTAGTCAGAGGGGGGAGGCATCACCCTGCCCTGGGAGCCGTGACTGGAGGGCAGTTGTGGCCCTTCTCTGACAAGTCTGCATTCATCTTGGGAAGGGCCCTGGCCCCAAGGCACCTTCAGCTCTGGGGAGGGCCTGTCAGCACAGGGGACAAGCCCGCATCCGCCTGCAGGAAGCCGGAGCCCAGGCCATGCCAGAGAGATGCCAGACACAGGGCCAGGCCCCATGATAGGGTCGGGCCTGCCAGCGGCTGATGGGCCAATGCTGGGCACATCCCATATTGGCCCTGAGAGCCTGCCAAGGGGTGCAGAGGGCAGAGGCGCTGGGTGGCTTGTGGGTAGGAGGGCAGGCAGGCACCCCTGTGCCCCTGATCCCAGCCCCTTCTCCCAGGGCAGAGACCACTAGGACCGCTCTGCTGCCCTCTCATGCCCATAGCACCACACAGGGTGACGTCTGCCAGCAGAGGGGTCCCAACTCCCTACTTCTGTGAGGATAGGTCCCAAGTGGCCCACATTGAACCAGAAGCTCCCTAAAGAAGGTAGGGGTGGAGAGTAACCATCTACCAAGCGTCCACCATGTGCTTTACCAGCACTGCCTCACTGCTTACAAAGAGGCATATGCCACTGTAGGCTCAGAGAGGGTAAGTAACCTACCCCAAATACACAGCTAGGAAGTGGGAGGGCTTAAATTCAAACCCAAGCTCTCCCATGTACCAGGCCGCCTCAAAACGGGCCTCTTGGAGGCAGGAGCTGGTCTCCCCCATCGGACACCAATAACCTACCCCCCATCCTGGGCCCCATCAGCTGGCCCCAAACCTGTGGTTTTGAGTGTGGCTGTACATGGCTGTCCTGCTCGAATATGCCGTCCAGTCTTCAAAAAACACCGCAATAGTATTGGACAAGCGAATGAATAAATGCATTCCCTGTGTCCCCTCTCTTGGCCAGACCCCATGCGGCTCACTGGGACCACACAGAGAAGGAGACAGGGTTGATTCCTGATTTCAGCAGGGAAGACAGGCTAAGACCCAAATCAGTGCCCCTGAGCGTAACAGTCAATATGCCATATGGGGTCACAGCAGCAAATAGGGCAGCCAGGAGGGAGCAGTCCCCTCTCCAGGCCAGCAGCATGCTTCATGGGGTGGGGGACGGTTGGTCCAATCTGTCCAGGAGGACTTTCTGGGCCCAGGGCTGAAGAGGTACTGCCGAATAAACCCAGACTTTCCAGGAGCCACATGTGTCTCACACAGGGAGACTGGGATCCAGAGTATGGAAGCCAGGAGCTAGAACTTTCTCTGGAGTCAACAGGGAGCTGGCTGAGGAGCTAGAACCCTCTCTGGGGTCAACAGGAAGTCATGGAAGATGGAAGGCCAGGGTGACACCCTCACCTTGCCACTTTTGCCAGCCCACAGTGATGGCCGCTGAGGCTGGGCAGGCAGGGTCGGCCTGGGGCAGAAGGCTGCTGGGGCTCTGGCAGAGGCAGGTGAACGGTTCCAGGAAGGAATGGAGGGGTTTGTGTGGCCATCATTATAGAGCTGCCAGGACACCGGGGGTGAGGGGCGGGCAGCTTTACTCACAGGGAGAAGACACCCAGAGGAGGAGTGAGCATGCTGGGAGGGAGTGACTGGAGGCCATCCAGGGGGAGGTGGTTGGGTGTATGGGCCTCAACTTTCCTCCTTGTAGCTGGAAATTCTCTCCCAAATACCATCACTGCCTGGGCCCCAGCCCCCCTTTCTCACCAGATAGCTTGCCTCCGGGCTGGTGGTGGGCAGCGAGGGCACTCCTCCACCCAGGCAGCCAGGAACTGAGCTGAGACAACAGGCCTGAGCCTGGCCTTGGCCAGAGGCAACCTCAGAGGCCTTGTGCTTCCTATTCAATGCGTCTGTGTGTCCACGGGCAGAACCCACCCCCCTACTCAGACCCTGTGGCGGGCCGCAGGGCCTGGGCCCGCTTTGAAGGAGCACTCGGGCCTCCTGGTATGGGGAGCTGTGCCAGGGCCCTGGGGAAAGAGGGTGGTGGCCCCAGGAGCTTGGGCGTTCCAGCCGCCCACAGAGCAGCAGGCAGCAGGCCCTGGCAGGGAGCAGGCCGGACTGTGGGTGGCAGGGAGCCCTGGCCTGCAGGCAGCTGGCTGCCTACTCCTCCCCAGACCACCATCCAGCTCATCACTTCCCCCCGTGCACCCAGTCAAGAGGAGGGACACGGGTGGCTCTTGTTTGGGTCCCGTGAGGGGGCATCAGGCGGGCCTGGCATCTCGCCCCAGCCCTGCTCTGGCTTGGTACCTCGGGTGGCTAACTGAACTTCTCTGAGCCTGTTCCTCTGCTCTGAGATGAAGATGTGAACTTGGCACGGTGCCTGGTCTCTGGTGGGGACTCACGGAAGGGCACTCGTAGATAAAGAGCAAGCGGGCCGAGAGGCCCAGGGGCTCAGGAGGAAGGGCTGGAGCTCCATTGCCACAGATGCTAACATCATTGTCTCAATGTCCCGATTATTGCCTCTGGACAAGGGCCCTGGGCCTCTGGCACCCACACAGAGACAGGGAGGGGAGGCAAGTCCAGTCTCCGGCCACCCCTTGGCCACCAGTCTTCACGGCACCAGATGGTTTTGCCGGTGGTCAGAAAGACTTCAGTAGCCCGAGGGGGCAGGAAGGAGGGGAGCCCAGTACAACTCTGGTTCCGCCCTTCCCTGGCCTTTCTCCAGCTTTAGTTGTCCTTTGAATCCAGTGGATAAATTGCTGGCCTTCAAGGACCCTTTCAGAACTTGGCTTTCGGGATCCAGGAGCCTTTGTACCCAGTGGCCAGGCATCCAGCTTCTTTGACCCCACACAAGACACGCCCTTTCAGTCTCCAACACTGCGTGCTCAAATTCTCTCTGCTGGGATGCCATCTTGCTCTTCTTTGGTGTGCCAAGCCCTCCTGGGGCCCCAACACCCACCCAGTCCTGGGATCCTTCCCCCAGAGCAGCCAAGTCTCACAGCCAGGCTTGAGACTGTACACTCCCTCTCAGCCCAGCTCTACGGCCAGGAGCCCAATCTTCTCCCCTCCCTGGCCCAGGCCATGGGTCCGGGGCAGGAAGGGGCCTCAGTGTCCCCATTCGCCCCTTATAGCCGGACGCACGTTCCCAAGT
This sequence comes from Ursus maritimus, assembly GCF_017311325.1. NCBI lineage: Eukaryota > Metazoa > Chordata > Mammalia > Carnivora > Ursidae > Ursus > Ursus maritimus. The sequence goes on along the minus strand of NW_024424452.1, from coordinate 10,062,259 downwards.
CAATGTGAACTCAGAAAAGGGACCAGAGGGCTCCGGATCCCTGCTCTGTCACTTCTGACTGGGTGACCTCAGGCAATTCTCCCCACTGATTCTACTCCCACCAGCTCTGCGTCCCCCTCTGTAATGTGGGGCGACGCTGCCCCCTCCCCCCACCCCATGCCTGGTGCACAGGTGAAGAATTTCAACTAAGTGCTGCCCGTGGATGATCTCAGTTCATCTTCTTTGTAGTCATAAGAGATGGCCTATTGCTTATCCCCTGTTTATAGACGAGGAAACAGACTCAGCAGAAATAGGGAGTGACTGACTTCCTCAAGTTCTCAGAGCTGGTAAGAGGTGGGGGCTGGAGATGCACCCAGGCCAGCAGACAGGGTGCCCCGTGGCGTCACACTCCCTGAGAGGAGCAGAGGCCGTGGATGTACTCTGCACCCTGTAAAGCTCAGGAGGTTTCCTCTCGCCATTTTGCATGTGGGAGAGGGAAGCAGTGACTTTTGCCAAGTCCATGGCACAGCCAGAGCACTGACTCCCACTTCCGGCTCCTCCCCCACCTCGGGATTTCCTATTTCCTTGAGTCACATGTGAGGACGAGGCTCCTTGGTTCCACAGCCTGTGAACCAGGTGGCTCTGACTGTGAGCTGCCCATAGAGTCTTAGGTATCGGCTGTACGGACGCCAAGCCAGTCAGCCCAGACCTCTACCATCAGGCCGCCATTGTCATGGGAAGCAAGAGTCCCAGCTTGCAAACTGACGAGCCAAGAGGCAGCCCGGACACGGAGTTCTAGCCACACCCCACATCCAGGATCACCTCTCCAGCCAGATGCATGTCTGGTTGTTAAGAAACGTCAAATGAGGGGCAACCTCGGTGGCTCAGTTGTTATGCGTCTGCCTTTGGCTCAGGGTGTGATCCCAGGGTCCCTGCTCCACTGGGAGCCTGCTTCTTCCTCTCCCACTCCCCCTGCTTGTGTTCCCTCTCTTGCTGGCTGTCTCTCTCTGTCAAATAAATAAAATCTTTTTTAAAAAAAGACATGTCAAATGATGTCAGGGGCCCAACCTGGGAGCTGGGTGGGTGATGGTAGTGGTGGTGGCAATGGTAGAGATAGTGAAGTTGGTGGAGGTGAGGATGGAGGTAAGGTTGGAGATGAAGAAGGAGGTGAGTGTGAGATTGACGATGGGGTGAAGATGGGGTGAGGATGGAGGGAGGGTGGAGGTGAGGGTGGAGGTGAGGATGGAGGTGAAGGTGGAGGTGAGGATGGAGGTGAAGGTGGAGGTGAGGGTGGAGGTAAGAGTGGAGGTGAGGATGGAAGTGAGGGTGGAGGTGAGGGTGGGGGTGAGGATGGAGGTGAGGATGGAGGTGAAGGTGGAGGGGAGGGTGGAGGGGAGGATGGAGGTTTAGGTGGAGGAGAGGGTGGAAGTGGAGGGGAAGGTGGAGGCGAAGGTGAAGGGGAGGGTACAGGTGAAGGCAGAGGAGAGGGTACAAGTGAGGGTGGAGGAAATGACAGTTTGGAGGAGCTATCAGTGGTCATGATGATACTGCTGGGGGCGAGTGAAACTGGAGGTGACAGTAACAGAATGAGAGCCTGAGGAGAATTGCTGGGAGCGGCTCCTCACCCGGGCCCCTTCACTGAACAGGGCTGCTCATCCAGCCACACGTTTCATTTCGGTCTCCGAAGCCCCTCTGACCAGTGTCACCTATGAGTATCCGGCTCCAGGTAGGCTAATGGGCAGGAGGGGACCCAATTGCCTCCCAGGCATTTGCGAATGTGCGTGAAGCATCAGGCATGACTCAGGCCGCTGACAAGGTGGGAGTCCCTAACTCAGTGAGAGGCTCAGGGCCAGGGGTGCCAGATAGTTGGGAGGTACACAGGGGACAGGCCACTCTGTTCCAGGAAGGAGGCAAGGCCCAGGCCACCATCACTCAGGAGAGCGAAGGCTCTACTGGGCAGCTGTGGGGCAGCCTGGGCCCTGGGGCCAGCAAGGCAGGTGGCTAAGTTCAGCAGATACTCTGCTGCCCCTGGAAAGGCGGGAGAGACCCCTGGAGTGCCGGTGCCCGGCTAAGCTCTTGGCCTGGAAAGAGTGACCAGGAGTGGGAACAAGAAAGGGATGGAGGCATCCGAGGCCGAAGGGCTTGGGGGTCTTGCTAGCAGCAGGAGTGGGGCAAGGGTGATAAGAAGGCTGCAGGTGTGGTGCAAGCATGCGCTCTGGGGTGGCCGCCGGGAGTCACAGCGTCTTTGGCCAAAGCTCACAAATCCCTCCTCTGTGGTTATTGTCAACACACGGATACTGCAGGCCTGCCATGACCAGTGCTCAAGCTTTTCCATTACCCACAGGCGTCCTGACCCCCCCCC
>NW_024424452.1:10044450-10059908 GCF_017311325.1 Ursus maritimus | reverse complement strand
CCCCCCCCCGCCCCTCCGCAGTCCCCCGGCGCACCCACTTCTGGCCTCTGCCTAGACCCCCGGCGAGGGCCTGGCCTAGGAGAGCCTTGGCGGAGTGAGGGCCAGCCTCTTCTGCATGCTGCCCGGGCAGTGGGCCTTGCCAGGTGTCAGACTCAATTTCCCGACCGTCCTTGTTTAGAGAACCAAACGTCTCGTCCCTCCACCCAAGGCAGGTCCTCCCAGGCCGCTTCCTTGGCAGCATGAAGACCCCTGGGGGCTCCAGTCAGACTCACCAGTAGGGCAGGGTGGGGGCAGAATGCAGAAAGGTCACTCATCCAATTTGTCACCCACCTCTGATCAGGCTGCCAGCCTGGAGGGAGGCAACGCTGCTGGATGGAAGGGCCGGGGAGGGGGTGGCTGCAGGCAGTCGGGGGAACGCAGGGACAGGGGGTCCAGAGACAGGGGCTTCAGGCCCCTGACTCACCCTGTCCCGTGGGCAAGACGGGCCCGGCGTTCCACTGGTAAATAAGGTCAGTGAGTAACAGGACTTTTGAGGTCCATCCCACCTCCCGTTAGTCAGCAAAGTTCCCTCCCACAGCCAGTCCCATATCCCTTGCTCATTGTACTCATTGGTTTTTTTTTTTTTTAAATAACAGCTTTATTGTGATATAATTCATGGGCCATATAAATCATTCATTTAAAGTGCACAATTCAATGATTTTTCATATATTTGCAGAGTTGTACGGCCATCTCCACAGTGAATTTTAGAACATTTCATCACCCCTTCGGTGATCACCAACGCCCAGTGCCCAATCCTTCCAGCCCCCACCCCTGCCCCCACTAGCCCTAAGCAGCTACTAATCCACTTTCTGTCTCCATAGACTTGCCTTTTCTGGACGTTTCATGGGATCATTGCTCCTTTCAAGAGGGAGGGCACTGGGCAAACTGCTGCCCCCAAACCAACTCCTCTCCGAGGCCCCATCCTGCCCTGGGCCCGGGCTCTGCACTGCTGGGACTCTGGGCTGCAGACTGTCCCTACCCACTCCATCCATCCTGAGTCTTTTCTCTCCCTCTCCTTCTCGGTGACTCCTTTCCTCCTCCCCCAACACCCACCAGCCAACCCCCTCTCCCAGGGGTTTTCTCTCCCTCTCCTTCTCGGTGACTCCTTTCCTCTTCCTCCCCCAACACCCACCAGCCAACCCCCTCTCCCATTGTCCACTTCTTACCTCCTTCCCATGGTGGGACTCTCCTAAAGTAAACATCCAATTCAGTCACCCTGACCCAGCACAAAACCTTTCCACGAGTCTCCATTACCCTCAGGGTATAGCCCAAACTTCTGCCCCGAGCACCCGCCTTCGATGTGTTCTAGTCTGGGTCACCCTGAATGCAGTGTCTAAACAAGGGTGTGCATTTGGGGGGTGATTCCAGGAGACAGGAGGGAGGAGAGGGAAAGCATGAAGGCCCTATGGATGCTCTCAAGATTCGCTATAGGCATCGGGGGCTCAATTTTGCCAGAAACTCCAGGCTAAGAGAGCCCCTGGCTCAGAAGACTCAGACAGAGAAAGATGCTGTGGTCAATGCTGTGAAAGCACCCCACCCAAATCCCATTGCCAGGCTCAGCGCCCACACGACTCTGAGCTGTGGACATTGGCCTTTCTCCAGAGAACAGCCCTCAGTTTATGGGAGCCATTAGCCTGGAAGGTGAGTGGCCTACAGTCTATGATCAACTGAAAGGGGGACTTCCTTGCCTCAGGTGGGACGGGGTCAACACTGGGGTACAGTTTATGTTCCAGATCTTCCCTGTGGATCAGGCCAAGAACAAACTTTCCCTGAGGCCACATTCTGCTTCCCTCTCTCAGGAGATCATGGCACCTAATCCTCAACTCAGGCTCTGCATCTGGGAACCCAACTGAGCCAGGCACATGTGTGTGAGGCGAGACTGTTGGCATCAGTCAGATCTGTCCACCAAAGCAGAGGTGGAGAACTTAGGGGGGCTGCTATACCAGATTCGGAGCTTTTAACCACAGAGGCCCAACACCTCCTTATGTCTCATCTCCTATCTCATCCCTCCCAAACTCCAGCCAAATACGGTAACTGAGAAAGAAATGTGTCCTTGGAGAAATGTTGTGCCCACCCCTTGCCATGACTGTCTTAATCTGATCGGGACCACAAACACTACAAGGCCATGAGAAAAAGAACTTGGCTACATGTGATCCTAGGAATAGAGTGAGAAGGGCCGACTTGGAGGCCAGCAGCTCTGGGCAGAGTCTGGCTGGGGGTGACCAAGCAACTGGTGCTGGAAGGTCAGATTGGAAAAGGAGAGCAGAGGATCCCAAAGGCAGGTATCAGCCTTGAGGGTGGCCCATGAGAGAGTAGCAGTGTGCTCACATGACATTCAAAGTCCTGTGTGGGCAGGTGAGTAGCCCAGGGAGCTCAGGGCCAAATACAGATGCCAAGCAGGTGTGACTGGCTGGGTGGGCAGCTGAGACAGGAACTCAGGTCTGTTGCAAAAGGCCCAAGTCCCACAGTCAGGGAATGGGGTGAGGTCTGCCCTGTGGGAATGAGGCCATCACTCAGAAAGCAAACATGCAATTAGATCCAGAGCCAGGCTGACTTGAGGTAAAGCCCCAGAGGGATTGTCTAGAAGGGCTTAAATCCCTCTGCCTCAGGGCAGGCCCAGCTGGTCCTAAAGCCTGAGGTGGAGCCAAGCCCACAGGTGAGAGAGCAAGAGGCTAGAGATACAAGGAAAGAGAGCGGCAGAGCAGGAGGCAGGTGGCCCAGCTCTCTACACTCAGCAGATCTGAATAAAAGCCTGCTGACTGGCTCATGTAGTCATTCAACAGCTCTGAGCAGCAGTTACGGGCAACACCCATGCTGGGTGATTCAGGGTCCTGGACAGGTACTTAGCATCTCTGCTGGAATTGCTTGCATACTGGTTTCCTACAGACTCACTCAGGCTCCCGCCATAGCCCAGCACCCCAGAGCTAAAAGTACCTTGGGATCGAGGCATATGACCACTGACTATAGCCAAATTCGGGATACTTTAATAACTTAATGGTGGTGTATAAATTGCTTTTAAGTCTAGTATAAAGGTTAAAATACAAAAGACTTTAAAATAACTACACCTACAATAATTTGCTCATGGAAACAATTCCATCTATAATAGTATCAAAAAGGATAAAATACTTAAGAATAAAGATAGTCAAGGAGGTGAAAGATCAATACAGTGAAAACCATAGAACAATGATGAAAGAAATTGCAGAAGACCTAAATAATGGAAAGATAGCCCATGTTCATGGACTAGAAAACTTAACATTGTTGAAATGTCCATTTTATCCAAAGCGATCAACAGATTCAATACAATCCCCCTCAAAATTCTAGTGGCATTTTTCATAGAAATAGAAAACACAATACTGGAATTCATATGGGACCACAAAAGACACTGAATAGCAAGCGTAAACTTGAGCAAGAAGCTGGAGGCATCACACTTTCTGATTTCAAATTCTATTACAAATCTATGGTAATCAAAACAGTATGATACTGGCAAAAAACCCCAAATAAACAAACAAACAAAAAACGAAAAACAAACCCACCCAGACATATCCGACCAATGAAACAGAAGATAGAGCCCAGGAATATGCCCACGCATATATAGTCTACTAGTCTTAGACAAAGGTGCCAAGAATACACAAAGGGGAAAGGGTAGTCCGAGCAATAAACCATGTTGGGAGAATTGGATATCTACGTGCACAAGAGTGAAACTGGACCTTACACCTCACACAAAAACTAAACATAAGACCAGAAACTAAAACTCCAGGAAGAAAACACAAGGGAAAATCTTCTTGACATTGGTCTTGGCATTAAAAGCACAGGCAACGAAAGCAAAAATAAATAAATGGAATTACATCAAACTAAAGTTTCTGCATTGCAAAGGAAACAACCAACACAATGAAAAGGCAACATATGGAACGGGAGAAAATATTTGAAAACTGTACATTCAGTAAGGGGTTAATATCCAACATATATAAGGAACTCATACAGCTTAATAGGAAAAAAAAAAAAAAAGGAAAACGAGTATCCTAACTTTAAAATGGGTAAAGACCTGAATTGATATTTCTCTGAAGAAGACATACAAATGACCAACAGGTTAAAAAAAAAAAAAGACCAACGGGTAAATGAAAAGATACACAATAACACCAATCATCAGGGAAATGAAAAATCAAAACCACAATGAGATATCACCTCACACCTGTTAGGATAGCTATTACAAAAAAAAAATTTGTTTTAAATAACCATTGTTGGAGAAGATATAAAGGAAAGGGAACCCTTATACACTATGAGTAAGAACATAAACTGGAACAGCCATTATGGAACACAGTATGGAGTTTCCTCAAAAAATTAAAAATAGAACGACCACATGACCCAGCAATCCCAATCGGGATATATATCAAAAGAAAATAAAATCATTATCTCAGAGAGATACTGCACTGCCATATTTATTCCAGCAATTTTCAAAGCCAAGATCTAGAAACAAGCTAAGTGGTCATTGATGGATGAATGGATAAAGGAAATATGGCAGATATATAATGGAATATTATCCAGCCTTAAAAAGGAAGGAGATTCTGCCGTTTGTGACAATGTGGATAAACTTAGGAGACATTATGCAAAGTAAAATAAGCCATATACACAAAGAAAAATACTGTATGATTATTTATATGTGGAGTCGAAGAAAGTCAAACTGATAGTAACAATAGAATGGTAGTTACCAGGATTTGGGAGTTTGGTAAATTGAAGAGAAGTTAGTCAAAGGGTGGACATTTTCAGTTATGAAATGAATGAGTTCTGGAGACATAATTTATAGTATGGGAGCTATAGTTAATAATAATAACATATTGTATACTTGAAATTTGCTCAGAGAGTAGATCTCAAGTATTCTCACTTGAAAAAAAAATGTGTAACTATGTAAGATGGTGGGTACATGGACTAGCTTGATTGTGGTAAATATTTCGGGGTGCCTGGGTGGCACAGTCGTTAAGCGTCTGCCTTCAGCTCAGGGCGTGATCCCAGCGTTCTGGGATTGAGCCCCACATCAGGCTCCTCCGCTAGGAGTCTGCTTCTTCCTCTCCCACTCCCCCTCTCGTGTTCTCTCTCTCGCTGGCTGTCTCTCTCTGTCAAATAAATAAATAAAATTAAAAAAAAAATTTCACCATTTATACATATATCAAAACATCAATGCTGTATACTTTCTATGTGACAATTTTATTTGTCAATCATATCTCAGTAAAGCTAGGGGGAAAAAAGAAGAATTACATCAATTCTTCAAGAGCTCTTCCAAAAATAGGAGGCAACATTTCCCAACTCATTCTCTGAGGCCCTGATAACCAAAACCAGACAAAGACAATACAAGGAAAGAAAACTACAGACTAATAATCCTTACAAATACAGACACAAAAATTCTCAACAAAGTACTAGAAAATGAATCCACTAACATACAAAAAAGATTATACAGTGTGACCAAATGGGACTTATCCCAGGAATGCAAGGTCAATCCAACATGTGAAAATCAACCAAGTTGATACACGACACGAACAGAATATAGGGCAAAACCGCATAAGCATCTAAATAGATTCAGAAAAAGTGTTTGACAAAAGCCAACACCCTCTTCATAAAAAGCACACTCAACAAACTCGAAATAGAAAGAAGCTTTCTCAATCTGATAAAGAGCATCTATGAGAAATTCCCTGTTAACATCATGCATAGTGGTGAAAGCCTGAAAGCTTTCCCCCTAAGATCAGGAATAAGACCAGGATGTCTCCTCTCACCGCTTCTATTCAACATTGCGTTGGACATTCCAGTTAGGGCAGTTAGGGAGGAGAAAGAAATAAGGGCATTTAAGTAGAAAGGATGAGGTAGCATTATCTCTGTGTGCAGATGACAGCACCTTGTATATGGAAAATCCCAAGGAACACACACACACACATACACACACACACAACTATTAGAACTAATAAATCAACCAAGGCTGTAGAATACAAGAGAACTATTAACAAATCAATTGAATCTATATACACTGGAAATGAATACTTGAAAAATGAAATTAAGAAAACGATTCCTCTATCATATGCAAACATTCGCTCAAAGTTTCATGGATCTAACTGCAACCACTAGAGCTATAAAACTCTGAGAAGAAAATATAGGTGCAAATCTTTATGACATTGGAGTAGCAATGGTTTTTTAGACACAACGTGAAAAGCGTAAGCAACAATAGAAAAAACAAACTGGACTTCATCAAAATTTAAAACTTTTGTATTTCAAAACACCATCAAGAAAGTGCAAAAGACACCCCACAGACTGAGAGAAAATATTTGCAAACCATTTATCTAATAGAGGGCTGGTTTCCAGAACATATAAACAACTCTTACAACACAACAATAAGAGATAAATAACCCCATTTTTTTTAATGTGAAAAGGATTTTAATAGACCTTTCTCCAGAGAAGATATACTTACAAATGGCCAATAAGCACATGAAAAGAAGTTCAGACATCATTAGTCACTGAGAAAATGAAAATCAAAACCATACTATGATGTATCAAAACCACTGCGATGGCTATAATAAAAAAGAAAGACAATAAAAAGTGTTGACAAGACTATGGAGAAATTGGAACCTTCGTACGTTGCTGGCAGACATATAAAATGGTGCAGCCACTTTGAAAAACAGTTTGGCAGTATCTTGAGAAGTTAAACATAGAGTTACTAAAGGAGCGATTCTACTCGTATGTATATACCCAAGAGAATTGAAAACATATGTTCACAAATACTTGAACACAAATGTTCACAGTGATGTTGTTCACAGTCCCCGAACCTCATGCCCATCTCCTGATGATTAGATAAATAACATAGTATATCCATGCAGTGGAACCCTATTCAGCTGTGGAAATGAATGGAGTTCCGATACATACTGTAACAGGGACGCACTTTGAAAACAAGATGCTGAGTGAAAGAAGTCAGCCACAAAAGTCACATGTTGTATGATTCTGTTTATATGAAATATCTAGAATAAACAAATCTGTAGGGACAGAAAGTGGTTGCCAGGGGCTGGGAGGAGGGGAGAATGAAGGAGGAGTGTCTGCTAATTGGTACAGGGTTTCTTTGGAGGAAATGAAAAGGTTACAGAATTAGATAATGGTGATGAGTGCACAACACTGTGAATATATTACAAACCATTGAATGGCACACTTCAAAAAGGTGAATTTTGTGGTATGTGATTTATACGTCAATAAAAAAAGAAAAAAAGAAGATTTCCAACTGAGTCTATATCTACCAAAATTTGTATTTTAAAGTTAAAGTTCTCCAACAAGGCCCAAATGGCAGGAACTGGTAAATTCCAATGGCTCCAGTGGGTAAATACTAGTAAACAATTGAGGATGAGATGATAATAAGAAACTTTTAGAAAACACAGAGAGGGGAATACTTCCCAACTAATTTAATGAGGGCACTCTTACTCTGATATGAAACCAGACACAGATATTACAAGGAAGGAAACCCCTCACCAATGTAGATGAGGGATTTAGCAAGCCTTGGCCCTGGAGCCAAAGCCAGCCTGCAATCTGTTTATGTAAATAATGTTTTATTAAAACATAGCCACACCCATTAATTTACATATTATCCATTGCTGTTTTCATGCTTTGGTGGCAGAGTCATGGCACGGATTACATGGTCTGCAAAACCTCAAATATTTACTACCTGACTCTTTACAGAAGAAGCTGATTCCTGCTATAGGCCAATAGCTATCATGAAGAAAGCTGTAAAAATCCTTTAAAAGATTAGCAAATCAACCAAGAAATACATAAAACAGATAAAGCATTAAAATCAAGTGGAATTTATCCCAGAAATACAATGTTGGTTAAAAAAAAATTAGTCAATGTAATACAACCTATTAATGGACTAAAGGTCAAAAATGACACATTCATCTCAATAGTTGCAGCAAGAGGCATTTGATAAAATCCAACATTCATTTATAATTAAAATACTTTTCAGCAAACTAAAAATAGAAGGGAAATTTTCCTATCCAGCCTATAAGAAGTTTGGAAGTCACCACTCTGTCCTAACAACAAGCAGAAGATGGAATAAACTGAAAAATCAACAACTCTTTTTAGATAAATCAGAGAAGTGAGGTCACAGGGAAAACGGCTGTCCCCAAAATTGCAGAGACAGATGAATAACAGAGAATTTACAGCTTACTGGAGAGAGACCCATCAGCAGAAGAAACCAGCAGGAATCAGTGCTGGGGTAGAAACCTGAACTATAATTGACCAGTGCTGGGGGCTCTGGTGTGGATAAGTCTGAGAGATAAAACCTCCACAGGGATCCAGTCATAGGGTGAGCCCCCCCCCCCAACTTTTGTGACTTTTACCTCCTGGAGCTCTACCAGCTTCTCGCAGTGAATATCAGAGAAAAATTCCCTCTTGCTTCTGGCAGACGGAGGGGAAAACAAGCCATTATGAAACACACCAGAGCATTCTGTTCTTCTTAACAAAGCCTGCCCTCAGGAGCAACTGTCTAACCAGAGCCTCACTTGCTGGGATTTTATCAGAGCCTAGCTGACTTGGGGGAAGGGAAATACCCAACTGCAGCCCCCTCTTGCCATCCTGTCCCACCTAAGTGGAATTAGGTAATGGGGATGGTTGCACAACCTTGTGAATAGACCAAAAACGATTGAACGGTCCACTTTAGAAAGGTGAATTTTGTGGTATGTGAATTATACCTCAATTAAAAAAAAAAGGAAAAGTAGAAAATCTGAAAAAGTCTGTCTCTACTAAAAGTCATGTTTTATAGTCAAAACTTATTCCATAACATTTTCACTTAGAAGAATATCAATCATACAGGGTTTGCTCTCAGACCCCGATGGAATCAAAGTAAAATCCATAACAGAAAGATGGTTAAAAGATCCCCAAATACCTGGAGATTAAAAAACCCACTTCTCAACAACACATGTGTCAAAGAAGAAACCTCAAGAGAAATTTAAAAATATGTTGAACAAGATGAAATGAAAACACTGCTTATCAAAATTTGTGGGGTGCAGTGAAAGCAGTGCTTAGAGGGAAATTTATAGCACTGAATGTATTGAAAAAGAAAGATCAAAAATCAATCAACTAAGCCTCCACCTTAGGAAACTAGAAAAAGAAGAGCAAATTAAATCCACAGTAAGCAGAAGAAAAGAAATAATAAATATGGGAGCAGAAATCAATTAAATTGAAAACAGGAAATCAAGAGGAAATTAATAAAACCAAAATCTGGTTCTTTAAAAAGATCAATAGAACTGATAAACCTCTGAACCAGGCTAACTAAGAAAAAGAGAGAAAGGACCAAATTACTAATTATCAGAATTGAAATAGGAGAAAGTTATATAGATGCCCTAGACGTTAAAGGGATAATAAAGGAATATTATGATCAATTCTATGCCCACAAATTTGACAACCTAATGAAATGGATCAATTCCTTGAAAGACACAACCTGCCGTAACTCACATGGTAACAATCTGAGTAGACCTATACCTATTGAAGAAATTGAATCCGTAATTAATAACCTTCCCAAACAGAAAGCACCCCAACTCCAGTGGGTTCCCTGGTAAATTCTAACCATGAGTTCCATTTTTTCAGGAGATATGGAACCATCCCAGTTATCTGTTTCATCATTTTGGTAGATGTGTTTATTGAGGAATTAGTCCTGTGGGCTCCACTGGGATGTCTTCCACCACTATCACAGAACGATCGGGGCTGTGGCATGACAGATTGGAGAAAAGAAAAGGAAAAAAAAAAAGATTTCTTTCCTCTCTCTGAGCTTAGGAAGTCCCTTCCCTGCTCCTCAGGCCAGAACTAGAAGGTTTTGCCTGGACTTCTCATTGTTTATGCCAATGTCAGTTTTTGGTTTAGGTTGTACTGTGCTCGGACTGCAAGATAGCATGGGGGGGGGGGATCGGTAGACTCACCGGTGGTTCAGTGGTACTCCAAATTTTTGTCTTCTTTCCCAATGTTCTTGCTAATATTGACTTTTCATAGTCCTCGGATAGATGTTCCATGCGTTCGGTCCAGGTTTTACAGCTATATTCAGTAGGAGAGACAGGGTGGAGCGCACGTACTCCATTTTACCCAGAACCGAAACTTAAAGATTTCCCTAGACATACGAAAGCTGAAAGAATTAATCACCAGCAGATCTTCTCTTCAAAAAATATTAAAGGAAGTCCTTCAGACAGAAGAAAATTGATACCAGATGGAAGTATGAATGTACATAAAAGAATGGAGAAGATCAAAAATGGTAAGTCTGTGGGGAAACATCAAAGACTTTTTTCTTATTTTTAAAAATCTTTTCGAAAGATAATTCACTAGTTAAAGCAAAAGTAATGACAATGTATTGTGGAGTTCATAACATGTACATGCACAATATATGACAACAAGAGCACAAAGGCTTAGAAGGGGAAAAATTCAAGTATAATACGCTGTATCTTTATGCTATATTTTAAGTGGTATTATGTTTCTTGATGGCAGACTAATAAAGATGCATACCATAAGCCATAAAGTAAGCACTAAATCATAAAAAGCTAAGAGTTATACCAAATAAACTAATGAATGAGATAAAATAGAATCATAAGAAAATATTCGATTAATTCCAAAGAAGGTCCAAAGAGAGGAAAAAGGCAACAAAGAACAGATGGGTCAAATAGAAAACAAATAACAGGATGGCAGATTCAAATCCCACTATGTCAATAATAACGTAACATGCAAATGGTTTATAGGGGGTGAGGCAAACTCTGTCTGCAGACCAAAACTTGCTTGGCCCTGAAGCTAAGAAAGATTTGTACATTTCCCAAGTGGTGTTAAAAAAAGAAGAGAAGAAGGGTATGTAGCAAAGACCATATGTGACCCGCAAAGCCAAAAATATTTATTACCTGGTCCTTTACAGAAAACGTGCTTCGGGGCGCCTGGGTGGCTCAGTTGTTAAGCGTCTGCCTTCGGCTCAGGGCGTGATCCCAGCGTTCTGGGATCGAGCCCCACATCAGGCTCCTCTGCTATGAGCCTGCTTCTTCCTCCCCACTCCCCCTGCTTGTGTTCCCTCTCTCACTGGCTGTCTCTCTCTCTGTCAAATAAATAAATAAAATCTTTAAAAAAAAAAAAAAGAAAGAAAGAAAAGAAAACGTTCTTCAACTGCTGGCCTAAATGCCCCCAATTAAAAGTGAAAAGGTAGAGACTATCAGATTGGATAAAAAAGCAAGACCCAACTATGCTGCCTAAATAAACCAAAGAAATTAAAAAATGAAAAAAAATATGGTCATAGAAAAAAGTGTATACATATGAATATAATATATAATGTAATACAATCAGTCTCTGCACCCAGTTCCTGGCATAGAGCTCCTAAAACCCTTGTAATTTCCTACGTGATAAGAGCACAAGGAGCATCTTTTGTTTTAATATTTGGTCTTTGACCCCAGTTCCTGATGCAGAGTTCGTATATCCCTTGGGTGACAGAATTGTCTTTTGTTCTAATGAAGTGGTACTAGGTAAGCTCCTGGATGGGGGCTGGTCATCAGAAAGACCAAACCATAATGGGGAGGAGTTTGGAACTTTGAGCCCCGCCCTCCATTCTTCAGAGAGGGAAGTGGGACTGGAAATGGGGTTAGTAATGACCATGCCTTTGGCAATGATCATGCCCACATGAGGAAGCCTCCATAAAATTCCCAATGGTATGGGATTCAAAGAGCTTCTGGGATGGTGAACACATGAAAGTACTCAGAGAGTTCAGGCCTGAGGAGGGCATGGAAGTTCCGTGTCCCTTCCTACATCCCTTGCCCCATGCAGCTCTTCTATCTAGATGTTTACCTGTATCCTATATCATATCCTCTTCTAATAAACTGGTAAATGGTTCTGTGAGCTACTCTAGCAAATTCATCAAAACTGAGGAAGAGGTTGAGGGAACCTCAGATTTATAGCTGATTAGTCAAAAGCACAGGTGACAGCCTGGACTTACAGTATATTTTATATTTATATGTAAATATGTATATTTATTTATATATTTATATATAAATATATGTATTTATAAACTATACAAATATAAAATATATAAATATTTATTATATTTTTGCATATAATTTATATATATCTAACTCTTTATTTTTTTAAAGATTTTATTTATTTATTTATTTGACAGAGAGAGAGACAGCCAGCGGGAGAGGGAACACAAGCAGGGGGAGTGGGAGAGGAAGAAGCAGGCTCCCAGCGGAGCAGGGTTCTTGACCTGGGGCTCGATCCCAGGACCCTGGGATCACGCCCTGAGCTGAGGGCAGACGCTTAATGACTGAGCCACCCAGGCGCCCCTATATACATCTAACTCTAACCAAAGTAAAGCCAGAGTGCCTATATTAATAATAGACGAAGTAGATTTTGAGACAATATTACCAGAGACAAGGAAGGTTATTCCCTAATAATGAAGTTGTCAATTTATTAAGAGGATATAACAATCCTAAATGATATGTTCCTAATAACAGGGATTCAAAATACATGAAGCAAAAACTCCATAGAGAAACAGACACGTCAACAACCATAGTGATAAAATTCAACACTAGTCCTTTGACAATTGGTAGAACAGCACATGGATAATCGGTAAGGATGTAGAAAATCTGAACAACACTTTTTTTTTTTAATCAATTTTGGAGACTTAATTTATTTTTTTAATTAATTAATTTATTTTTTTAAAGTTCCATGATTTATTACTTGCGTATAACACCCAGTGCACCATGCAATACGTGCCCTCCTTACTACCCATCACCAGTCTATCCCATTTCCCAACCCCCCTCTGAAGCCCTCAGTTTGTTTCCCAGAGTCCATAGTCTTTCATGGTTCCTTTCCCCTTCTGTTTACCTCGCCTTTCTTCTTCCTTTTCTTCTCCTACTGATCTTCCTACTTCTTATGTTCCCTAAATGAGTGAAACCATATGATAATTGTCTTTCTCTGCTCGACTTATTTCACTTAGCATTATCTCCTCCAGTCCCGTCCATGTTGCAGCAAGTGTTGAGAATTCGTTCGTTTTGATGGCTGAGTAATATTCCATTGTATATATGGACCACAACTTCTTTTTTTTTTTTAATATTTTTTATTATCTTACATTAGTCACCATACAGTACACCCCTGGTTTCTGATGCAAGGTTCAATGATTCATTAGTTGCATATAACACCCAGTGCACCATGCAATATGTGCCCTCCTTACTACCCATCACCAGTCTATCCCATTCCCCCACCCCCCTCCCCTCTGAGGCCCTCAGTTTGTTTCTCAGAGTCCATAGTCTCCCATGCTTCACTCCCCCTTCTGATTACCCGCCTTTCTTTATCCCTTTCTTCCCCTACTGATCTTCCTAGTTCTTATGTTCCATAGATGAAAGAAATCATATGATAATTGTCTTTCTCTGCTTGACTTATTTCACTTAGCATTATCTCCTCCAGTGCCTGGACCATATCTTCTTTTTTTTTTTAAAGATTTTATTTATTTATTCGACAGAGATAGAGACAGCCAGCAAGAGAGGGAACACAAGCAGGGGGAGTGGGAGAGGAAGAAGCAGGCTCCTAGTGGAGGAGCCTGATGTGGGGCTCGATCCCATAATGCTGGGATCAGGCCCTGAGCCGAAGGCAGACGCTTAACCACTGTGCCACCCAGGCGCCCCTGGACCATATCTTCTTAATCCAGTCATCTGTTGAAGGGCATCTCAGTTCCTTCCACGATTTAGCTATTGTGGACAATGCTGCTATGAACATTGGGGTGCATATGGCCCTTCTCTTCACTACATCTGTATCTTTGGGGTAAATACCCAGTAGTGCAATTGCTGGATCACAGAGTATCTCAATTTTTAACTTTTTAAGGGACCTCCGCACTGTTTTCCAAAGTGGTTATACCAATTTGCATTCCCACCAACAATGTAGGAGGGATCTGAACAACACTTTTGACCAAACTAATTGACATTTATAGCACCCTCCATTCAACAATAGCAGAATAAAAATTTTTTTTGAAGCAGGATCTATGCCCAGCATGGAACCCAACATGGGCCTTGAACTCACAGCCCTGATATCAAGACCTGAGTTGAGATCAAGAGCAGGACACTCAACCAAATGAGCCACCCAGGTGCCCTCCAAAAATCTTTTTTTTTTAAGTGCAAATGGAACAGTCCCCAAAGTAGATCGTATTCTGCACCATCAAACAAGTCTCAAAAATTTAAGAGGATTCAATTCTCACAGAGTGTGTTCTCTGACAATAATGGGATTAAATTAGAAATCAATAAGAAAAAGATTACTGGAAAATCCTTCCAAATATTTGGAAACTAAATAGTACATTTCTAAATAACCTATGGGTCAAAAGAGAAATTACATGGGAATTTACAATGTATTTTAAATAACTGAAAAGGAGAAGACAACAGATCACAATTTGTAGGATGCAGCTAAAGTGGTATTTAGAGGGATTTTTTAAAATTCCAGTATAATTAACATACAGTGTTACATTAGTCTCAGGTGTACTAGAGTGGTTCAACAACTCGATACAGTACTCAGTGCCCATCATGATGAATGTACTCTTAATCCTAGAGGGAAATTCAGAGCACTGATTGCTTATATTAGAAATAAAGGCCTCATTGCACTACTGGGTATTTACCCCAAAGATACAGATGTAGTGAAGAGAAGGGCCATATGCACCCCAATGTTCATAGCAAGCAGCATTGTCCACAATAGCCAAAGTGTGGAAGGAGCCGAGATGCCCTTCAACAGATGACTGGACTAAGAAGTTGTGGTCCAGGGGCGCCTGGGTGGCACAGCACTTAAGTGTCTGCCTTCGGCTCAGGGCATGATCCCGGTGTTATGGGTTCGAGCCCCACATCAGGCTCCTCTGCTATGAGCCTGCTTCTTGCTCTCCCACTCCCCCTGCTTGTGTTCCCTCTCTCACTGGCTGTCTCTATCTCTGTCGAATAAATAAATAAAATCTTAAAAAAAAGAAGAAGAAGTTGTGGTCCATATATACAATGGAATATTACTCAGCTATCAGAAAGAACGAATTCTCAACATTTGCTGCAACATGGACCGCACTGGAGGAGATAATGCTAAGTGAAATACGTCAAGCAGAGAAAGACCATTATCATATGATTTCTTTCATCTATGGAACATAAGAACTAGGAAGATCGGTAGGGGAAGAAAGGGATAAAGAAAGGGGGGGTAATCAGAAGGGGGAATGAAGCATGAGAGACTATGGACTCTGAGAAACAAACTGAGGGCCTCAGAGGGGAGGGGGGTAGGGGAATGGGATAGACTGGTGATGGGTAGTAAGGAGGGCACGTATTGCATGGTGCACTGGGTGTTATACACAACTAATGAATCATCGAACCTTGCATCAGAAACCAGGGATGTACTGTATGGTGACTAACATAATATAATAAAAAAATTAAAAAAAAAAA